>NC_057711.1:91052373-91095458 GCF_004010195.1 Chiloscyllium plagiosum
CCACTACTATCCTTGACTGGACCTATTCCTACCCTAGTCATTCTTTTATTCCTGACATACCTCTAAAAAGCCTTAGGGTTTTCCTAATCCTACCAACTAAGGACCTTTCATGTCCCCTCCATGACCCTCATGATTTTATAAATCTCTACAAGGTCAGCCTTCAGCCTCCAACACTCCAGGGAAGACAGACCCAGCCTATTCAGCCTCTCCCTGTAGCTCAAACCCTTCACCCTGACAACATCCTTGTAAATCTTTTCTGAAACCTTTCCAGAATTGCACATAATATTCCAAAAGTGACCTAACCAATATCCTGTACAGCCGCAACATGACCTCCCAACTCCTGTGCTCAATGCTCTGAGCAGGAAAGGACAGCAAACCAAACGCCTTCTTCGCTATCCTCTCCACCTTCTTTGATCATTGTGATTGAATTTGACATAATGGCTCACAAAAGGAGGGGATTCAATGAAACAGAAAAGTTGAAGGAAGAGAGAGAAACATAAAAAGAAGTAATTTGGGGAAGTAGAGAAAAGAATTGAGGAGAAACCAGGAATGTCTCTGTGGGAATGCAGAAGGTAGAACTGAAGCTTATCTTTTAATGGGAACAAGCTGGAAGAAGTGGTAATTTGGGATGAAGGAGGAACTGAGTGCAGAGTAGACAGAGTCTCTGTAACTTGTGACAATAGAAGGAGCAGGAGGAAGAGTTTGGATGTGGGACAATTACAGTCCTATGGTTTTTGGGGAAGTGACATTCTAGTAAGTATGTAATATAACTGAGCAGAACTTTAATCCAAAAAAGAAGACAAATAGATTGTGTAATAAAAATAAGCACTATTTTTGTTACAAAACTTTGAAAACTTTTCCAGAAAACTTGTCCTCAAATGACATTTACAAAATACAATGCAAGGACTGTAACAAACAGTACATCGGACAGGAGAAAGTGAGGACTACAGATGCTGGAAATCAGAGTCAAGAATGTGGTGCTGGAAAAGTACAGCAGGTCAGGCAGCATCCGAGGAGCAGGAGAATCAACATTTTGGACAGATGTCCTTCCTGATGAAGGGCTTATATCTGAAACATTGATTCTCCTGCTCTTCAGATGCTGCCTGACCTGGTGTGCTTTTCCAGCACCACACTCTTGACTACATCGGACAGACAGGCAGGAAACTAGCCACCAGGATACACAAACACCAACTAGGCATGAAACACCATGACCCACTATCACTAATATCCTTACATACAGACGAAGAAGGACACCACTTCGACTGGGACAACACATCCATCCTAGGACACTTGTGACAGCAACATCCAATTGCCACAAACAGAAATTGACTCAAGTTTTTATATTCTGTAATATTAATTAATATGTTGATTATCAATCTTTATTTCTATTTTAATGTCAGTTTTTTAAACATTTATTTTTCAAATGTTATGGTCACTATGTTTGTCCACCTGCTATATAACAAGACAAAGTAATTATTTCATATTTCTGCAATTTCACCAGCATGACTTATACATTTTCATGTACTAGAGTACCTTCTTCATATCCTATGTTTCCTTTGGCTCATGATGCTACTTTATTTACAGTTCTTTTTAGGGGCTGAAATATCAGTTTCCAATTAAGGCTCTACACACCAACTATAAATCTGTTCATCTTCTTTCCTTTACACTGGCACTGATGAATTTAATGTGATTCCAGTTAGCTTTATTATCATTATTTTCAAAATTAGTTCATTATAATCTGTAAAATAGAGACCATTTTGTTTGTGTGTAGGGAGATGCTCTTGAACAGGCGATTATTAGCCAAAAACCACAACTAGAGAAATTAATTGCGACAACAGCCCATGAGCGAATGCCTTGGTTTCACGGGAAGAAATCTCGAGATGAAGCTGAGCGTTGCATTCTCAGAAGTTCACGGACGAATGGAAAATTTTTGTGAGTAGAAAGTGCACATTTTTTTAAAAAATAAAAGCATTACCATTCACAGCTTCATTGATTAGAATTTTCAATATATTTTTGCAAATGTTCACCAAACCTTTACCACTGTTTCAAGGTAAATTAACTTGGTTCAAAATAACATTTTAACTCACAAATATCAGTTACTAATACAACTGTATTCTTGCATTCAAAAAATCTGGTAAAGAATTCAATTGCTGCTCTGAATGTTTTGATATGTAGTATTGTGTTTCAGTTCATGTTTGCAGGTTTTGAAAAAATCACTCCAAAAATGCTGAAAGCACTGATAAATGAAGTAGCATTAATGCATGAGTATAATATGAGGCAGGGTCTATTAGTGATTATATTTTCATCTATTTACACCAAGTTAATATTTTTCCCTCATTTGTGTAATAATTACCTGTGATATACAATGCATTATGTTGTTGTTACATTCTCCGTAGAGACCACAGTAACATTTTTTGTTTAAGTTGAATAAATCCTGGCAATTTATTAAATGAATGGAGCTTCAAGAATAAAACGGAAAAAGAAATCACTCCATGACGGACATACAAAACAAACACTAAATACTTTCTCAGATAATCTCCCATAAGATCGTAAGAAGTAAAAACAGGAGTAGGCCATTCAGCTGCTTGAGCCTGTTTACCATTCAATGGAATCATAGCTGATCCAGCATTTCAAGAGATAGCACAGTGGCTCAGTGGCTAGCACTGCTGTCTCACACCACCAGGGACCCAGGTTTGATTCCAGCCTTAGGAGACTGTCTATGTGGCGTTTGCATATTCTCCTCGTGTCTGCATGAGTTTCTTCTGGTTTCCTCACACAATCCACAGATGTGCAGGCTAGATGAATTGTCCATGCTAAATTGCCCATAGTATTCAGGGATGTGTAAGTTAGATGCATTAGTCAGGGGAAATGGGTCTAGGTGGGATACTCTTCAGAGGGTCAGTGTGGACCTGTTGGGCCAAATGGCCTGTTTCCACACTGTAGGGATTCTATGATTCTTCTCTGTTTTCTCATTTCCATTTTTCTATGTTCTCACTATAACTGCATGTGTTGCCAGCAAGCAGCCACTTTTCAACCTATTAGGAGAGTTGTCCTCACTGAAGTCCATGGAGGCTCTCATCCGGGATCGCATCAGCAGCCTTAGCTATTAATCCAGGGAGTTGACCATGATCAGCTGTCGGCTCAGAGTAATTTCAGTCAGAGGCTCTTTGTTTCTGCAATCCACAGAGTGGGTCACTGTCAATCCTGTGGCTCCATAGTGGCCAATCCAGACAATAAGACGAATGCAGTGAGGGGGGTGGATAGCTACAGGTATGGAGTCTGGGCACGTATTGTCCAAGACTGTTCAGGTAGATTACTCTAGAGCATATCCATTGGGTCCCTACATAGAACGTAAGGAGAAAGAGAGTTTGGGAGTAAAAAGACAGGCTGCTGCCAAGGGATGGAGACTTAGTAAGTTATTTTTGGGGATGGAGAGGTCTAGGTTGGGGAAAAGGGGAATGATAATTGTGAAGGGGGCAACAATAACTGCAAGTGTGAGATACGGTAAAGCAAAGATAGATGGGAGATATGGGGGACAGTTTGTCCGAGGTTAGGAGCACTCTGGCTTCAAGGTGGGGGAGAGTTATTTCTAACCACACCTGACATGGTCACCTTATATGCCAGGGGATGGAAAAGTTGGGTAGTTGCTGGTTTCTGTACGTAAGTTGGTTGGTGATCTGGGGAGATGAATAGCCCATAGGATTTATGGGAAGGGCTACTAGGAAAGGAATTTGGAGCTTAGGGACTCACCAACATATTGAGATTCAGGCTGCAAACCATTGACTGAGGAGCGCCCATTTCTGCCTTCCATCTTGCTTAAAATCAAAATTCTGCAGTGTGGAAGAAAATGACTGTAATCAGCCTGGGAGGGATAAGTGACTCGACCTGTAAAGGGTCTGAACAGTTGATCTGTGCAGAACCCACTGATGTGAGGCCTCTTTAAAGAGAAGGAACATTACACAGAAACCCATCCACTGAATAGGATTAGACCTGCGGGGTCTCTATTTCCTGGCCATTGAAGTTCATTGGCCCCTAATTGCTGTATATGTCTGCATCTCAGACATCATGGACCAATTCATTCACACCAATATGTTTGGACACAAAGGCTAGGGGAAGAATAGGGATGTTGTAAGACAAGAACCAAAGGTGTCAGCAGCACCCATTGTCCTCTGTATGTCTTTTGCGTTTTGTATTTAGATGATGCAGCAGACTGTCACCACAGACATTGATTCATGATACATCATATGTGGCCATGAAGTTATGCCTCATTATGGAACAAAGCCAGAGCAACAACCTTAGGTGAAAGCAGTGAGATTTATTGAAAGTTGTCATCTGTCCCACCAAAATGCCCTCAGTAAGTTTTTCTTCTTCTTCTTCCCTCCCATGACATCTTTATGTAACCTTTAGTTCTGCAGCTGTGAAGAGAGAGTCTACTCAAAAATGGAGCACACTGGCCCTGGAGCTTTGGTTGGTGACCCCAACAAGGGCTCATATCTGGAAAGGACAAACATGACAAAGGTTTTCTTGACAATTGCACGTTGATCGTTCTCGGCATAAATTTCCATTGGTTGGCAAGAGCAGGGCAATCAGGGTGGGAGACAGATGGCCCAGTCACCTCTGGAGTGTACTAAGTGGAATCTCTGTGGCGGCTGTGTGTGGTTCCTCCTGTAACTAGGTGCCTCCTGGAACCACCCTATCTTCTTCTGAGGAAGGGCACCTGCAACACTTGTCCTCCCGTTGCCGTGTTTTTGGCCCAGAGGAATAATAACTGGGGCAACAGAGTGCAGGTCTGAGCACTTCTGTCAGCAGACATGGAGATTGCTGGATCTGGCTGTCCACAGCAAGATTTCATAATCCATCAAGCCTGCACTGACACTCCGAAGAGCATCCCACCCCTATTGTACCCTCATAACCCTATATTTACCATGGCTAATCCAACTTGTCTGCATATCTTTGATCCGTAGAAGGAAATGGAAACATCTGGAAGAAATCTGCACAAACACCATACCATGCAAACTCCCCATACAGACAGTCACCCTGAGGTTAGAATCAACCCCAGTGCCTGGTTCTGTGAGGCAGCAGTGCTAACCACTTCGCCACCATGTCCCCCATCTCCATGGAGGCAACCAGATGATCATATGACTTGGTGCACTGCCTGCGGCCTTTGGGCACAGAGAGCCATTACCTCCCATGTACCTATCAGCTGCTCCATTTCTTCCTGTGCATGTGGACGAAATTCATGATTGTCAACACTACAGGATTTTCTCCTGCCTGGGGAATAGCTTGTGTCTAGAAACTAACAGTCCTCCTAGTTTCATCAGCCTGGGACTTTGCTTCCTCGGCCAGCGATGCAGCTTTCGCAATGAAGTGCTCACCAGATCCCACATTTTTTTAAGTTGAATGGCCCCACTGAGATGTCAGTATCTGGACTGGTGGAGGTTGCAGGAGGCAGAAGTCAAGAAGGTGGTTTTAGACTCATAAAGGTGTACAACACGGAAAAAGATTTTTCGGCTCATTGTTTTCTGCACTGGTCTAAGCTGGGGAGCATTTTGCAGGCAGCGTGATAACTTGTTTAGATTCAACAATAACATAACTTGTTATGGAAAGGTAAAAGGATGGGCCTGAAGTCAAAGCTCTCAACTGAGGGAAAGCTGATTTTAATAATATCAGATATGATTTGATTAGAGTAGACTGGGAGCAGATGCTTTCACAGTGGGATGTGTTTATGAAGGAAATAGAGAGTTCAAGATCAACATGTTCAAACAAAGACAAAATCTTGAACCATCAAGTCCTGTGAACCCTGGATATGGAGGGATATACAGCTTTGGATTAAGAGAAAAAGGAAGATTTATGACTAAGGGAAGGCTCGAAACTGCAGGAGCACTAGACTAGTACAGAATGTATAAGAGGTTGTTTAAAAGGTAGATTAAAAGAGTATATGAAAGCACACTGGCAGGTAAAATAAGTTGTTTTGTGGGTACATTAAAGATAAAAGGATAACAAGGGAAAGAGTAGAGTCCATGAAGGACAACATTTGTGCATGGAACCACAAGATACGTGCATTGATAAAAGAACATAGAATATAGAACAGAACAGCACAGTACAGCCTCTTCGGCCCTTGATGTTGTGCCGGTTTTTTATCCTACTCTAAGATCAAACTATCCTACATGACTTGCATAATGTCTCGAATGTATCTGACTCTACAACCACTGCTGGAAGTGCATTATACGTAGCCATCACTTTGTGTATAAGGAACCGATTTCTGACATCTCCCCTAAATCTTCCTCCAATCACTTTAAAATTATGCCCCCTTGTGATAGCCATTTCTGCCCTGGGAAAATGTCTCTGGCTATCTACTCTATGCATGCTTCTCATTGCCTAGTACACCTCTATCAAGTCACCTTTCATCCTTCTTTGCTCGAATGAGAAAAGCCTTAGCATCCTCAAACTTATTTCATAAGCCATGTTCTCCAGTCCAGGCTACATCCTGGTAAATCTCCTCTGCACCCTCTCTAAAGCTTCCACATCCTTTCTATAATGAGGCAACCAGAACTGAACACAATATTCCAAGTGTGGTCTAACCAGGGATTCATAGAGCTGCAGCATAACCTCGTGGCACTTAAGCTCAATCCCACTGCTAATGAAAGCCGACACACTGTACACCTTCTTAACAACCCTATCAACATGGGTGGCAATTTTAAGGGATCTATGGACATGGACCCCAAGATCCCTCTGTTACTCCACACTGCCAAGAATCCTGCCTTTAATACTGCCTGTAATCTGCATTCAAATTTGACCTTCCAAAATGAATCACTTCACACATTTTTCCAGGTTTAACTCATCTGCCACTTCTCAGCCCAGCTCTTGTATCCTCTCAAAGTCCCATTGCAACCTACAACAGCCCTCCACACTACCCACCACTCCACCAACCTTTGCGTTATCAGCAAACTTATTAACCCACCTTTCCACTTCCTCATCCAAGTCATTTATAAAAATCACAAGGAGCAGAGGTCCCAGAACTGATCCCTGTGGAACACCACTGGTCACCGAGCTCCAGGCTGAATACATTCCATTTACTACCACCCTCTGTATTCAGACAGCCAAATCTCCCTGTATCCCATGCCTCATTACTTTCTAAATGAGTCTACCATGGGGAACCTTAACTTGTTCCTTGTAAATGGTGGGCAGACTTTGGGAAGATAGCAGGTGAGTTACTCACAACCAAATTCCAGTTGCTAGCCTGCTCTTATGACCACAATACTTACATGTGACTGGTCCAGCTAACTTTCTGGTCAATGGTAATCTCCAGGATTTTTATAGTAGAAAATTCAGCAATGGTAAAGCTGTTGAATGCTAAGGAGAAATGGTTGGATTCTCTATTTTATTGGTTAGGTATTGCCATGCACTTATTTGGTGTGAAGGTTCAAATGCATGAGTCCAAGCCTGGAGTTTATACTGTCTTACTGCATATGGTTGTAGACTGCTGCAGTATTTGAGCTTAAACTAGCTTACTTCAACTGGATTGAAACTATTGGTTGGCCCAGTCTGTATTTTTTGTGGATCATAAAAGTACAAATTTATAAACACTTCTTCAATTAACATCAGAGATATCCTGCTAGGTACTTAAGTCACATGCCTTCTGCAAAATTATATCTTTATTTCTGTAATCCAAATTACCTTTACCTTCTCAAATTGAAATCACACATCTATTTACCTCTACTTTAAAGCCCAAATGGTAATGATACATTATTCACTTTTATGATGGTTGATGTTAACTCAAAATGTCAACTCTGTTTTTCTCTGCACTTGATGCTGCCAACTAGCTGATCACTTCCAGGCACTTCCTGTTTTTATTTCACACTTCCAGCATTTGCTTTTAATTCCAAAGCAAGCTGCGTAAAATCTATCATCCACTAATTTTAATTTAAAAGATAGAATATGCTGGGGAGCTGACTGACTTCTGCATCTGAACTTCCAACTGTGCTCCTGGAGAACAAACTTCTGCAATGAGGGCATGAATTCAGAAAACTTGCTGGCAGTGCCCAACAGTAACTGTTTCAAATGCTCTACTGCCTGCTAGCCAGAATATGGAAGCAACTGTTGCCATGCAAGTGATTTTGTGTGTCTGCCGAATGCTGAACAAAAGATTAAAATGGCTCACATAACTTAATGAAAAAAAGCTTTGAGTGTGTTCAAATTGTTGTCAAGATATTTACTGGAAGCTTGTGGTTTCATAACTCAATGAAAAAATGTGTGCATGTACTTCCTGCACTGACCTGTGGTTAAGTGGCAGGCAGATGCTGACAATAACAGCTCAGCAACAATTCTCAAAGGAGTTCTTGCAAAGTCTCACATGTGTCTTCAGTTTATGTGAATTCTACATGTAAAGAAACCTAACTAGAGAAATGATTTGGAGATGCCGGTGTTGGACTGGGGTGTACAAAGTTAAAAATCACACAACACCAGGTTATAGTCCAACAGGTTTAATTGGAAGCAAACCTGTTGGACTATAACCTGGTGTTGTGTGATTTTTAACTAACTATAGAAAGTCTTCTTTGGCCTCGATGTAACCTAAGGCTCAAACTCTATCAAAAAATCAGGCTATCTTTTATGAATTTGTTACAGATTCATATAAAATTTCTTGGAAGTTTGTATATATATTGGCATCAGATCATCAAATAACTTAACCATGAATAATTTAAGATCTTGAATGGTTTAATTATAGGAAATAAAAATAAGTCATTTTCAACAAATCAAGGGTCAAAATGATAAAGTCCTTTAAGGTGATTTGGCAAATGAACCAGAGGTGACGTGTAGAAAGTTGATTTTTGCACAATTGCAATTAGGATTTGGAAGGCACTGTCTGGTATATTGGTGAATATACAGATTTAATAGTGGATTCAAAAAAAAAATTGTGAAGTATTTGAATGTGAAGAAATTTGGTTAGTAGGATTAGTCGATTACTGTTTAGAAGAGCTGATGCAAACTCAAGAGGCTAAATTAGTTTTTCTTTCTGTACTACAGGATCACACTGCAAATATTTAAAGTTTTAAGATTTCTTACTCTAACAACCTAAAAACAGCATTGATAAGACACTAATCAGGTGTCAACTTATACTCTAAACTACAAATTAACCCTCCATTTAACAGTTAAGTAAACTGAAAATCTTTCTTCATTGTGATATATAACTGTATTCTTTAAGAAAATATTGCATTCTCCAACAAGCAGTCCAAAGTTATTCTTAACCCCTTTTCTCTTTCCCAACTGGGTGACTTCTACTCTTCAAACAAGATTTTATAATGAGAGACAAATTGGAAATTGCTTCCTCTAGCCAAAGTTAAATGAATCTTCAAGCTTCATTTGAACTCTCACAAACTTGGTCTCTTCAATCTGGGCACGCGCATACACCCACATCCTGAGTGGTGGTGAACAATTTGCTCCCTCCATCTCGCTGTGCTCTCTCAGATTCTTGCAGACTGACCTTGTTTGTGAGGCTCAATGATATTGTAAAGGAAAATGTACAACCAAAACATACAATGGCCTTCTGTGAACTGTACCTCTGTCACAGCCTATCCTTATGGCAATTTAAATAACATGGGCCAGGTAGAAATGCTAATGAGCTCTCTTCTAGATCCTCAACTACATTCTATCTTGGAAATAAATAGATAATGTAAAGTATAACTATTTACAAAACCTGACATTTGTAACACCTCCCTGAAACTTTAAGATGAACAGTCTATTCACCGTCAGTAGAGCTGTCTTAATAACTGTTTACAGATGTGAATATGTGCACCTTCTTCCCAGTAACAAACCTTTAGCAACCAAGCCATATAAGCATGTTGTAGGGCAGAAGTCAGAACTGGTCACATGACCCCCTTCAGCGCTTACCTAACTTGAAGTCACAGTCCTCAAGCACAACAATTTTAGAAGCTTCATGTTTATAACCATACTTTTTAAAAAATGAAATAGAATAGAGAAAAAAAATCAAGAAAGGTTTGGTTACTTTTTTTCAACAAACCTATTCAAAATCACTGTATGTTTAAAGCAGGCCAACTGAATGATTGTTGCACAGTGTCAGTGTATCATTCTAATTCATTGTGTTTGTAAACTACAAAGGTCATACTGAATCTGTAATACATTGAATAGTTGCCAGTATAAAGTTGCTGAGAAACTCAGCAGGTCTGGCAGCATCTGAAATGAGAGAAACAGAATTCATGTTTTGGCTTAGGTATGACATCTTCAGAATTGTACCGAAAAAGGGTCACGGGGCTCAATATTGATCTTGTTTCTCTCTCTACAGATACTGCCAGGGTCGGGTTTGCAGGGTAGAAATGAAGGAGAAGGTGAATACTGTCTGAAAAACCTGGTATTAGAAGTCTTGACCAAAAATGTAGAGCTTGCTCTTGTGAAAAAAGTGGAAGCAGAGTAGTGATCCAACAGTGATTGCCAGCTCTTTAGAAGGTTCAGGCTTGTTTCGGTGGTGTCAAACAAAGGGAGTGCTATTATTAGTTTAACAAAAAATATTAGAACATAGAACATAGAAGAATACAGCACAGTACAGGCCCTTCGGCCCTCGATGTTGCGCCGATCCAAGCCCACCTAGCCGACACTAGCCCACTATCCTCCATATGCCTATCCAATGCCCGCTTAAATGCCCATAATGAGGGAGAGTCCACCACTGCTACTGGCAGGGCATTCCATGAACTCACGACTCGCTGAGTAAAGAACCTACCCCTAACATCTGTCCTATACCTACCCCCCTTAATTTAAAGCTATGCCCCCTTGTAATAGCTGATAAAAAATATTGTGACCACTCATGACCTGGGCTCAACTCTTACATTCGTCTACTATGCTTGATTATAACTTTGGATTGCTTCACATTGGAGCTGTCTAGAATTCAGAAAGCTCAAATTTGCAAATAACATTGCAATACTTGTTCAAGCAGTGCAGCAATCACACTACCAACTGAATGCCAATTTTAGGTGAAGTCAAATTTCACCCCATAACACATAATCGCAAATGTGCAAATTTTTTTAATGTGGCCACCATTATCTAGTTAAACATTGATTGTCCATCTCTAATTGCCCTGGACAAAGTGATTGTGTGTTGCCTTGTTGAACCACTGCAGTCACAGGCATGTAAAAAGGAAGCCTTAGGAAGGGAGTTCCAGGATTTAGGTTCAGCAATGGTGAATATATGTTATACCAATGGTGGTCTTTCTGACTGGCAATGTCCCCCACCTTTCATGAGTTTCCTTCATAGAAAAGGACAGAAGATGCTTTGTGATTACTAGATGAAATGTGATGAAGTGCACCAACTTTAGGATAAGGACTAGAGTAGTATCAGCTCTTTGTCAAATAGCTGCAATAAGAATACTACCTGGATCGTAACTGCAATGGAGCAAAGTTGGTTGTACTGAAAGAGTTCAGTTGTTTTGATGGGAGCACAAATGAACTGTAGTTATGCAGGTACAGTGGAATGTGTCTGAGAGTGGTTGTAACTGCTATATTTATTTGTCAGGTATTATTTGACGTGTGCTCACTTGACTGTGCCAAATTTTGTGTTCAGGATAACAACGTATGTTTGCAGCTTTCTCCCCAAATGATAATACTGGTGATGTGACAGTAGGTTAGCTACATACAGAATTAGCCATGGAGCACCAACTTTACTAGTCTTGTAGGTCAGATCACTTTTGACTAATTGCAAAGGTAGTTGTCTTATTTTTTCATTAGTGACCATTAAAATCTGGTGTGACTTACATATTATACCTTATACTTCTGTTTTTTAATTGTTCTGGCTGAGTGAAATGTGTACCAGTATACCTCCTACAAATGTTTTCTTACATTGAAAGTGAACACATTTCACTTTTTTAAAAGCACAGAATAGGGCATGAACAACCTGTGGTTTGTGTAGTCATATCTCTTGCATTCGTCTTTTGCATCTGCGTTCTGGTTCTGTGGCCAGCAGGAACTCGAGTGACAAACAGATGTCACTAACAACCCATAGACAAAATATATGCTTCAATAAATTAACCCAAACAAAAAACTGTGAAATATCTTGAGAATAAATGTTTAAAAAGAAAGAGGATATTTTAGCAGATCATTATCTTGGAGTGTTTCTTAAATATTCAAATTGTTTTCATTGCAGAGAAGCTGACCCTGGCTAACATTTAAAATATTATGCCAATATTCATTTTCATAGAAAAGAGAAACACAATGATCCTATGCTTAGCGTTGTCTCTTAGGAGTAACCTGCTATCTAATATGAAAATATGATCTCTCTGACATATGAGTAACTAATTCAGAGAAAAAAGGTCAAATATTGTACAGCATCCTCATTATGTTCTGTATAGTTCCACAATTAAAAATTTAATGGAATGTCATGATTCAGTTGGGAAGACTGTGCCAATACGCCTCTGGCAAGATGGCAACAGAGTAGGATGCTCCATGCGGAGCCCCTCCATTCTGCTTGTTCTTTTTGTTTCTCTTCTTTTTAGTTATTTGAAATTCTTTACTGGACTATAATGTCAATCCTTAAACGATGTTATTAAGTATCTCATTTCTAACTTTTTTAGATATTTTAAGTAATGCCTTTCCTTTTATCCCTCTTTTGTATCTCAGATTTGTACCTAGATGCTTGTACCTAATATGGTGCCATTAAAGGCAAGGCATTATAAATCTTTTCACTGTACTTCTGTACTGGAGTGCACATGATAATAACAGATATTCTATTCATGATCAAGCTCCACTATTCCATAAACTATTATAAATGTGTGACTACCCAGTTAAACCACCAAGATGCTAATCAGATCAAACATAGTTCGCACCAGGAAATATCTATTATTATTTAATAATTGGCAAAAAATAAACAAGCAAACTACTTAGTTACTTACTGTGCAACATAAGCTATTTAGTTTTAAATTTCCAGACACATGCACATTCATGAATTAGACTGGAAAAAAGATGTTTTACTATGTAAAATGTAAAATGATAAAATGTAAACAGGGTTTTTCAAGTTCTGTACTCAAAAGTGCAGATCACTAAGTTGGACGATATCATCCCTGTCGTTACTGTGCTAGAAGTGACACAATGTTCAGGTCCATCTTTTACTCAATAGCAGCTAGAATGGTTAAGGTCTGGTTCTTTCCTTCATAGAGGGAAAGGAGTTAAATGCTGGGCACTCCACATAAGGAATCTATATGTACAGGTCTTTCTCCTCTAACACAAGTTTCGTCAATGTGATTTGGCTGTAATATGATTGGTAAATTGGTGAATTCATTTTATAACACCAGCTCCTGTTGGCTATCACATAATTCCATCCCTGGCACTAGGTGTCACTAGGTGTTAAGGTTGCAAAGGATCATGTGACTGTGTTGTTGGATGATGAAGGGCTTTTGACTGAAATGCTGATTTTCCTGCCCCTCGGATGCTGCCTGACCTGCTGTGCTTTTCCAGCACCACACTCTCGACTCTAATCTCCAGCATCTGCAGTTCTCACTTTCACCTGTGTTGTTGCGTGCCAATGTTAGTGGAGACAGAAAGCTTAAGCCTGTGGTAGTGTACCACTCTGCCAACCCGTGAGTCTTGTGTTTATTACTGTTTACTTCAGGTCAAGCAAAAGAGGTTGGATGAGGGGGGTAAATATTCTCTGACCTCATAGTTGATATTCTCTAGAATGTTTTTAGAAATTATTGCAGGAGAAAAAAAATTGAATTTCAAGATTCTGCTCATTCTGGACAAGGCACCAAGCCATCCTTCCACCATTAGTGAGCTTTCTGAAGACATCAAAGAGCTACTTTTACTTTTGAACACAACGTCTCTCATTCAACCAATGGACGAAGGTGCAATAGCAGCTTTTAAAGCTTATTATTTAAGGTGCACATTCAAGAAGCTGAGTGCAACTACTGAGGGGGATAATGAGAACAGTGTTCTTCAATGGTGGAAGCACTTTCACATTAAGAATGCTATTGACATAACTGTGGAGACCTGGGTGACATGAGTCAGGATTGCTTGCATGCAGTTTGGTGGAAGATTCTCCCAGATGTTCTTTATGATTTTGACTGCATTGAACCATCAGAGGACCTTCCAGCAATGAAAGAACATGGTGTTGCTCTTGCAAAGAAATTTGGATTTGAAGAAGTGGAGACTGAGAATATCGAGGAGCTGCTTGATTCCCATTATGAAGACGTCTACGCAGCTGATCTACAACAACTTGTTGCTGTGGGGGAAACTGAAGCTCAAGAGAGGATTTGAGCTGTAGGGAGAGGCTGAATATGCTGGGGCTGTTTTCTCTGGAGCGTCGGAGGCTGAGGGGTGACCTTATACCTTAAATGTTTATAAAGTCATGAGGGGCATAGATAGGGTAAATAGACATAGTCTTTTCCCTGGGGTGTGGGAGTCCAGAGTTAGAGCACATAGGTTTAGGGTGAGAGGGAAAAAACTTAAAAGGGACCTAAGGGACAACTAGAGGGTGGCATGTGTATGGAATGAGCTGCCAGAGGAAGTGGTGGAGGCTGGTACAGTTACAATATTTAAAAGGCATCTGGATTAGTATATGAATATGAAGGATTTAGAGGGATACAGACCAAGTGCTGGCAAATGGGACTCAATTAAGTTAGGATATCTGGTCGGCATGGACGAGTTGGACTGAAGGGTCTGTTTCTGTGCTATACATCTCTATGACACTATGAAGACAATAAAGTACAGGATGCAGCACCACAAGAACATTCCACTTTTCTTTTGTCTTCTATCCTGAGGGAAGTTGGGAAGCAGTGACTACAATGCAGAATGTGTGGAGTTTGCACATTCTCCCCGTGTCTGCGTGGGTTTCCTCCGGGTGCTCCGGTTTCCTCCCACAGTCCAAAGATGTGCAGGTCAGGTGAATTGGCCATGCTAAATTGCCCGTAGTGTTAGGTAAGGGGTAAATGTAGGGGTATGGGTGGGTTGCGCTTCGGCGGGGCGGTGTGGACTTGTTGGGCCAAAGGACCTGTTTCCACACTGTAAGTAATCTAATCTAATCTAATCTAAACACAGTAGGATAGCAGTTCATGACATAAATTCTTACCTGGCACCTGATGAACAGCTTCTTCACAAAAGAAGAAAGTTGGCAAAGCAGCAAAAACTATATGCCTTTATTAAGCCAATCCCCAAGAAACAGTCTGAGGACAATGAAACACAGCCATCTACTTTGGAACTGAATACTTTCATTTGTCATAACCCTGCACCCAGAACTGTGCCTGAAAGTAATGATGACTCCGATGATGACCCTCAGCCCCCGTCTTAATACAGTACTGTAACTCAGCAAACAGTACACTTAAAGAGTTAATTTATTGTATTATTTCATTAAAATATGTGGCATTAACATATACTTAGACTGTGCTATCATTTGTGTTATCATTGCTATCATTGTGCTATCATTTTTGTTGCGATTTTTACTGATATTTTTGATGGTTTGCCCCAACCCTACTTTTCCCATAGGCCCCATTATTTCTGTTGCATGATTTTCTATAACACAAGGTCACACGAGAATGCAACTATTGCATTATAGCAGAACAGACTGTGATGAACATATCATATGATACAAAGAGGTAAAACCTTGAATTTTTATAGACTTCTTTAATTGCTGAGTTTGTATTCTGTGTTTTTTGATTTGATTTATTTATTGTCATGTGTATCCTGATACAAAATACAGTGAAACATGTTGTACAGTGTTGCCACTCTCTAGCTCCACCTTTAACACAGCAAAATAAATCCAAGCGTAAAATATAAAGACAGAAAAATGAAGAACTAAAGGAAGTGTGCAAATGTTGGTGGCATGAACAGAAACTTAGTAATTATTGGACTTTATTTTTGCCCATCTAGTATAAATCTAATAATTATACTAACTGTCAACAACCTACACAGAAGTACATATGGATTTGTCCCTTAAAAAGATGCCAAGCCATCCAAGCACTATTCTAACCTATGGCTCTCCTGCCTAGAAGGACTTGGGTGGTATTTTCATGGGAACACTAACACCTATAAATTCCCCAGCATGCACCTCATCCCCTTGATTATATTATTATCCATTCATTATCACCGAGTGAAAAACCTGGGTCTCCATTTCTCACAGCACTGTGGGTGTGCGTACACTATGTGGACTGCAATGGATCATGATGTATCTCATTACCACAACTCAAGTGCCATTAGGGGTGGCCTTATCAGGTGCCAGATAAGAATCCTGGTCTTGCCAGCAAAACTCTGATCCATAAAAAATGACAAAAAAATTGGCAACAAATCAATGAAAGTTACAGTTCACTTACACAATTTCAACTGAAGTCAATTACAACGCCACAGTTATAATACATTAAATGACCAGTTATTTCAAGCTCAGTTGCATCAGACTTAACATACTTTGACTACAAGTCTCAAAATAGCATTCCAACAAAGGGTTTTGACTGACAGCCTGCTGTTTACAGTCTACTAGAGTTGAATAGAGAACTGTTGTAGCTGAAGTTGTAAATAGAAGTAACCTAAATGAAGGCACTTGTGCATTGATATGTCAAATTTGCTTGAATAATCATTGCAATATCTTCTTCTTTCCAGAATACGAGAGCGTGATGACAAGGGATCATATGCTCTTTGCTTGACTCATGAGGGTAAAATATACCATTACCGTATTGACAGGGACAAAACAGGGAAACTGTCCATTCCTGATGGGAAGAAATTTGACACCCTCTGGCAGGTAGTGTAACCCAATGTTCGGTGGTTTTATTCATTAACTGAATATACTTTGCAATAATATTTTTTTCATAAAAGATTTGTTCAGTGCAAAATGAACATCACTGTTCCAAAAATGCTATATGTAGAAAATGAAATATGAGGGTAAGCTAGCTAGTAATTTGAAGGAAGATTCCTAGAGTGGTTTTTAAGATATATATAAAAGAGAGATCATTGGAAAATGAAGCTGGATAAGTAGTAATGGCCAACAAAGAAATGGAGGAACTGAACAGGTACTTTGCATCAGGCTTCACGGTGGATGATATTATTAGCATTCCAGAAATTAGAGAGAATCAGGGGGCAGAGATGAGTGTAGACCTTAAAGAAAAGGTGCAGGGGTAGCTGAAAAGTCTGAAGGTGGATAAATCACACAAACCAGATGGATTACACATCAGGGTTCTGAAGGAAATAGCTAAGGAGATTGTGGAGGCATTGGTATTGACCTTTCAAGAATCATTCCTGAAGAAGGGCTAATGCCCGAAACGTCGATTCTCCTGTTCCCTAGATGCTGCCTGACCTGCTGCGCTTCTCCAGCAACACATTTCCATCTCCTTTCAAGAATCACTCAAGTCAGGGAGGATCCCAAAGGACTGGAAAATGGCTAATTTAACACACTTGTTTAATAGGGGAGGGAAGCAGAAGGTGGAAATTACAGGGCAGTTAGCCTGACCTCGTAAGATTTTAGAGTCCATAATTAAGGATGAGATTGCAGAGTGTAGAGGAACCTCTATTATCTGGCATTCGATTAACCGAGTTTTGGATTATCCAAACAAGATTGCAAGGTCCCGATGCGTGGCTAACAATGTTATTCGGCATTCGATTATCCAACATTCGATTAACCAAACAAAATCCTCCCTGCCTGTGTCCTTTGTATAATCAAGGTTCCTCTGTACTTGGAAGTGCATGGTAAAATAGAGTTGAATCTGCACGGCTTCATCAAAGGCAGGTCATGCTGACAAATGTTGAATTCTTTGAAGAGGTAATAAGCAAGTTAGACACAAGAGAGCTAGTGGACATGATCTCTTTGGATTTCCAGGCCTTTCACAGGGAGCTGCACAGGATGCTGTAAAATAAGAGAAGGGACAAGATACTGGCATGCATAGAAAATTAGCTGACAAGTAGAAGGTAGAGAGTAGGATAAAGGATTCTTTTTCAGGATGGCAGCTGTTGTACATCAACAACTTAGAGGAAAGAACTGACGGCACTGATGCTAAGTTTGTAAATGACACAAAGATAGGTTGAAAAACAAATGGTGTTGAGAAACCAGGCAAGCCACAGAAGGACTTAGGCTAAAAAAGTGGGCAAAGAAGTGGCCAATGGAATACAATGTGGGAAAGCTTTTGATAGTGTTATTTCATCAAAAATTTAATCTTTCATTGACTCATTGCTATTTTCTTAATTTCTATTGTCACCTACTTTTTTGTCTCATTTTGAAGGCAGTGCATTTATGTTTGGACAATTCCACAGATACCATCAGGAAAGAGCCTTTCCTCTTACCATGTGCATTTGGATATGATTAGTTTTTTTAGATTAGATTACTTACAGTGTGTAAACAGGCCCTTTGGCCCAACAAGTCCACACCGACCCTCCGAAGAGCAACCCACCCAGACCCAACACTACAGGCAATTTAGCATGGCCAATTCACCTAATCTGCACATCTTTGGACTGTGGGAGGAAACTGGAGCACCCGGAGGAAACCCACATAGATACGGGGAGAATGTGCAAACTCCACACAGACAGGGATTGAACCCAGGTCTCTGGTGCTGTGAGGTAGCAGTGCTAACCACTGTGCCACCGTGCCACCAAGGGAGTTTCCAAACTGAACATTATCATGTCTTTAGACAAAATTAAGCTTGTAGTTACATTCATGTATCCCATCACCCTTCTGGTTCTTACCTCATTTTGGCAGGGATAACATTGAACACTTCCTGATCTATCTGGCTAAGTATCAGACCAGGTAAACCATTATGCTTAAAATAAAATGAACATTTCTTATGTTTTTATATGACAGTCTGTTCATTGGTTGATGTGCAAGAATGTGATCTGTGTCAGAAATCTAATAGCAAATCGACAAATCTGTCCTTCACCTCTTCACCATTCCTATGAGATGGCACCTACTATCCATCCATCGATGATGCCTTCACCAGTAGCATAATTTGTATTTGGAATTCACCAAATAAGGAATTGGCTGTTGAAATCAAGATTGATCATATGGCACTTAATCTTAACACATTCCTCCCTGGTGCCTCAAAATGTAAAGCATCTCAATTCCCTGGCTTTCCTTTCCATAATGTTCACACTCTTAAAATTCAAACACAACTTTCTGACAAGCTTTGTAACTTCTTTTTTCTTTTTTGTTTTCAAAGTTGCTGTTACTCTTTGCTCTCAAAAATGAAACCATGTGCATCTGCATGGTATAAGACATTTGATTTCATTTGAATCCACTTCATGAATTTAAACCTTTAACACTTTGCTGTCAAACCTTACTGAGAGAGGAATAGGCTGAGGTCAAAACAACCAAAGGATTCCGTAAGATCTGTAGTATGAAGCCATGGATGAGAGCCCTATGGATGATTCTGACAATCAGGTGGTCAGAGAGGTTTATCATTGGGAGACCCGAAGAATTGCTGTGGATTAGGACTGGATGAGTGTGGAAAAGTTCACAATCAGGGGTAATGTAGTGGATAGTAAATATTTAACAATTTTAAGTTTAACAATATTTGAAAGAATTACTTATCTTTTAAATGTAGCTACCTGTTGCTTATCAAATTTAGCATAATCCATATGCAGATATATAGAAAGGAAATAGGAGTTACGAAATGATTTGAGTGGGATTAGTTCTTATCATTGGTGAGTCTGTCTAGCTCAAGATAGTGGAATAAGTCTTCCAATTTTATTAGTGGTCTAATTGTGAGTTTGTTTTGGATAATTTGAAATTAACTTCTTGTCACCACAGACAAACAACTGCCCTTAATTTAACACTAAATTTTCAATTTACACAGAAAACACAAGGTTTGTTCTTGTAGATCAAAACAAAATAGGAATACAGCATTGACAAGTGGACAAAAACCTTTCAATCCCACATTCACATATCTATAGTAGTTTAGTTTTAATTTCTTTTTATGCCTAACCTCCCTTCATCTCAAAGGGTGTGCAACACAGCACAACATTACATACTTGCAGAACTGAACAAATTAAAAATTAAAAAAGGAGTTTACTTCTCAGCAATTAAACAGTGACAGATGTAATTCCAAATGGGTTTGATACTTGACTGAATGCAGTTCAAAAATATTGGAGCTGGCACACTCTCAACACACTTCCATTGGAAAGTGATAAAGCAATAAAATTAAATGTTTAAAGTACCCATATCTCAAATGTTTGAGATGTACAGCTTAGATGACATCATGTGAAATGTTATTTTTGTTTTCGAGAACAACAGATGTCTCAAGGTGAGATGACCCAAAGACAGAACTGTTGTCTGTATCACTAATGTAGCAAAAAAAAGCACAATACCCTGTGTTCCATATTTGGATTGGAAGAGATAAAAATGATTGACCGCAAACAGAAATGTGCACAATTTCTTTGTCATTGACAAATAATTTCCATTTCATTTTACATGATGGATGTCTATATTAACCCTTCTTCCTGTAATAACATGCCCATCAATAACTTCAAGTAATTGATAGTTGAAAAGTGATTTGAAATGATTTTGAAAGACGTGGCAAGGATCAAAATGTTATCACAATAGCATTCAAGAGTTTTCCCAATCAGCACTATAACCTCATAAGAAAACCTGGACACAAAGACTAACCTTTCGAGGAATTGGTACAGTGGTTGATGGGAAAATCTGTAAGTAAGTTCCGAACTCAAATTTTGTCAAATTACAAAAAGATCTAGGAATATCAGCAACCTCTTGCAATTGCATGAAAACTGCTTGAACCAGAAGTCCTAGCATGAGAAGAAAATGTGCATGTTTCAGGCCTTGCGATGTCCCTCAGAAACATTTCAAAGTTATTAATAACTAAGCAAATCTGACAGTCATTTAGTACACAATAAGATTCCACAACCTGTGATGAGATGAACAAGTAGCTCCTCTGTTTCTGGTGGTGTTAGTTTAGAAAGTAATGATGTAACTGAAACCCAGACCAGTTTTCAGTGATACAATAAAGATCCAGAGCAAACAATTATCAGAAAATTCCATGTATTCTCTGACTTGATCTATTGTTCAATGTTTTACTGAATCCTTAAATGACTCCAATGGCAAGCAGGGATGGTTCTTCTCTTTTCTTTCTGTATTGATATCCATTTATTTAAAAAAGTACAAATGTACATTTAAATATCGTAAGAATGTAATATTACTATTAACATTGTTTTGTCAATTCTGGCAAAATAATACCATAACTTATTAGATCTTAACTGTATTTTGGTCCAACCAAAAGGCATCATGAACCATCCATTGTTACCAGGGCATAAAAGACCCTTTATTTTTAAAAACGAAATACACGTTATTTTTAGCTTTTAGGTTTTTTAAAATCTTTTCTTATTTCACAGTTTTTGTTCCCCTTGAAGTCAGAAAATTAATCATCTGTTCTCTTCTCTCTTGACCCAAAATCTGATCCCTCTTCTGACTGAAAGTAACATGCTTAACATTTGTGTGCAAGCAAGCTTTCTGACTCGATCTGACTGGCCCCATTCCTCTTTCTTTCTTTGTCCATCAGCACAAAGTATAATCCACCCAAGATTAATGTGACATTGTGTTTTATTACACACCTGACCCCAGTTGCAATCTTCTTAGCTGTCTGATACTTGCAACCAATTTATTTATGAAACCTTCTTGATTCATTTTCTAAAATTTTACATCACTTTTCTTTCTTCTGTCAATTGTGCTTTTCTGAGTGAATTCCTGCTGATTATAATTACAAACTTGTCATTACGTATTTGGCTTTGTGGAAAACACAAATATGAGCAACTATAAAAGTTGATGCTGTGGTTCTTATATTTATCTTTGTGCCAG
This sequence comes from Chiloscyllium plagiosum, assembly GCF_004010195.1. NCBI lineage: Eukaryota > Metazoa > Chordata > Chondrichthyes > Orectolobiformes > Hemiscylliidae > Chiloscyllium > Chiloscyllium plagiosum. Next base: position 91,074,145 of record NC_057711.1, read on the forward strand.
AAGATTTGGCTTCAAATGCTACTTGCCCCAAACATGTATCATTATGTATATATGAATAGATTGACTAAAACGAAATACTAAAAGTCAACACATTACTAGTGTTAAATTACCGCAGATTGAATATTAGGATATTAAAAACTAAACACCAGTGAAGAGTTTCATTTGTTGTTGTGTTGGTTTTTCAGTACAATTTGTCCAGAATTGCAAAATTCAGTACAAAATATCAGATTTTTAAGTACAGTCACATCTACTGCAAATAAAGTTCCCATGGTCTTTAAAAGAATTTTTTTTTCAAGAAGGAAAATGGAAGGAAAGCAGAAAACAAATGGATGACAAGAGAAAAATGTATCATTTTAGGAGAAAAGACAATTTTCATTTCTTTCAAATAGTGCACAGATATAACTTATTTGATTAAAATTTCTTTGCACAGGTGTCAACTCACTTGTAGATTAATACAGTGCATGGGAAAATTAAAATCTGAAATGATCATGCATTATTCGTCACAGATTAAAGGCTAGTCAGAATAAATGGCTGTGTATGAGAACTGGATCAATGGTGCTAGAAGAGCACAGCAGTTCAGGCAGCATCCGAGGAGCTTCAGCAAAATCGACATTTCGGGCAAAAGCCCTTCATCAGGAATAAAGGCAGAGAGCCTGAAGCGTGGAGAGATAAGCTAGAGGAGGGTGGGAGTGGGGAGAAAATGCCATCCCGTATTCCCAATTCCCAATTCCTCCGCCTCCGCCGTATCTGCTCCCAGGAGGACCAGTTCCACCACAGAACACTCCAGATGGCCTCCTTCTTTATAGACCGCAATTTCCCTTCCCACTTGGTTAAAGATGCCCTCCAACCCATCTCGTCCACATCCCGCAACCTCTGCCCTCAGACCCCACCTCTCCAACCGTAACAAGGACAGAACGCCCCTGGTGCTCACCGTCCACACTACCAACCTTCGCATAAACCAAATCATCCGCCGACATTTCCGCCACCTCCAAACCAACCCCACCACCAGGAATATATTTCCCTCCCCATCCCATTCCTCCTTCCGCAAAGACCGTTCCCTCCGTGACTACCTGGTCAGGTCCACGCCCCCCTACAACTCATCGTCCCATCTTGGAACCTTCACCTGCCACCGCAGGAACTGTAAAACCTGTGCCCACACCTCCTCCCTCACCTCCATCCAAGGCCCTAAAGGAGCCTTCCACATCCATCAAAGTTTTACCTGCACATCCACTGATATCATTTATTGTATCTGTTGCTCCCGATGCGGTCTCCTCTATATTGGGGAGACTGGGCACCTCCTAGCAGAGCGCTTGAGGGTACATCTCCGGAACATCCGCACCAATCAACCACACCGCCCCGTGCACCCTCTCCTCCCTGACCTATCACCTTCATCTCCTCCCCAACTCACCCATTGTACTCTATGCTACTTTCTCCCCACTCCCACCCTCCTCTAGCTTATCTCTCCACGCTTCAGGCTCTCTGCCTTTATTCCTGATGAAGGGCTTTTGCCCGAAACGCCGATTTTGCTGAAGCTCCTTGGATGCTGCCTGAACTGCTGTGCTCTTCCAGCACCATTGATCCAGAATCTGGTTTCCAGCATCTGCAGTCTTTGTTTTTACCTATGTATGAGAACTGCAGAACAGAGATGTTGATGTAAAGTCTAACCATTGTATCAATCTAGAGCAGTGTTGTTGTTATACATGTACTTAATTTTATGGAAAATATTCTTCGTAGATGGTTGACCATTACTACTACAAGTCTGATGGTCTTCTTCAAGTTCTCACTGAACCGTGTCCAAATCCTGATCACCCAGTTGGTATGTAACCACTTGTGTATTACTAAACATTATTGAGAAGAAAACATAATAGATGCTTGCTAGACAAAATTAAAGCAAGTAATAATCCATTAGAGTTCTTATTTTAACCTTTTACACAGGGTACAAGGGTAAACCATATAATGGAGATGGTGCAGAATTTTATGCAGGAGAAAAGGAGTAAGCCAGCCAGCACAAGTTGACATGAAGTGAACAGGTAGTGAAGCCCTCGAGTCAGGTTTTCAGGAAATAAGAAATAAGTTAAATGCAGGACCATTAATATTCTCTGAATTACTTCCAATGCTATGTGCAAATGAAAGTCGAAACAGGAGGATACATTCAGCATTCATAACAGTTAAGGTTCACGAATTACTTATTCAGATGCAACGGTTTGTACTATTCAGGACCAGGACCACTATTCTCAATTGGAAGTCCACCAGATTAATCAGAGAGAAGTTAAACTAAAATGGTAAGGGACATGAATAGCAGTATATCGAAGTACAAAGGGGAATAAGGTCAATAGGATAAATGTTGGAGAAAACTAGTGCATGAAGTAGTAAAAAAGGTGAATAAGGTACATAAAGTGAGTGTGGATAGTATTAGTTAAGACAGTATTAGCATATTAAATAGGAGCAGATTGAAAAGGATTTCAAAGATTACAAAGACAAAGTTATTTAAATATTCATAAACATAAAATGTGTTTAATGAGTTTTGTGAGTTATAAGTACAAATAGTTATGTAGGATTATGATGTAGTGGCAATGAGAGAAATGTGGTTTTAAGAAAATGAGTACTTGGTACTTAATATTTGCAGATACAAAGAGTTTTAAAAAATAAGGGAGGAAGAAAGAAGTGTAGTGACAGTTCTGGGCTTCATCAAGAGGACAAGGACAGATCCATTTACTTAGAACTGAGAGGCAAGAAAAGTATTATTAGATTACTAGGAGTATACATTACATCTCCAAATCATAATAGAGGAATAAATCTGCAGAGATATCACAGGAATGTGCAAAACTGTAAAGTTTTGATATTACAGGACTATAATTACCCAAATATTGGTTGGGATAATGCCAAAGAAAGAACAGTATGCAAGAATTACTGGATCTGTTGCTAGAGAACGAAGTGGGCCAGCGGACTAGATATCTTTCAAAGAACACTTAGTTAAGAATGAATATCATCTCAGAAGTTTTAGGGGCATTAATGTAGATGAACAAGAAATATTGAGTGGGATGAGGACATCTGCAAGGCAGTTATTATTACCAAGAGAAGTGATTGAGAAATGGACCCTGATATAGATAGTCAGCATCACCTAGAGAGGGAAGCCATCCAAAAGCTTGAAATTAGCAAAAGCTGAAATCAATACAAGTTGGGAGTCTACACTGGAAACTGTCCTGTAGTTGGCTCTTACTTTGGTACAGGGAAAGAAGCTGGTTGCTAAGTTCTAGGAAGTTTTTCTACTATTCTATTTGCAGACACTTGGGAACATCACAGTCTGCAAGTTCTCCTCCAAGCTACTCACCATCTTAACTTAGAACTATATTATAATTTCTTCATGATCACTGAGTCAAACTCATAAAACACCCTACTTACAGAACTGCAGGTGTTCGTACTTCACACGGATTGCAGTTGTTCAAGTGGCAGCACTTTCTTAAGGGAATTAGAGATGCATAACAAATGGTCGCCTAGCCAGCAATAATTTACATCCTGTAATTTTCTTTTAAAGATCTCAGTCCTGGAATACTGAGGGTCTCTTTCAACTGCCCTCGTTCCTTGTGAATTTTGTAATAGGCTATCAAATTGGCAAAACTGTTAACTCCTCTGACATTTGGAACTTATGCAGTAAACATTAAGCCTGTCGTTTACAAGTTTGCATCATATTTGCTGAAAATAACATGCCTACAAGGAGATGCTGTAAATGTAACCTATTTTAAGAATCATGTGCATCATTTCAATTAAAGCAATATTGCACTCTGTCTGAAAAGTTTGTTTATCCACAACCTTGATTTAAGGAGTACTGAAATGACTTGATGTTTATGACTTGCAATTATATCTTACAGATATTCTTACTGTGTTTTTTTTTCTAGATTCCTTTGGGTTAACGCAAGCACCACCAATTCCAAGTCATCATCCTCAGGTAAGAATGTTTTTAATAACAATGTGATAAAGAAATGAACAGTGTCCAGATTCTTTAAAATAACTTAATGCTCATTGACTTAGCCAAATTCATCTATGGTAAATCATTCATTATGGTATAATGTTGTCTTACTAATTTGAATAACTGGAAATAAAATTACAAGAAAATAATACATAGTATTAATAGTGGTACTTATATGTGTAAAATTAAATTTTCATTTAGTGTTATTTAATATGTTTTTCAAATCTCTTGCACATATTATTTATATTCTGCTTTTCCTGACTCCATTTTAGGGTACTGAGGGTCCTATGTACACTAAATTCTTTTAACCTTATTCAAAGGAAACATTCCTTTTTTTTGGGCTCTTCCAATAAATATGCAAATTAAATGAGAAATTTGCTGCATGGCAAGCTGCAAGGATGAACCAAATTGTGAAAGTGCTGGGCTGTCAAATGTCTATAATTCCATAATACTTTATTTTTCCTAAACTGTTAAGCCAAGCCTCCTGCTGGTTTCACAGAATATGTTTCAGTTTGGGATTTCTTACCCCAGTTGCACATAACAAATCCTTCAGTGTGGTCACCTCCCGCCAAAGCAAATCACTCTATTGAAGCTTAGTGTAAGTAACAGTATTTTATTGCAACAAGAACAACATGCAATGCAGGAAAATGCTTATTGAAGTAACTTGGTTGCATGAATCTGATAGCCTAGACAGTTTTTATTTAGATGCTACAGTAAACTCAATGAAGAGCTTAGCTTGAAATGTCAAATCTCCTGCTCCTAGGATGCTGCCTGACCCAACTGTGCTTTTCCAGCACCACACTTTTTGACTCTGATCTCCAGCATCTGCAGTCCTCACTTTCTCCTAAACTCTTGGTCTTTGACTATTTATACAATAGAAAATACTACTATAATATGCATGAGTGTTGACTTCCAAGACACTGCTTTCTTTTTAATTAGATTAGATTAGATTACATTACAGTGTGGAAACAGGCCCTTCGGCCCAACAAGTCCACACCGACCCGCCGAAACACAACCCACCCATACCCCTACATTTACATTTACCCCTTACCTAATACTACAGGCAATTTAGCATGGCCAATTCACCTGACCTGCACATCTTTGTGACTGTGGGAGGAAACCGGAGCACCCGGAGGAAACCCACGCAGACACGGGGAGAACGTGCAAACTCCACACAGTCAGTCGCCTGAGGCGGGAATTGAACCCGGGTCACTGGCGCTGTGAGGCAGCAGTGCTAACCACTGCTGCCTCACAGTGCCCACAAATTAATTCATGGGATGCTGGAATCACTAGCTAGTACCCAGGGGGCAATTAAAAGTCACCAGCATTGCTGTTGGTCTGGAGTCACATATAGGCCAGACCACGTAAGGATGCTAGATTTCCTCCCTTAAAGGACATTAGTAAACCAGATAGTTTTTCTTACAATCAACAGCTGTTTAATGGTCATCGTTAGACTCTTAAGTCCAGATTTTTAAAATTGAATTCAAGTCTGTCATGAACATTACCTGTGTCTCTGGAGTAATAATTTACCATAGTACCACTAGATCACCATCCTTGAACCAAAGCAGAGCACCAGTGGAACACAGATTTTATGATCTGTGACAAGGTGACAAGATATTGGTGTGTTCCTGTGTGTTCTGATTTTTCAAGCAGACCTTATTCTAGCGCCAGAATCCCTGACTATGACAGATACATACAGTTATGAACTTGTACTGTGTGCTCCATTGCTGGAGCATCTCTTAACTACCCCAGATGATCACTAGCAATAAACTAACTGAAGGGCTTAAATAATGGCATTAAACACAAAAGGAAATGTGTTTATCTATCACATGAATCACAGATTTACAGGGAATATTTTGAGAGCTTATACATTTAATGCAGCAAATCACTCAACAGAAACATTGGGCTGGATTATATGCTCCATGCTGGTGGGTTTGAAGGTGGGAAGCACCTAAAATCCAGAAGGTATCATTCACATGCATTTGAATAGGCTCAGATGGAGCTGTTGAAATGACCTGCCTAACCGCAGGACTATTTAGGTAGTCAATCAATCCCATTGCTGCCAGTTTTATGTCACAATGAGAAGATGCTAGTCAGAAAGTCTGTGAGCTTTAGTTTTAGGAGGTCCTTCCTTGACAGACACTTGGTTTGTTTTAAAGCACCATCCCCAAGATCATCTATTCACTTTAACCATCTCAGGGCTTCTTGTAGCCAATGTAATAACCCTCTCAACTCTCTCATCAAGATCTGCCAGCTCAATACTGGTGAGACTCTAGATTTAATTGTTAATCCAGACTCCTCAGCATACTGGACTGCCTGCCATCATACCACTCCTAATGGAACTGTAGAAATGCTGGCTATCAGATTGGCCAGCTTTTCTTAAAGGCAGGACTTCCTACCAAGTGTTATGGATCAGTCCCAACCACTCAAAACATTTTGAAGGAGATAGCCCACACTGTAACTTTGCTATTTGTTTCAGGTAAGTATACAGTGGATATTCCTGGAGTGAATTAGCTGGTCTGACTGCCTAGTTTTAAACAAACAGAATTTATTTACAAGATTACGGAATGAAACACAAAGAACAGAAAATAAAATACCAGATAACCTATCCAATCCAAAAATCTAACAGACTAGCCCGACCTAATGATGCTGTTCCATAAATACTTGCAACAATCCCCATAAACACCCCCTTGGCACAAAAGGTAAAATCAAACAAAGGTTTACAGGTTTTAAGTCAGAGAGAGAGAGAGAGAGAAAGAGAGAGAGAGAGAGTGTGTACTAGGCTGAACTTGCTTCCAACAGCCTTTCTTCACACCCTGCTGCTGAACTAACTCTAATCTAAACAAAGGCTAGCTACACAGCTAGCTGGCCACTCCCATTTGATTATTCTTTCTTTTAAGACATGAAAGCCTTATGCCATTGGCATTATCTGTTAGAGGTAAACAAAAAAAGCCCCAGTAAACCTTTCAAACCCAGCCTAGTTGGAGCCTGGTAAAAACAATGACTGCAGATGCTGGAAACCAGATTCTGGATCAGTGGTGCTGGAAGAGCACAGCAATTCAGGCAGCATCCGAGGACAGGCAAAATCGACGTTTCGGGCAAAAGCCCTTCATCAGGAAACTAGTTGGAGCCTGGCCAATTACACCCCCCCACCCCAACCAAAAAAAAACACAAGGGCACAGTAACTTTGAGAAAAGGTCCAGCTTTGTGACACAAGAGAGGAGTGGAAGTCTCACCTCCAAACAGTGACACTGCCTCCTAGTTAAATAGCTGTGGGATAGCAGTTGGGTTCTTTTCCATCTTTTTGTCTACTTTGCTTTCTTTATTTTAATTTTTGTGCACCAACATAATGTTTATGATAGTTCATAATGAATAATGACATTGATCAAGGGAAAAGCAACATATAAATCAGCACATCTGGGATTCCCCATTGAAAATTTCTTTTTAATTCATTTGTGGGATGTCAGTAGCAAGGGCACATAATGTGCTGGTACATAAGGTACAGGGTTTTGATGCCTGCCTTCAAGAACAACTCAGAAGCAACATTATTGAGTGAGCATTTGCAGACCTGAAACTGCTAGATGGGATTTGCAGCAGGATGGGAAGAAAACTAACACAACAGAAAAATGTATTTGCCCCTGTCCACTTGGGCCGAGGAATCTAGCCATGACCAGACAGTTGGATGTGATGATCAAACACTTCCCATTGTTCATTTGTTGTGCTTAATTTTATACTTTTCAAAGAACTTTATATGAAAAGTCCTGACATCCAACAACCAAATGACATAAAGAAACCTGCAGAAAATCTGGGGCCTATGTGAACTGCAGTCTACAACACAGAAAAAGGCTGTTTGCCCCATCACATCTGCATCAGCCTAAAACAACTATCCACTATTCTAATCCTATTTTCCAGCACTTGGCCTGAAGTTTTTTTTTATGCCTTGGTATTGCAAAATGCACATCTAAATACTTCTAAAATGTTATAAGTATTTCTCCCACAATCACTCTCACAGGCAGTGAGCTCCAAATTGCCATTAATCTCTGGTATCTCCTGAACAAGTCAAATTGAGGAATCAGGAATAAATGGGGGGCAGGGTTGGTAAAGTTATGAATTCATGAGTCAAAAAATATGAAAGGAACAATCTTTTTGAAAATCTTTAAAAATAAATTACAGCAAGAATTAAAAGCTGAAAGAATAACACACCCGAAAATAATTTTGCATTTTAGAGAGATTGTTTGGTAAAAATTAAAACTTACAAGCCATTTTAAAGTGGTATTTCGGTTAAATTGGACAATCCCAACTATACTTGTTGACATTAATCTGTATCCTTGTGATAAATATAGCAACCTCACACCCTTCCATATATTTGGATGTTAAGTCCGACATTAGGACACCTTTTTCAACAAACTTTTGCAAGTGTATCACATCTGAGTTGCAGCTTCCTGTTTTCTGCAAACATACACAGACATACAAACTTATACAATAAATAGTGGTTACCAGTGTTGGTCACACATTATTTTTACAGCAATTACAATGCAGGCAGCTTACCAACTGTGTGCTGTCTCCCCTTTTGAAAGGTGTCTGTGTGTAGCCAGCACTAATAATTGAAATTTGATTGGGCAGTGAAAGCAGAATGCTCTGGAGGTCAATGCCAGGGTGAATCTACATCCACAACTTCACAGAGTAGTCAAGGTCAGTGAATTCTTCAAATGACATATCGACCAACTGCAACTCGAGCCTTAGAAACTGTGCAGTGTACCAAACCACAATCATTCTCAGCAATCTCTCTCAATTATGATTCATATTTCATGAACTTATATGGGGATTTTCATGGGGCAGCTTACAGAAGAATTTTGGTTTTCCAAGATAGCACAGTTCCAGTTGGCATTGTATGCAAATTACTGTACATACGTGAATATCTGCACCAAGTGTTGCTGAGCCTGATTTAACCTGTGGCTTGAACACTGGACACTATTTTGGACTCTAAGAGAACTGGTAGTGGCTTAACAGTAGGTGCAAGTGAGTCCAATTTCTTGCCTTTATTTTGCCAATGAGCATAGCTCATTTTCTTTAACCTATTGTCTTTGCTTAAGTCCCTAAAGGCTAAGACCTAGTTCCACCACAATTGCTTTAATGCTGAAAGACCTTCTTTGTGCAAGGATAATCCTAACTTCACATCATATTCCATTTGAAGTTTAATTTACAGCAATGAATTTTTGTCATCATGTCACTAGTCTTGAAGATAATCAATAACTGATCTTCCGCAGCCCTCTGGGATAGAATTCCAAAGATTTACCAAAGAGAATGAAGAAATTCCTTCTCATTATATAGCCTACTTCTTATCCTGAGATTATGTTTCCAAGTTTTAGACTCCCCAAATAGGGCAGATAAAATTAAAGCACTTGGGATTGAGAGGAGCATTGGTGTGGATGGAGAATTGATTAACAGGCAAAAAGCAGAGATTAGGAATAAGTGCAACATTCTAAGGATAGCAGGTTGTTATTGGTGCTCTAGACACTAGTAATTAATTTATTAAGTGTATTTTAATAACTATACAGCCTGTTGTGCTCTGCAAGAGTTTTGTAAGCTTTAATGAGTTCACCTCTCATTCTTTGAAACTCTTGGGAATATAGAATCTACCTCCTCAATCTCTCCTCATCAGACAATCCTGCCATCCCAGAAATAAATCTGGTGAACCTCTATGGCAAATATAGCCCTCCTTACATAAAGGGTCCAAGCTACATACAATGCTCCAGGTGAGATTTCACCAAGGTTGTACACAACTAAAATCAGACATTTTTACTCCTGGTCTCAATTCCCCTTGTGGTGAAGCACAATGTACCATTTGCTTTCCTAATTTCATGTTGCATCCATTCACTAACTTTTACTGACTCATGAACAAGGCCACCTAGGTTTTCTTGGGCATCAATGCGTCCTAAACTCTCACCATTTATGAAATATTCAGCCCTTTTTAGATTAGATTAGATTAGATTCCCTAAGTGTGGAAACAGGCCCTTCGGCCCAACAAGTTCACACTGACCCTTCGAAGAGTAACCTACCCAGACCCATTTCCCTCTGACTAATGCACCTAATACTATGGGTAATTTAGCATGGCCAATACACCTGAACTGCACATCTTTGGAGTGTGGGAGGAAACCGGAGCATCCGGAGGGAACCCACGCAGACACGGGGAGAATGTGCAAACTCCACACAGACAGTCGTCCAAGGCTGGAATTGAACCTGGGTCCCTGGTGCTGTGAGGCAGCAGTGCTAACCACTGAGCCACCATGCCGCCCCCCCAAAATTTTTTTCGACCAAAGTGAATAACTTTACAATTATTTACATTATGTTCCATCTGACATGTTCTAATCCATTCAATGAGGCTGTCATGTCTTTCAAAGTGTCCCTGTATCTTCCTTGCAAGGTGCTTTCCTGCCCATTTTGATATTATTAGCAAATTTGGAAATAATACAATTGTTCCCCACGTTCAAATCATTTATATTGATTGTGAACTGATCTCTGCAGAGGTGCCTATAGGACTAATAATATTCTGCCATCCTTAGAATGTTTCATTTATTCCTGATCTCTGCTTTCTGTCAGTTAACTAATTCTCCATCCATACTAGTATACTCCCTTCAATCCCATGTATTTTAATTTTATTTATGTACTTCCTATATAGGACTTCATCGTAAGAATTCTGAAAGTCCTAATACATCTCATCCACTAGCTCTCCTTCATTAAAGATGCAAGCATTATTATGTTAAGTGCACTATATAAATGTAGATTGTTGGTGTTGTGCTACAACTGTGGACTTTTGGATTTGCAGGCATGTACTTGGATGACAATTTCAATTATGTTTTTCATAATAATTCTTCCCCTCTGCTCCAACTCAGCATTTTTCTGACTATTCATTGTATGTCATCTATTTTACTCTTAACTTATATGGTAAAGAATGATTTCCCTTTTTTTCTGTGAGATGATTTTATGATTTCTATTTGATTTTCATAGAATTCAACCATTAACTTCAATATTTTCTATGATACATCTAAAAACATTCTTTATCATTTTCCTCAACATGCAGTTAAATTGCTGTGTTGTTGAGAGATAAAAACAAGAAGTGAAAGAAATAAAATGAGCACACCATTGTTCTTAAATGAAAATAGTTATGTTCAGAAACAGCACTATGATTTTGCTATTCCGGATACATCATGGAACACTAAAACTTGATGCATTGGTTGACCATAGGTTATCCATAGAGGCCAGTTCATTTGCTCACAGGTTCTATATTGCCTATTCATTACATCCTTGTCAAGGGAACAGACTGCTGTCAACCATGTTCTTCAGTGTTTCCAATCTAAAAATAGTCAGGGGACAAAATTCACTCCTGGAATTTCCTTGCATCACTAACCAGATTGGATTTCTTTCCTGTATGATATGTTACTATGGTATGACTCTAATTTTACTATTAATTTTGCTTCCATTTAGAGAATTATGGTAGATAAAGTTTTTGGAATGGTCAACAGTTGCAATATTGGTCTGAAATCTAATGGAAATTACATTCAAGTCTTTCTTTGAAAAATCTATCACATAGTTAAGAAAAAAAAGAAAACTTAACTATAATACTTTGAATAAAATTAAATTTTCCTCTTTGAAATTGTGGTTTTCAGCAAGAGTGCAAAGGTGGAATATTCTCAAGAATCAAATCCTCATCATTTCCAAAGTCTGGTTCCAAAAAGGTGTTGACTCATTTTAACTGTCACAATTTTCAAAAGGTTTGCTAGGCTGTTGAACCCTAACATTTTTTTGCATGATCTCAACTAATGTTTGGTTTTATTACTAATAAATCCTCTGAGGTTTCTCTCTGTCTGCACTCACGACTAACCATGAAGAATATGCAGAAATTAAAACATGCAAACACATTGCCGTAAGCTATGATTTAATAAAGCTTAATCATGTAGCCTTGATTATTTGCTCTTACACGGACTTATCTTGTGCTCATGTGTTTTAGAAATGATTCAAGTGCCTAGGAATTTAATTACTGGTAGCTTGCTGCACTGCTTTGAATATTACTAGACCGTTCATATATGGAAATGGCAAACTCCAGGATACAATAGAAACAAGCAATATTGCGGAGCAACAAATGCCATTTAGGTTTCTATTTTCAGACAGTGTTCCTGTAATAAGAGTCTGGATTTTATTATAGACTAAGAAAGGTATAAAATTCAATGTAGATAGTTGTCAATAATTTGCTAAAATGCTCTTGTATGCAGACTTTATTTGTATTGCAAGAGATAATTTATTGAGATAAGAAACATTGCAACTGGAGCATTGCTGTGTACCTCCTGTTATTATTCAGTCATGCAGCATATGAGCTTTCAATGTGACCCTGACTCATGCATGCAAATATGCCCATCTCAAGGCTCAGACATAGAGGAGTCAAATCATAAAATCAACATTGAAATTAGAAAATGTTGAAAACATTTTGGTTTCTGTCTCCTCAGAAACTTAAATAATGTTTCAGGTCAGATGGTACCTGGCTGCTATGTCCAGTATTTTATCTTTATTTCTGATCTTCAGTGATTTTGAACTGTAAAGTTTAAATCAGAGCAAGCTTATGGAACATTAGATTGAAATAAAATGTTAATTGTGGAGGCTAAAACATTTTCACAATAATAAGTTTAGTCATTTAATTAAGGAGAAATTTTAAACAAATACTTCCCATCAGATGGCTTTAACAGAACAAAACATTAAACTTCACGCAGAAAACAGTTCTTAAGAAATTGAATTGCTTCAAAACTGAGTATCAAATCAGAAATAGAACAAGTTAATATACTTGCATATGGAGTATAACTGACGAGACTATAAATTGAGAGCAAATAGAAGACACAAACACTTTTGATTTTATAAAAGCTTTTGACTTCATCTGAAGAACAAATATAGTTGTTGAATGACCATAATTTAATAGAATCATTAAATTTCCAGGAGAATCCATATGAAATTATTGATAATCTCTATAGATTCGTTGAAACCCGAGAAGATGGAGCCTTGCAATCTGAATTCATATGGGACAATACTGTCATCAAAATATTTGATCAGTCATTACCAGATCTTAAATAGTCCAAGGAGGATGTAACTTGGGAAACAGCTGTCCAAATCTTCTTGAAAGCAGAGTCCAGGAAAAATCACGGAGATCCTGAGAGGAGACATAACTTTATCACAGATGAATAACCGAACCTATTTGCTTCATACGGTAGAAACACACTAAATAAGCATCGCAAAAAGCTAAACATTAGATATGAAGAATCAACGTCACTACTACAGAAGAAAAAATCTTTCAAGGCAAAGACAGTCTCCAGTCATAACATAAGTATGTAACATCTGTGGAAAGAACTAATGGAAGTACCATACATAAATGCCTCTTTCAATGCTGTATTACCCTATGACTCCATAAAGAACTTTACATAGTGAATCATCCATCTCCATTAGAAGGGATATCAGCATTTGAAGATATACCTCCATTTGAGAATTACTTGAGGAATTCCTAGGAGAAATCCATCATAACTGGTTATGACTGAAATTGTTTATGAACAACTTACGCAATTTATTCTTTATACAAGGGCAAATGTCCACTGTGTGTCATGACTGCAAAAATCACCCCAAGATCCAGAGGTGTCTGGTGCATATGGAACTCCCAAAATTAGTGATGTTACGAGTAACACTACAGAATAAATGTCAACTAGTAGGAATGAATATATAATTCAGAATCTGCAAACTTCACTTTTGAGCAAGAAAGTGTGTTGTGCTCTCAATCTTTCTCAAAAGCTCAAACTACATCAGCAAAGAAGTAAGTATGTCTTTAAGATAGATAACCCTAAATTCTTCACAAGATTAGGCAAACTCAATACTGAACATAACATTATATTAAGGAATGGCTGAATCATATTTCTACGCCGAAGGAAAATTCCACATACCTCAAGTTCTGAAGCAATTTCAGGAAATAAGGTATAATTTCCAGGGTGATTAAAACCCAAAGGGTCAACCAAACAGAATTTTTTTTATCAAACTTGTCAATAGTGGATTCTGGCAGGTCCCATAAGATGACCAAACAAGGCTGCTGGCTACTTATATCATTCCATTTGAGAGACATTGTTTCAACAGTTTTGAGGTTGGCCAGGGCCAGAAATCTTTAATATATTTACAATATATTGCAAGGTTTAAAAGGGAATGACATTCTGATATACGAGGAGATGATCACAAAACATGATCTCTGAGCTTATTTACATAAGAAGCATGAATTCTCCAAAGAATCCATTTAATTCTTGGGGAAGATGGCATTATTGGGGAAGATGGCATAAAGCTGCTTCTTGGGAAACATCGCAGAAATACAGAATTATTAAGGTGCAGAAGGAGGCCTGTAGGCCTGCAACGGTATTATTATATAATCCATTCTATAATCTAGTATCAATCTCATTCATTTCCCCCATTTCCCTGCACCCATTACTATCTAAAAAAAATCCAGTGCCTTCTTAAATGCCTCAATTTAAACTGCCGCCCCTATATTTCCATACTGTGTATTCAATAACTTAACAACTTGGTGTGCAAAAACATTTTTCTCACATTACCTTGCTTCATTTGTACATCACTTTAAATTATGCCATCTTTATCTTGTTTCTTTTACAAGCAAAAACCATTTCACCCTATCTTCTGTGTCCAGGCTGCTCACAATTTTTAAAACTTTAATCAAATTTTCTCTCCGCCTTTTCTTCAGGGAGAACAGACCCAACTTTTTCAAATTTGCTCATACCTGAATTTTCTCGTACTTGGAGCTACTCTAGTAAATTACTTCTACACTCTGTCCAATGCATTTTCATCTTTTCTATAATGTGGCACCTCCACCTTTACACAATTATTGATACAAATGGTATAATGCTGGGCTTTGATTTGTCATAAATGGAAAACAAACATTCTCACCATCATATAAATGCTTTAGGGATTTAACCAAATGCTTCTGGTCTGGAACTTCTGACAAAACGCCTTATAAATTATTTTCCTTCTTTCTGAGGAGCAGCCACTTTATATATCAAACGTCAGCTAAGAAACCTGCAGACCTGGCTAAATTGAAAATAAAATAAAACTCTTTAATTTCCAGGCTATGTGTTTCCCCGAATCAAAAAATAATGACCTTCCAAACTAAAGCCTAATGCACAATTGTTTGCCTTATTCACTCTTTAAATTCTCCCAATCTTAACAAAAACCCATTATTCTCCAGGAAGTCCCTTTTTCACACTGTTTTAGAAAAAATTACCATGGCTACAGAAATGCATAAAAGTTCATCATTAAACCCCTCCCGGCATGAGGAAAACCCAATATGACTAGTTTAAATTCAAAAATCCAAAGTCAAAATAAATTATATCAAAATATATATAGAAATTATGCAACTCAAATCACAGCATGGTGAATTGTAATACCATATAATACCATAAGACGTAGGACTAAAAGTATGCAATTCAGCTCATCAAGCACGCTCTGACATTCATGAGATCATGGCTAATCTGATAGTTCTCACTCCACTTTTCTGTCTCTTACAAAGGGAAATAAACTCTCAATGTCAACCTTTTCAATCTCCTAAGAATCCTCTATTTTTCAATAAGCTTGTCTCCTCATCTTCTAAATTCCAATGGCTACAAGCCTAATGTTCATAACCTCTCTTCTTAAGTATTAATTGAGCAAACCTTCTCGGGAAAAAAGCCTGAAAGGACTGCAGGTGCTGAAAATCAGAAACAAAAACAAGAAACAGAAATTGCTGGAAAGACTCTGCAGGTCTGGCAGCATTTGTGGAGAGAAATCAGAGTTAACATTTTGGGTCCAGTGAGCCTTCTTCAGAACTGATGGTAGCTAGAGAAAGGTTGATATTTATACAGGAGATGGAGCTGAGGAAGGGGGAGAGCAAATAATAAGTGGAGATAGAGCCCAAAGAAAGAGGGAAAAATAGTTGGGCAAACAAAGGAGAAGTTAAAGGGGAATGACCGGCTGCTAATAGGGGGTATTAATCACTGGACAAAGAACAAAGATAATTACAGCACAGGAGTAGGCCCTTCAGGTCACCAAGCCTGTGCTGATCCAGATCCTCTATCTAAACCTGTCACCTATTTTCTAAGGATCTGTATCCCTCTGCTCCCTGCCCATTCATGTATCTATCTAGATACATTTTAAATGACGCTATCATGCCCACCTGTACCACCTTCACTGGCAATGCATTCCAGGTACCCACCAACCTCAGCATAAAGAACTTTCCATGCATACCTCCCTTAAACTTTTCCCCCTCACCTTAAACTCATGACCCCTAGTAATTGAGTCCCCCACCCTGGGAAAAAGCTTTGTGCTATTTACCCTGTCTATACCTCTCATAATTTTGTAGACCTCAATCAGGTCCCCCCTCAACCTCCGTCTTTCGTATGAAAATAATCCCAATCTACTCAACCTTTCTTCATAGCTACCACCCTCCATACCAGGCAATATCCTGGCTAACCTCTTCTTCACCCACTCCAGAGCATTCACATCCTTTTGGTAATGTGGCGACCAGAACTGTACACAGTATTCCAAATGTGACCCAGCCAAAATCCTATACAACTGTAACATGACATCCCAAATCTTGTACTCAATGCCGATGAGGGAAAGCATGTCGTATGCCTTCTTGATCACTCTATCGATATGCATTTCAATCTTCAGGGTACAGTGGACCTGAACACCCAGATATCTCTATACATCAGTTTTCCGCAGGGCTTTTCCATTCACATTAAATTTTGCTCTTGAATTGGATCTTCCAAAATGCATCACATCACATTTCCAGGATTGAACTCCATCTGCCATTTCTCCACCCAACTTTCCAATCTATCTATACTCTGCTGCGTTCTCTGACAGTCTCCTTCACTTTCTGCTAGTCCACCAACCTTAGTGTCATCTATAAACTTGCCAATCAGACCACCTATTCTTTCCTCCAGATCATTTTTGTCTATCACAAACAACAGTGGTCCCAACACAGATCCCTGTTGAACACCACTGGTCACAATTCTTCATTTTGAGAAATTCCCTTCTACCAATACTCTCAGCCTCCTGCTGCACAGCCAGTTCTCTATACATCTAGCTAGTACACCCTGGACCCCATGGGGCTTGACTTTCTCCATCAGCCCCTTACCGTGGAGAACCTTATCAAACGCCTTATTGTATATGACATATGTATATGACATCGACAGCCCTTACCTCACCAATCACCTTTGTCACTTCCTCAAAGAATTATATTAAGTTGATAAGACATGATCTCCCTACACAAAACCATGTTGCCTGGTTAGCTGATAAGCCCATTTTCTTCCAAATGTAAATAGATCCTATCCCTCAGTATCTTCTCTAGCAGCTTCCCGATCATTGATGTCAGGATCACTGGTCCATAATTACTTGGATTTTCCCTGCTACCCTTCTTAAACAAGGGGACAACATTAGGAATTCTCCAGTCCTCTGGGACCTCACCCATATTCAAGGATGCTGCAAAGATATCTGTTAAGGCCCCAACTATTTCCTCTCTCACTGCTGTCAGTAATCTGGGATAGATCCCATCAGGATCTGGACACTTGTCTATCTTAATGCCTTTTAGAATACCCAACACTTCCTCCCTCCTTGTGCCAACTTGACCTACAGTAATCAAACTAATCCCTAACCTTAATATCCATCATAGCCCTCTACTCGGTGAATACCGATGCAAAGTACTCATTAAGAATTTCACCCATTTCCTCTGACTCCATGCATAACTTTCCTCGTTTGCCCTTGAGTGGGCCAACCCTTTCTCTAGATGCCTTCTTGCTCCATATATACGAATAAAAAAGCTTTGGGATTTTCCTTAACCCTGTTTGCTAAAGATATTTCATGGTCCCTTTTAGTCTTCTTAATTCCTTGTTTCCCCTGGTGAGCCATCTGCCCCAACCGTATCCAAAACGGTATATCTGTTTTGGAGGGAGATGACCACAGGGGACACCTGCACTGCCTTCCCCCTCTTTCTCTGCCTTTTGGTCACCCATTTCCTTTCTCCCTCAGCAATCCCAATCTGCGGTGTGATCAATTCCATTCCTGAAGAAGAGCTCTTGCCTGAAACGTCGATTCTCCTGCTACTCAGATGCTGCCTGACCTGCTGTGACTTTCCAGCACCACACTCTCGACAATTCACTAAACATGCTATCCATGATCCACAGCTCCAGAGCTGTCATGCAGTCTAACAAGAGCTGCAGCTGGACACACTTCTTGCAGGTGAAGGGGTCAGGGACATCAGTTGCGTCTCTGAGCTCCCATACGGAGCAAGACGAGCATAACACAGGTCTGAGATCTCCTGCCATTTTTATTCTTAAGCTTAACTTCATCGAACTATAACATCAAATAATAGATAAGTGAGAAAAGAAAAAAAGAACATTTTTTACCAAGCACATGATAAAAAAGAAATAGAAAAACTTAACCTTATCAACACACCACAGAGTCTTTTGTTTTGGTTAAAGGAAGAAGACACGTGGGAAACACTGCACATGCAGTGTCTTGGGTTCAGCTGCTGAACCCAATATATCAGTTCACTCACCTTCCCAGAGCGCAATTCGATCATTCCCACTCAGCTCTGCTGCCGTAATGCATGGGAAATTTACCGTCCCGACAGCTCCCTGGTCCTCGCGCTCTCTGCTCCAGCTGCTGCTAAAAATGGGATTGGTTATGAATGATAGCAGTTTATGTGATGAGAGGACCTGATGTGTAGGTTTGGGGTAAGGACATGGCGTCAAGTCCTAAAATTGTTGAACTTAATATTAAGGCCAGAAGGCTGCAGAATTCCCAAGCAGAAAATGAGATGCTGTTCACCCAGCTTGCACTGAGCTTTGCTGGAACACTGCAGCAAACCTGAGACAGAGATGTTGGGCAGGGAACATGGTGGTGTGTTGAAGTGCAGACAACTAAAGCTAAACGTCTTATCAGTGGACAGAATGTAAGTATTCTGCAAAGCAGTCATCCAATCTGCACTTTGTTTCCTCAATGTAGAGTAGACTACATTGTGAGCAGCGAATACAATAAGCTAGGTTGTGTGAAGTGCAGGTGCACTGCTTCACCTGGAAGATGTGCTTTGGCCTTGAATGGTGAAGAGACGGTTGAAGTGGGCAGCATTTATTGCCTATCCCTAATTGCCCTTGAGAAGGTGGTGGTGAGCTGCCTTCTTGAACCGTTGCAGTCTACCTGCTATGGGTGGATCCACAATGCCATTAGGGAGGGAATTCTGGGATTTTAATGCAGTGACAGTGAAGGAATGGTGATATATTTCCACGTTAGGATGGTGACTGGCTTGGGTGGAACTTGAAGAGTGAACATATATCTGCTGCCCTTGTCCTTCTAGATGGAAGTGATCATGGTTTGGAAGGTGCTGTGTGAAGATCTTTGGTGAATTTCTGCAGGCATTTTGTAGCACTGCTGCTAGTGTCTGGGGGTGGTATCATGGTGGAAGTGGCAAATATGGCGGCTAATGACCCTATGGATGTGGATGCTAGTGAGATGGTAGGTGAGGAAAAAGGGGACGCTATCTCTGATGTGGGAGGAAAGAGAGGAGGTGAGGCCCAAAGTGTGGGAAATAGTTTGGATTTGGCTGAGGGCCCTGTCAACTACAGTGCTGGGGAATCATTGATTCAGGAAGAAGGTGGACATTACCTTCTCTGGATTTAGTATTCAGCTCCTGTATTCTTCCTGCCAGAGTGTACAATCTCACGTTGTCTCATGTTGTATTCTATCTGCTAAGGTTTGCCACTCACCTAATCTGTCTCTATTCCTCAGCAAATTCCATGTGCCATCCTCACCACTTGCCTTTCCACTTATTTGGTATCATTTGCAAACTTGTTGAGTATATTCACTTCCTTCATCCATGTCATAATATATTTTGTAAATAACTGTGATCCCTGTGGAACTCCACTAGTTACACGTTTCTACTTTGAAAAGGCATCCTCCCCGCCCTCATCACTTTATCGCAACTTTCTGTCTCCTATCAGTTAATTAATCATCTATCTATGTGAATGTACTTGCTTCCCTTAGCATGGGCTTTTATCGTACTAAGTAACTTTAAGATGCTGGACCTTTATTAAATGCCTTTTGTAAATCCAAATGTCTAGTAGTGTCCCTTTATCTACACTGCTTTTACCTCAAAGAATTCCAACAAATTTGTATAATTCTTGGAAAATTACTACCAGTGCATCAATGGGCAATTGGCAAAATCTTTACCTCACTATGACAATGACTGAAAGCTTGAAACAACTACTCAAAAAAACATGATGACGGTGTTATCATTCACATCAGGAAGTTGCCTTCCAAAAGATCAAGAATGTTCAGACATGCACAGATGTCCAGAAAGTTCTCATAAAGTGATGGTCTCTCTATTATTTGATAAAGAACTGGTATAAATACCTTCAAGAACGTAGAGGTTTTGTTTCCATGAGATTTGCCTACAAAACAAATTGGTGCAGGGGAAGCAGCAAAAAACAACAGCTGTCTTCTTCTGAATTACTGTTGACAACCTTGCAACATCTAATTTGGAATTCACTGGTGAACATGAATCATTTCCTAACCCGTTAGTACTTGATGACATACTGATCATTCCAGCTTCACTCAGAGATGACATCCTAGACAAATTACACCAGCAATGTTTGGGCAATATCGAGTGCAAAGCTAGGGCTCAGGCATCAACTTGGTGGCCAGAGATCTCAAGAGATTGAGGATCTCATAACTGACTGTAAAGAGTGTGGAATTTACAGGCTCAAATGCAGAGAGCCATTGATTCCCATTCAACCAAATTATGGAAATAGGTTTTAATGGTCTTACCTTATTGTTCTCAACTTTTCATTATTGGTTGAAGGAAAACAAAGCCACATGGACAAATTTGCCAGGGTTTTACATGAAATTGATTGTTATTAGAGTGGGTGTGTTCTAGACCCCAGGTCCTACAAAGTAGGGCCTCCCTCCCTCTCTCCTCCTCTAACCCAAATTAAGAGTCCACAGACTTGCCCCAAAAAGAAGGTCCAAGGAAGCTCCTGTGGATTGAAGAGTGAGGTTTTAGTTCAGGAGTCTTTGACAAGGATGTTGAGTGAAGTGATTACGCCACAGTTGAAGAGGGTGAAGACATGACTGCCAAGCTGGTTCAGTGTGCTACATGCTTGATGTGGGAGGTCAACGACTCTGGTGTGTCTGGCTCATACATGTGTGGAAAGTGTGTGCACGTTCAGCTAATGACAGAGCATATTGCAGCACTGATGAAAGAACTCGAGGACCTTAGGCTCATCCGAGAGAA
>NC_057711.1:91099127-91154829 GCF_004010195.1 Chiloscyllium plagiosum
AGGAAACATGTTTCTGCTGATGGGTGAGTGCCGAACCAGAGGACACAGCTTAAAAATAAGGGGTAGGCCATTTAGGACAGAGATGAGGAGAAACTTCTTCACCCAGAGAGTGGTGGCTCTGTGGAATGCTCTTCCCCAGAGGGCAGTGGAGGCCCAGTCTCTGGGTTCATTTAAGAAAGAGTTGGGTAGAGCTCTCAAGGATAGTGGAATCAAGGGTTATGGAGATAAGGCAGGAACAGGATACTGATTAAGGATGATCAGCCATGATCATATTGAATGGTGGTGCAGGCTTGAAGGGCAGAATGGCCTATTCCTGCACCTATTGTCTATTGTCTATTGAAATATTCATTCTATGTAAGATTCCAATGTGGTCATATCTAACAGTGCACCATAATTTGTCGAAGAGTGATTCAAATACTTCTGGATTTAAACCATCTCACTGAGATAGGCTGAATATGGTACAAATGATCAGACATCTTTACATTTTATTTTTTAAAAAATGACTTTTATACAGCTTTGCTAAATACACATCCAAGAAGGATTGGAAGTTCAGCAACAATTGTATATTATCTGTACAGTGGTGGGATTGAATGGAAGAACTGCAGGAATCTTGTATCATTGTCCATTTACACTTTATTGGAACAAATGCAATGAGGAACATCAGAATGGTAATGGTTCACACACCACTCAAGATAAAAATGAGAATCAAGGTCAACAATCCTCAGGTGGCAGATTGGTCAATCTTCCAGGTCCAAATTAACATGCTCTGGAAGAATTGTGTGACTTCTGGATTGCTTGTACTTGTCAAGTCAGAGCCCTGGGGGTGTAGAGAACGGGTAGTTGTCATGTAACATCGTGTTTATACCATTGTATAATGTGTAAACTAAGAGCAAAATGTTTGAGCCTAATGTTGAAGAAGGTAGTCTGTACAAGAGGGTTAACTTTTGAGCTACAATGAAGTTCTGCTTGCTCTGTTTTATAACACAGTTATTGCATGAAGTATAGGGCAGTTCAATTTAATTCTGGCACTGTCTTCTGATGGAGAAACAATAATCTGACCTGACTCATGTTAGTGATAGTTAATATTCCTTACAACTATTATAATTTGTACATAGATACTGACATCTATAAACCAAATCCTTTTTTGAAATTCATTTGTGGAATGTGGGCAGGATGGCTGGATCAGCATTTATTGGCCATCTCTGGTTGCACTTCAGAAGGTGGTGGTGAACTTTGGCTCATTCGGTGTACGTAGACCCACAATGTTATTCGGGTGAGAGTTCCTAGACTTTGGCTCAACAACATTGAAGGAACAGCGATATATTTACAAGTTAGGTTGGTGAGTGACTTGGACGGGAACTTGCAAGTAGTGATGTTCCCATTATCTGCTGCCCTAGTCCTTATGGATGTTAGCAGTCATTGGTTTACAAGGTGCAATTTAAGGAATCTTAGTAAATTTCTGCAGTGCGTCTTACAGATGGTATACAGTGCGAATACTGAGCATAGGCAGTACAGGGAATGAATGTTTGTGGTTATGGTGCCAATCAATGTATTGGTTTACCCTGGATGATGACAAAGTTCTTGAGTGTTGCTGGAACTATACTCATCCAGGCATTTGGAGAGGATTCCATCATACTCCTGACTTGTGCCTTGTAAATGGTGGACAGCTTTTGGGGAGCTTGGAGGTGAGTTATTCACTGTAGAATTCCGAGTCTATGACCTCATGTAGCTACAGTATTTATATGGCTAGCCCAGTTCAGTTTCTGGTCAATGGTAACCCTCAGGATATTGGTGGTGCAATATTCGATGATCATAATGACATTGAATAATAAGGGGTGGTGGTTAGATTTTATCTTGTTGAAGATGATTATTGCTTGGCTCTTGTGTGGCACAAATGTTACTTAGAACATAGAACTGTACAGCACAACAATGAGCCCTTCTGCCAATGATGCTGTGTTGAACATGATGCCAAATTAAACCTAGTCCCTTCTGCCTGCCCATGTTCCATATCCCTCCACTCCTTGCATATTCATGTGCTTATATAAAAATCCCTTAAAAGGCCCTGTCGTATTTGCCTCCACTAGCATGCCTCACAGCGCTTTCCAAACTCTGACCGCTGTGTAAAAAAACTTATCCCTCATATCTCCTTTGAACTTTCCCCTCACATTCAGTGCATACACCTCCCCCTCCCCCTCCCCCCCCCCACCCCTGCCCCCCAGTATTAGATGTTTCAACTCTGGGAAAAAAGATTCTGATCATCAAACCAATCTATAGATCTTCAAATTTTATAGACTTTTATCAAGTCTGAACTCAGCCTCCAACGCCCCAGGGAAAACAACCCAGGTTCTTTCGAGCCTCTCCTTAAAGCTCATATCCTCCAAAAAGGCAGCATCCTGGGTAAACTTTTTCTGCACCATCTTCATAGAGGGTAGAAACATACTGTTTCTAATTCAGGCATGCTTTACCAAATGCACATAAATCCTATCCCTAAGAATTCTTTCAAATAGCTTCCCAACTCACCAGTCAATAGTTTCTTGAATTGCCCCTACTTCCATCCTTGAACAGAGGAACAACATTAGCTACTTGCCTGTCCTCTGGGTCCGCTACAGTGCCTAGCGAGGATGCAACAATCTTGGTCAAGGTATTGCAATCTCCTCTCTTGCCTCTCTCAAAATCCTGAGGTAAATACCATCAGGCCATGGGTACTTATCTACCTTAATGCTGTTCAACACCACTTCTTTCTTGATTTCAAAATACCCTAACATATTAGCATGCTCCACAGAAATTTCACTATCCTCCAAATCCTTCTCCTGGGTGAATACTGGAACAAAGTACTCATTTAGGATCTCACCCACATTCTCTGCGTCCAAGCACAATTTCCTTCCTTTACTTTTAAGTGGGCTTATCTTCTCCCTACCTATACTTTTATTTTTTAATGAATGTATAGAATGCCTTGGGATTCTCTTTAATCCTACCTGCCAAAGTCATTTCATGGCCCCTTCTTGCTCTCCTAATTCCCTGCTTGAGTTTCCTGTCCAATTTTAGCTTCCTAAACCATACATATGCCACTTTTTTCCTTTTGACTAAATTCACAACCTCACTCACTATCCATGGGTCCCTTACCTTGCCATCCTTGTCCTTCCTCCTTACTGGAAAATGCCAGCCCTGAACTCTGATCAGCAGGTCTTTTAATAGTGCTACATGTCAAATGCGAACTTGCTCAATAACATCTCCTTCCAATTAACACTCTCTAGTTCCTGCCTAATATTGACATAATTTGTCCTCGTCCAATTTAGTACCTTTACACAAGGTCCTGACTTATCCTTAGTCATAACTATCTTAAAACCTAAGAAGTTGTGATCACTGTTTCCAAAATGCTATCTCATTGAAAGGTCAATTACCTGGCCAGGTTCATTAGCCAATACAAGGTCCAGTATGGCCCCTCCTGTAGTTGGACAATGCACATACTGTTGAAAGAAACCTTCTTGAATGCATTTAACAAATTCCGCCAGATCTAAGCCTCTTGTTCCAAGACAGTCCCAATCAATTTTAGGGAAGATAAAGTGTGACACTATGACAAGCCTGTTGTTATTGCATCTTTCCATAATCTGTCTGAATGATTGTTCCTCAATGTCTTGGTGGCTATTGGGGGTGCCCATAGTATAATCCTATCTGTGTAATTGCACCCAACTTATGTTTGAGCTCCACCCATATTGCCTCAGGGTATGAGCTCTCCAATATGTCCTCCCCGAGTGCAAATGTGACATTCTCCCTAATTAGTGATGCAATTTCACCTCCTCTTTTACCTTCCTCTCTATCTCATCTAAGACAACAAAATACTGGAAAGTTGAGCAGCCAGTCCTGTCCCTCTCTCAACCAAGTCTCTGTAATGGTCACAACATCATAGTCCCATGTACTGATTCAGGCTCTAAGCTCATCTGCCTTACCATTATACTTCTTGTATTGAAATAAACACCCTTCATAAGTACCATTGTGTTCATTTACCTGTCTCTGCCTAGCCTTCTTTTCTGACTTACTGGTTCTTACCTTCCCCTCAATCCCTCCACTTGCTGACCTGCTGCTCTGGTTCCCAAACCACTGCCACTCTACATTAAACCCTCTTGAGTAGCTCCAACAAACCTCCCTGTGAGGATGTTGGTTCTCCTCCAGTTTAGGTGCAACCTGTCCTTGTTTTCCAGGTCACTGCCATACCAGAAGAGGTCCCAATGATTAAAGAACCTGAAACACTGACCCTTGCATCAGTTTCTTAGCCATGTGTTCATCTGTCCTATCTTTCTATTCCTTGCCTCACTATCAGGTGGCACTGGTGGTATCCCAGAGATCACAACCCTCAAAGTGCTGCTTTTCAGCTTCTTTCCTAACTCCCTGTACTCACTCTGCAGGACCTCATCTCTTTTTCTACCTATGTCATTGGTACCAATGTGCACAATACCTCCTGGCTGCTCCCCCTCCTCCTTAAGAATTTCATGCAACTGCTCAGAGACATCTTAACATGACCACGGAAACATCTGCCTGTGCCCCAACTAGCGAGTCTCCCACCACTATCACTTGCTTGGATTTTGCCCGACCCTGCTCCACAGCAGAGCCAGTTGTAGTGCCACAGGCCTGGCTGCTGCTTTTGTACTCCTATGACAGGCTATTCCCCCCCTAGCAATATCCAAACAGTATACTTGTTAGAGAGGGTAATAGCCACAGGAGACTCCTGCTCTACCTGTCTGCCTTCTTCTGGCAGTAACCCATCTAACCTGACTGAACCTGTGGTGTAACCACGTTCCCATAACTAGTGGCTATCACACTCTCTGTCCTCTGTATGCTCCTCAGTATGTCCACCAACAGGTCCAACTGAACAACACATTATGTGAGGAGCTGTAGCTGGTCACACTTCCTGCAGACATAGTCATCAGGGACTCCAGACCATTCCCAGATCTGACCTTTACACCACTGAAGCCAGGCGCCAACTGACCTCTACACCGCTGAAGCCAGGCGCCAACTCGAAGACACCTTCTCCTACCGTTCCTTTGACCATGACCTCACCCCCCATCACCAAACCATCATCTCCCACACCATACACAACCTCATCATCTCAGGGCTCTCATAGTTCGGTAACCCCACACCGCCCGATTCTATCCAAGATCCACAAGCCTGATTACCCTGGCTAACCTATCGTTTCAGCCTGCTCCTGCCCCACTGAACTCGTCTCCACCTACCAGGATACTGTCCTCTCCCCTGGTCCAGGAACTCACCACATGCATTCAGGACACCACCCAAGCCCTCCACATCCTCCAATACTTCTATTTCCCCTGTCCCAAAACACCTCATCTTCTGCATGGGCATCCAGTCCCTCTACACCTCCATCCGACATGACCAGGGCCTCCAAGTCCTCCATTTCTTTCTCTCCTGACATCCACACCAGTACTCTTCCACTGACACTCTTATTCGTTTGGCTGAACTGGTCCTCACCCTCAATAATTTCTCCTTCCAATCCTCCCACTTGCTCCAAATGAAAGGGGTAGCCATGGGCACTCGCATGGGCCCCAGCCATGCCTGTCACTTTGTCGGCTACATAGAACAGTCCATTTTCCGGAGTTACACCGGCACCACTCCCCACCTCTCCCTCCGCTACATTGATGACTGCATGCTCCCACAAGGAGGTCAAACAGTTCATCAACTTCACCAACACATTCCACCCCGACCTTAAATTAAGGGCGGCACAGTGGCTCAATGGTTAGCACTGCTGCCTCACAGCACCAGGATCCCAGGTTCAATTCCAGCCTCGGGTGACTTCCTGTGTGGAGTTTGCACATTCTCCCCTATGTCTGCGTGGGTTTCCTCTGGGTGCTCCGGTTTCCTCCCACAGTCCAAAGATGTACAGGTCAGGTGAATTGGCCTTGCTAAATTGCCCATAGAGTTAGGTGCATTAGTGAGAGGGACTGGATGGCTTACTGTTCGGAGGGTCAGTGTGGACTTGTTGGGCCGAAGAGCCTGTTTCCACACTGTAGGGAATCTAATCTAAATTTATCTGGACAATCTCTGATACCTTCCTAGACCTCTCCATCTCCATCCACAAGGACCGACTCAACACTGACAATTTTTTACAAACCCACCAACACCCACAGCTATCTGGATTACACCTCCGCCCACCCTACCTCCTGCAAAAATGCTACCCCATATTTCCAATTCCTCCGCCTCCGTTGCATCTGCTCCCAGGAGGACCAGTTCCCCCACAGGACACACCAGATGGCCTCCTTCTTTAAAGATCGAAATTTCCTCTCCCACGTGGTTGAAGATACCCTCCAATGCATCTCATCCATGTTCCAAGCCTCTGCCCTCGAACCCCACCCCTTCAACCACAACAAGGACAGAACCCTCCTGGTTCTCACCTTCCACCCCACTGACCTCCCCATGAATTGCATCATCCACCGACATTTCCTCTATGTAGACAGGTTCAAATCCAACCATGGCAGATGGTGAAATTTGAATTCAATTTTAAAAAAGTAAAAGCTAGTCTAATTGCACCTATGTAGTCATAGGGGTGATGGTGGTATAGTGGTGAGCATAGATGCCTTCCAAGCAGTTGAGCCCAGTTTGATTCCCAGCCATTGCAGTGTTGAGGTTTCTTAGCTGACCTTTAGGGGCAGCACGGTGGCTCAGTGGTTAGCATTGCTGCCTCACAGTGTGAGAGATCCAGGTTCAATACCAGCCTCGGGCGACTGGCTGTGTGGAGTTTGCACATCCTCCCCGTGTCTGCGTGGGTTTCCTCTGGGTGCTCCGGTTTCCTTCGGACCCGAGCGACTGTCTGTGTGGAGACTGCATGTTCTCCCTGTGTCTGTGTGGGTTTACTCTGGGTGCTCCGGTTTCCTTCCACAATCCAAAGATGTGCAGATCAGGTGAATTGGCCATGCTAAATTGCCAGTAATGTTAGGTCATAAGTCAGGGAAATGGGTTTGGGTGGGTTACTCATCGGAGGGTCGGTATGGACTTGTTGGGCCAAAGGGCCTGTTTCCATACTGTAGGGAATCTAATTTAATCTAAGTTCCGCCACCTACAAATGGACCCCACCACCAGGGATATATTTCCCTCCCACCCTTAAAGACCATTCCCTTCACGACTACTTGGTCAGGTCCACATCCCCTAACAAGCCACCCTCCACTCTCGGCTTCTTCCCTGCCACCACAGGATTGGAAAATACCCATTGCTCCCGATGCTGTCTCCTCTCCATTGGGGAGACTGGAAAGTGTTTTAGAGCTCATCTCCAACACACCCGCACCAATCAACCCTACCACCACGTGGCCGAACATTTCAACTCCCCTTCCCACTCTGCCGAGGACATGCAGGTCCTGGGCCTCCTCCATCACTGCTCCCTCACCATCCGACGCCTGGAGGAAGAACGCCTTATCTTCTGCCTCAGGACTCTTCAACCCCAGGGCATCAATGTGGACTTCACCAGTTTCTTCATCTCCCCTCCCCACCTTACCCCAGTTCCAACCTGCCAGGTCAGCACTGCCCTCATGACCTGTCCCACCTGTCAATCTTCCTTCCCACCTATCCACTCCACCCTCCTCTCTGACCTATCACTTTTATCCCCAACTCCATGCACCTATTTCACTCTCAGATACCTTCTCCCAGCCCCACCCCCTCCCATTTATCTCTCCAACCCCGAGGCTCCCAGTCTCATTCCTGATGAAGGGCTCTGGCCCGAAACATCGATTTTCCTGCTCCTATGATGCTGCCTGACCTGCTGTGCTTTTCCAGCAACACACTCTCAATGCTATTCCCAGATCTCCCACATCTGGCAGAAGGAGCACAGCCTTGTCCTAACTGCCTCTCCCTTTTACACTAAGAATGATAAATGAATCTTATTGTGCCTTTACCTTGCTCGCTTTAGTCACTGCAGCCCAGTATTCACCTAAACCCGCACCCACATCAAGCAGCAGCACTAACTGGCTACTTAAACTACAATGCAATCTTTACAATCAGACTAACTACTTCTAGGCTACAACAAGCTTCCTAACATCTCTCTAAATCTCTCTCTCTCTCTCTTATTAGAGGAGGAGAGATGGATGAAAACATTATAGTATTGTAATGTTTGCGGCTTACTGTTCTAGGATAACGGATTCTTCCTCACTCTGCTATTCAGTTGTCATAACTGAGCCGGCCTCTCAGAATGTTCCTCAGCAAAGTCTCTCCACCAACCTCTATTTGTCACTTGTCAGCACAAATCTGGATATTGCCAGGTGTTGCTGCAATTGGGTGTGTACTGCTTTATTATCTGATGAGTTGAGAATGGTGCAAAACATTTTGCAAGCATCAGTGAACATTATGAACTTATGGAGGGAAGGTCATTGATAAAACAGCTGGAGGGCTTGAGGAGCTCCTGTAGAAATGTCCTGGATCTAGGACAACTGACTATTGTCGATTATTGTAAAAAAAAACCTTGGATATTCTTAACTGCTCCTTGAAATGGCTTAGCAAGGCATTCAGTTGTATAAATCAAAGAATGGTTCTCAAGCAATGAATGAAAGTGCACAGACCACCTGGCATCAACAAAGACACTGGAAACAACAATGGCAAACACAGATCTCTCAACCGTCAACCTATCAGCATTTGGGGTGGAGTGCCAAAATTGAGGGAGTTATCTCACAGATTAGTCAAGTAGCAATTATATTCACAGCATCATGGATTATACACAATGTCCAGACAACATCATCACCATCCTTGGGTATTTCCTATCCTAAAAAGAAAACATACTCCATAGAGATGGTGGCACTGAGGTATATGGTCAGGAAGGAGATTGGCCTGAGAATTCTCAACATTGACTGTAGATTCCTTGAAGAATGAAGACTCATGGCATGAGATCATTCATGGACAAGGAAACTACCTAGGCGTACTGCTCACTCCTCCTGTCTTCTCATCTGATGAATTTGTACTCCTTAATGTTGAACACCACTTAGAGGAAGCATGTCAGGTGTCAAGAGCGCAGAATGTATACTAAGTGGGTCTTCAATTTCACCACCAGGAATGGTTCAACAGCACCATTACTGATTGAACTGGTTGAGTTGTAATGGGTATTGCGGCTAGACTGAGACTGCAGCAGATGGTAAGGAAATCAAAAAAGAGAAAAAACATACTTGACCTCATCCTCATAAATCTGCTACTGCAGATTCATCTGTCCATGCCAGATTAACAGTGACCACCGCAGATTACTTGTAGAGACAGAATCTCCTCTTCACATTAAGGATACTCTCCAACATGTTGTGTGAACTATCACTCCTCTAAATTGGATAGACTTCAAAAAGTTCAAGGTCATTATCAACAGCTGAACTGTGCTCCAACACAATCTGCAACCAAATGGCCCAAAAAACCTCCCACACTACCGTTACAATCAAGGAAGCAGATCAACCCTAGTCCAACAAAAAGTGCAAGAGGGCAATAGCAACACCAAACAAACCTAAAAGTGATCTGTCAACATGGTAAGGCTACAAAACAGGACTACTTCTGTGCCAAATAGTACAAGAAACAATTGAGACAGGTCCAATTGATTCAACAACAGATGGATCAGATCTAACTTCTGCAGTCCTGCCACAAATGATGCAGATAATTAAACAAGTCACTGCAGGATGACGCTCGCTCTACAAGTAACCTTATTTCCAATTATAGGACAGCCCAGTACATCAGTGTAAAAGATAAAGCTGAAGCATTTCCAACTATCTGCTTCAAAGTGTTGGGTGAGGCTTCTTCCAGAGGTCGCCAGCATTACAGTTGTCAGTCTGCAGTGAGTTCAATTTATTCCTTGTGATGTCAAAACATGATTGGAGAAACTGGATACTGCAAAGACTATGGCCCTGACAATGTTCTGTCAAGATGTTCCAGAAACCGATGCACTCCTAGCAAAGATTTTCCAATACAGCTAAAACATTGGCATTTACCCAGTAATGTGGAGAATTTCCAGGAATGTCCTGTGCATAAAAAGAAGGACAAATTCAACCTGGCAATTTCCTGTCCTATCAGTTGCCTCTCAAACATCGGTAAAATGATGCAAGTTTCAAACTGTTTGAAGAAACAGCACTTTTTAAATTCACTCACAGGATGTGGGTGTCGCTGGTTAAACTAGAATTTATTGCCTATCCCTAATTGCCCAGCGGGCACTTAAGAGTCAAAAAGTGTGGTGCTGGAAAAGCACAGCAGGTCTGGCAGCATGCAAGGAGCAGAGACTTTTCGGACATTAGGCCTTCATCAGGAATGTGAGTGGGGAAAGGAAGTCAACCACATTGCTTGCTTAATAAAAGTAGGTTCACTAATGGGTTCCACCTCTCATTGAAGAATTATTTGTTGTCATCTTTCATCACAGCCTACTTCAAAGCCCTAGGCCAGCAAAG
This sequence comes from Chiloscyllium plagiosum, assembly GCF_004010195.1. Lineage (NCBI taxonomy): Eukaryota > Metazoa > Chordata > Chondrichthyes > Orectolobiformes > Hemiscylliidae > Chiloscyllium > Chiloscyllium plagiosum. Next base: position 91,109,525 of record NC_057711.1, read on the forward strand.
GAGAAAAGGTTGGTGGCAGCACTCTATCCCGCACACAAATAGCTAGGCATCACATTATATTACAAGAAGATGAGAATAGTGACCTTTTTTCATCACTGTTAGAACAAGCCCAATCTTCTTTTGGTTTAATCTGTTGAGCATGAAAATCATTAAATTCAGCTGCAGCGATCATTCTGATAACTCAGTAGCCTCGGTACAGTTATGAACGTGAATAGGGAGCTCCCTAGTGACGAGACAGAAGTGATGACTCAGAACAAACTGGTCCTATGCTGCCCTCTGTTGTCACAGATGTGAAAGATAATACAATAAACAGATCTGTTTTGGTTTTTAATATTTTAATACATGTTCTTATGCTTATAAATAGAAATGTTACAGTTAGACTAACTCCATACACTTTTTCAAAGTGCTGCTATACAGTGTGGGATTGTGAGTTTCATCTAGGCACTGAACTGAAAATTGATAGTCAATAAAATTCAATTCTACCAAATATATCCACCTACCAGTGGCAATCCTCTTGCACCTTTCATTCCATAAACATAACAACAAAAGAACAATGAAATGATGCTGAAGAGGGTTGTTTTGTCTTATGAATTCTAATATGATTATCATGATGCTGGTTGAATTTGGATAGGATCTATATTTAAATGTTTCCCCTCAATTAAAAATTGAGGTGGTCTAATTTAAAGTTACTGACAGGAAAATAACTGTTCCCCAAGTCTAAAGAAGCTAAACAGCTTGCTTTAAACAACCATTTTCATGTTGAAGAATGTCTGAGCTTTCAATGAAAGAGAACACATGAAAATTAAAATGCCAGTCTCCAAAAAGAAAGATGGGGACATCGGAAGTATAGTACGTAGTATCATGTCAGCCTGGAGACAATTAGTCCAGGAAAAGACTCCGAAGCATTTGAGAATAAAGGCAATGATTTTGATGTTCGTTGTCTAGTGGGTGAGGTAGATGGTTCTGGAACCACAGTGTTTTGGATTATGCATTTCATAGCAGTGTTTTTGGAAGGCAAACAAGTTAGTTTTGTCACTATTGTGATGTAGACAGTTTCAACCAATCTGAAAATTGTAAGGTAAAAGATAGCCATAGTGTGAATGGTAATTACAGATATGGAAACATTTGAATGATTCCACACCGTAGATGTGGAAAACTGACCCTATGCCTAACAATGTCTCCACGCAATAGCATGTAGATAGGAGGAAACAAACAATGCAACCTTGAGACACAATAATAGTGACTGCCTGAACATCATAACATAAAAAAAAACGTTTAAACAGATGCTAGGGTGGATTTGGCAGTCCCTGTTGAAAGCTATTCTTACAGGGAATACCAGGAATCACATTGCACAACCAGTGACTTTCTGATCATTAAAATTCCACAAATGCACAGTGGGAGCATGCATTAATCAAGTAATCATTGTGTTGGGACATGTAGTATTAAATAACAAGAGCACAGTCCTGTGTAAGAGATGACATTGGAACCATTAATTGTGCTTGAATTAACAAGAACATGGAGGTGAAACAGCAAGTTATAGTTGCCATCAGAAAGAATTTTATCAAAGTGCTGTATGTACTGTAACTTAAAAATCCAGGTTAAAAATACTTGCATAGCTAATAATACTGAAAGACCATAAGATATAGGGCCAGAATTAGTCCATTTGGATCATCAAGTACATGATGTCCATGTACATAGATCCCTGAAAGTTGCCACCCAGGTTGATAGTGCTGTTAAAAAGGCATATGGTGTGTTAGGTTTTGTTAGTAGAGGGATTGAGTTCTGGAGCCGTGACATCTTGCTGCAACTGTGCAAAATGCTAGTGTGGTCTCACTTGGAATATTGTGTACAGTTCTGGTCACCCCATTACAGGAAGGATGTGGAAGCATTGGAAAAGGTGCAGAGGAGATTTACCACAATGTTGCCTGATCTGGAGGGAAGGTCTTATGAGGAAAGGCTGAGGAACTTGGGTCTCTTCTCATTGGAGAGAAAAAGGCTAAGAAGGGATTTAATACAAGATGACCAGAGGATTAGATAGGGTAGACAGTGAGTCTTTTTCCGAGGGTAATGTACGAGGGGGCATAGCTGCAAATTGAGGGATGATAGATTTAAAACAAATGTCAGAGGCAGGTTCTTTACTCAGAGAGTGGTAAGGGCGTGGAATGCCCTGCCTGCCAATGTAGTTAACTCAGCCACATTAGGGGTATTTAAACAGTCCATGGATCAGCATATGGATGATGATGGGGTAGCGTAGGGGAAATAGACTTAGATTAGTTCACAGGTCAGTGCAACATTGAGGGCTGAAGGGCCTGTTCTGCACTGTATTGTTCTATGTTCTGTGTTCTAAGTCTGATCCGTCATTTGATCATGGCCAATATGTTTCTCCGATTGCTTGGCTGAACTGATCCCCACCGTCAACAATTTCTCCTTTGAATTCTCCCACTTCCTTCAGACCAAATGGGTAACCATGGGCACCCGCATGAGCCCCAGCCATGCCTGCCTCTTCGTCGGGGACATGCAACAGTCCGTCTTCCACAGTTACACTGTGGATTGGCCACCTTTTCCTCTACTACATCGATGACTGTCTCGGGGCCATCTCATACTCCCACAAGGGGGTTGAAGAGTTCATCAACTTCACAAACACCTTCTGCCCTGATCTCAAGTTCACCAGGACCATCTTGGACATCTCCCTCTCATTCCTGGACCTTTCCATCTCCATTTCTGGTGACCAACTCAACACAGACTCAATACTTCAAACCCACCAACTCCCACAGTTACCTGGACTACACCTCCTTCCACCCCTCCTCCTGTAAGAATGCTATCCCTTATTCCCAATTCCTCCAGCTCTGCCGCATATGCTCCCAGTAGGACCAAGTCCACCCAGAACACCCATGATGTCCTCCTACTTCAAGGACCGCAATTTACCCCCACTTGGTCAACAACGCCCTCCAGTGCATCTCCTCCAATTTCTGCAACTCTGCCTTTGAACCCCCCCCCTCCAGCCGCAACAAGGACAGAACCCCACCCCCGGAACTCACTTTTCACCCCACCAACCTCCAGATACAATGCATCATCCTCTGCCATTTCCACCACCTACAGTCAGACACTACCATCAGAGATATATTTCCCACCCCACGCCTTTTAGCATTCCACAGAGACAATTCCTTCCATGACTCCTTCGTTGGGTCCATGCCCCCCACCAACCCACCCTCCATTACCAACACTTGCCCTTTCCACTGCAAGAGGTGTAAAACCTGTGCCCATGCCACCCCCCTCACCTCCATCCAAGGCCCCAAAGGATCCTTCCACATCTAACAGAGATTTTCCTGCACCTCCAAACACTTCAACTCGTGTGTCCTTTGCTCTCGATGTGGTCTCTTCTGCGCTGGGGAGACAGGATGCTAACTTGCGGAACATTTCAAGGAACATCTCTAGGACACACGCACTAGACAACCCAACCACCTTGTAGCCGATCACTTCAACTCCCCCTGCCACTCAACCAAGGACATGCAAGACCTGGCCCTCCTCCACCGCCAAATCCTAGCCATCTGACAACTGGAGGAAGAATGCCTCATCTTCCTTCTTGGGACCCTCTAACCACACGGAATCAATGTCAATTTCACCAGTTTCCTCATCTTCCCTTTCCATACCTTATCCCAGATGCAACCCTCCAACTCGGCCTCTTGAATTGTCCTTCCTACCTATCCGTTCCACCCTGCACTCCGACCTATCACCAACACCCCCCCACCTTCATCCACCTATCGCATTGCTAGCTACCTTCCCCCCAGCCCCAGTCCCCTCCCATTCATCTCTCAACCCATTGCCCCCACCCACATTCCTAATGAAGAGCTTATGCTCGAAACGATGACTCTCCTGCTCCTTGGATGTTGCCTTATGGCTGTCCTTTCCAGCACCACATGTTTTGACTCTGATCTCCAACATCTGCAGTCCTCACTTCTTCCTTCTCAACTCCATTTTCCTGCCTTCTTTCCATAATCCTTGAGCGTCTTACCCATCAAGACACTTCCTTTCTTAAATACACTTATTGCAGAGGGCCTCCATAACCCTCTGCAATAAGTTCCACAGATTAACCACTCTTTGGCAAAAGAGATTCCTCCTCACCCCAGTTCTAAAGAATCATCCCTTCAACCTGAGGCTGTGACTTTAGATCCTAGTTTCTCCTACAAGTGAAAACATCTTGTCAATGTCCACACTATTTGGGCCTCTCAGTATAATGAGTTTCAACCAGATCCGTCACCCCAAAGATCTGCAGGTCAGGTGAATTGGCCATAGTGTTAGGTGCATTAATCAGAGGGAAATGGGTCTGGGTGGGTTACTCTTCAGAGGGTCGGTGTGAACTTGCTGGGCCAAAGGGCCTGTTTCCACACTGCAGGTAATCTAATCTAATCCTTCAAAATTCCAACAAGTATAGAGTCCTCAATGACTCTCATATAACTGGTCTTGCATACTCAGGATCATTCTTGTAAACCTTCTCTGGATCCAGCTGCAGTGCCAACACATCCTTTCCTAGGTCCAGGGCTCAAAATTGCTCACAGTATTTCAAATGCAGTCTGACCAGAGCCTTATGCAGCCTCAGCAGTACATTTTGGCTCTTGTATTCTAGCCCTCTTGAAATGAATGCTAACATTTCATTTGCCTTTCTAACTGTTAACCTGAAGACAATCTGAACTAGGACTCCTAGTCCTTTTGTGCTTCAGATTTCCAAACACTTTTCCCATTTAGAAAACAGTCGGCGTCCATTTCTTCTGACCAAAGTTCATAATCTCACGCTTACCCATGCTGTATTCCATCTGCCAGCCTGTCCAATTCCCTATGTATTTTTATGTGAGGCAATTCTTATAATGAGTTCAAAAGAGATGGGAATAATGGTTGAAGAAAGAGAAAGGTTGATAATGTCAGTGGAATGAGAACAACAGAGAAACTTTGGTAATCAGGAATTGAATAGGAATAAAGTTGAAGGAACATGTAACGTGTAAGTTGCTGAATTTTGTTTTGTTGGGAAATACATTTATTGAGATCAAAAGTGTAGCATTGTCAGGGATGAGTTTGAGTTAGGGACATCCATTTCTAACTGTAGAATAGCAGTACTTTACAGACGTCCCTAACCTAACAAGATAGATTTTAATTGCAACCGTAATCTCAGTCAAAATTTCTCCACTGATGTTATTTTGAATATGATTCTTTGATTTTTAAGCTTCAGATTAGGAGAATGAAATTGGAATAAATTATATTACACTCTATTTCTTTGCCTAAGAATGTACTTCTTTTAAATTGTAGTATAGGTGACCTTTTACTGATTCTTCTACCTCTTATTAATCTACTTACACTTTTGTTCAGATCCCTACACTTATTTGGCAGATGACGCACTGACAAAAATTGTGGCGCATGCTTTATTTACATGCTTAGAGTGGAATGGTCTTGAGATTTCTTTTGCCTCTGTTAACTGTGTACAAACAATAAGCCTCACACTAACAAATAATTAAATTAAAATATTGCTTGACATTATAGAACTTGATTCTTGCTGAAAGGAGAGATACGTTGACAAAGCTTTTCCTGTAGTATAAATTTTTATGATCATTTGAAATTTGGTATTCTTCCGTTCTGCCTGTTGAGTGCAAGATGAAAAGCTTTGGCAACATGTCTGTCTTTTAAGTGATATTTAAATTAAAATATACCCTCATTTTTAAATGTTAATTTTGTGTTTGTTTAGAAGTCAAGCATAGCTGATCGCTCCTTTAGTGCAGCAAATCTTAATCCATACATGATCAGGCCAAATCGACACAATAAAGGAGCAGAAGCAGGTAAGTCATGAAATTATTTTCAATTATTGATAGTTACTCCTTTTTATTCTGTTAGAAAAATTAACTGAAATATTCACTGCTGAACAAACATGCACATTGCTGTTACAAAAAATGTAAAGACACTTATTTCCAGCTTGCCTGATTTGTCATTGGTTACCATGGTAGGTTTTCAGAAGGCAGTCTGTAGCACTGTATGTAATTTAACAATGCAGGTTGGAAAATAATGCTTCTGTCTAACAACATTATAACCCTTGCTATTTTCTGATCCAACACATGTAACCCCAGTCAGTTTGCTTAAGAATCTTCAAATCACAGTGCTGGGAAATCTGTATGATGTTATTTTTCTGATACAGAAAATAAATTTTTATCCCAGTTGTGACTAAGGCTGACTTACCTTGTACAGCCAGGCAAGAGCAGCCAAATCTTACGGTCCTTCAGTTGTGCACAGTGATATGGACATTTAACAAGTTAAAACATATCAGCAAAGGTCTTGCTTTTCCAGCAAAAATGATCCTACCTCCTAATGCTTTTAAAGTTATCTGGTTTCACCTTTGAAATATTAACATATGAATAATGTTTCATGCCTACACATTTGATCTGATAATGGCAAGCATCATTTATGCCACAAGTCCCAGTAATTAAACAGCTCAAACAATAAAAAAATCTGATGATCATCCTTTGATATTCAATGGTATTACTGTAATTGAATCCCCCCAGTCAACATCTTCAGAATTACCAATGATCAGAAACATACCTGGAATAGCCACATAAAAATGGTACAAAAGCAGAACAGAGAATGGGAATTCTTCAGTGAGATCCTGATGCTCCTGACTCCCTAAAGCCTACCCACTACAAGGTATAAGGCAGGAGTGTGATGGAATACTCTCCATTTGCCAGAGTGGGTGTGGCTTCATAATCACTAAAGGTCAATATCATCCAGAGAAAAGCAGCTTGCTTGATTGGTACCCCAACCACTACTCTAACCATTCACTCCGTCCACTATCAGCACAGAGTGGCAGCAGTGTGTACCATCCACACAGGTTGCACTGCAGTAATTCATCAAACCTCCTTGATAATGACCCATACTCCAGTCCTTTGCTCTATGTTTGCTAGAGAAATAGTTTAAAACTACAAAGCAGAGAATATTATCCTCAAAAAATGGTGATTTCGTGGTGGCTTAAATCAGCAATGTATGTCTTAATACATAGTGGGCGGCACGGTGGCACAGTGGTTAGCACTGCTGCCTCACAGCGCCTCAGGCGACTGACTGTGTGGAGTTTGCACGTTCTCCCCGTGTCTGCGTGGGTTTCCTCCGGGTGCTCCGGTTTCCTCCCACAGTCCAAAGATGTGCAGGTCAGGTGAATTGGCCATGCTAAATTGTCCGTAGTGTTAGGTAAGGGGTAAATGTAGGGGTATGGGTGGGTTGCGCTTCGGCGGGGCGGTGTGGACTTGTTGGGCCCTTCGGCCTGTTTCCACACTGTAAGTAATCTAATCTTAATATTAGATTTCCCTGATTGCACACCAAAACTTCAGCTAAAAACCAACAAATGCCTCACTTTTTTCTGGAGTCACAGCAAATTATTTAGAGAACTCGGAGAAATTAACTATCACAGTCAATCATCCAATGTGCTCTATCTAACCTTTGAAATTTCACTGTTTGATGAAAATCCAATAATTAAAACATTGCATGTATGCACTCAAGGTGATCAAAGAGTGTTATATAAGTACTATCGCTTAGTGCTGCCAAGTCACTCAAATGCTTTGTCTCTGAAAATCTCTGTAATGCTTTCTGTGCCAAACTAATAATCAAGGTCAGCACTGAACACACCTCTGTCATGTGACAGGTACTCGAAGAGATGCCATGCCTATGGATACCAATGTCTATGAAAGCCCATATGCTGACCCCGATGAGCTGCAGGAGAAAACATTGTATTTGAAAGATGATTGCCTTACACTAGAAGAAAAGGAACTTGGGTCTGGTAACTTTGGTACAGTGAAGAAAGGAGTTTATAAAATGAGGAAGTAAGTATTTTTGAATTAGATAGTACACACTGATGCAACTTCAGAGTGGAAGATAAACACTATCTTCAGCTTGCTAATATTTATGTTTTAGCTAACTAAAAGGTTTACAATAAGCACCTTGTTCTAGATGCTTCCTCTTTGAAATAAATTAATAAATAAAACATATTGTGTTTAATCCAACTATTTATTTGAATAGGTAATAAATTAGTTGAAGTGATATTTTAATGTTCTTAAAGAAAAATGCAGCATTTCATTATTTGAATTATATGCCATTATTTACTGATATTGGATGTCAATTTCGAACCTGTCAGCTCTTCTCCCCTAATGCTCCCAAGTTAATCCCAATCCCACATACTGCCAAAAATTAAAATTAAAATTCATCCCATTGTGTCTTGAATTGTTTTAACAGGAAAAACATAAGTGTAGCAGTGAAAGTGTTGAAGAGTGATGATCCTGCAGTAAAAGATGAACTGATGAAGGAAGCAAAGTTCATGCATCAACTTGATAATCCTTACATCGTCCGCATGATTGGGATATGTGAAAGGGAGTGTTTGATGCTGGTGATGGAACTTGCAGAGCAAGGCCAATTTAACAAATTTCTGCAGGCTCACAAGTGGGTCCAGTTTTTCTTTGTAAATTGTGATATTTCAATTTTCAGCAAGTCACTCAAATGGATGCCCACACTTTTGATGCCATGAAGTTTTTAAATCACATATTCATGCAACATTTTGCAAACAAAAATGGTGGTTAATTTTACATGGTTAATTTGTATAACTATGCATATGAATCCGAAAAACATTGGTTCCAAATTTCAAACTTAATACTTGATGCTCATAAATTCATTCCAAAGAAATACTAGGAAAATCAAAGCTACTGTTTTCAGTCTTTGCCACAAATGTTGTTCCATAGCTTCACTGAAAACTGTCAGAGGCTGAGCCAAACTGTTTGCAATTGTGATTTTGAGATCATGAACTTCCAATCACACACCTGCACCTTTACTTGACTACCTATTTCCGCAACCATAAAATTGTCCAGATTGCTGAAACCCTTACCTCTACCTTTGCCTGATCACTGAAACCCTTACCTATACCTTTGCTGATCACTGAAACCCTTACCTATACCTTTGCCTAATCGCTGAAACCCTTATCTATACCTTTGCCTGATTGCTGAAACCTTTGCTATCTACAGCCTTGATCATGCAGCAAGGTCCTGGCCAGCCTCACACCTTTCTACCCTTCATAAGCCTGGGATCATTCAAATGTCTGTTGCCAATCTCTTTACTCTCATAAAATTTCACTCCTAAAATGTTCTGATCAGTGGCTGACCTACCTTGCTTCCCATATGGGAATTGGTTAGCTCAGTTAGCTGGATGGCTGGATTGAGATGCCACACAATGTCAGCAACATGGGTTCAATTGCCATACAGACTGAGATAAGCAGCTTTTCAACCTTGTGGCTTAAATAAGATTAGTGACTCTTGGATTAAACTCCCCACAGTCATTTCCCTCTCTCTAATGACAGAGCAGCCTCAAAGAATATGATGGCTTTCACTTTCACATGAGCTTCCAGTTAAACAATATCTCAATTTTAAAATTTTCCAGGGTCTGAACCTTCTCTATTGCTATGATCTCCTCTAATTTCACAAGCTCCAAGATATCTATGGTCATTGAATCATGACACTTTCAGTATTCTGAATTTCAATTACCGAACCATTGATGTGGTATTGTTTTAATCTGTTTGGGCAAAAAGCCCTGGAATAAAAACAGCAATTGCAGGATAAACTCAACAGGTCTGGCAGCACCTGTGGAAAGACAACAGAGTAAAAATTTTAAGCCTGGTGAATCTTCTGCAGAACTGATACTAGTTTGGAAAATGAGGTACCTCTGCTGTTGACTAGGAATGGGAGAGAAAGAGAGGAAACAGAGAGTTGGAGAAGAAATCTGGAAAGAAAGAAAGACAGTTATGCAAACAAAGGAATGGCTGATTGTAAGGCAGGAAAGAAGTAAAACTGATAGTGGGAACCACAAATATGTGAAAATCGGTTGGCTGGGCCTGAGGTGTGGGAATGGGTAAAACACTGGAAGAGGATGTTTAGACCCTAAAGTTATTGAATTCAATACTGAGTCCAAGAGGCTGTAGGGTCCCCAAGCGGCTGTAGGGTCCCCAAGCGGAAGATGAGATACTGTTCTTCAGCTTGCGCTGAGCCTCACTTAAGCACTGCAGCAGGCCCAAGACAGAAATATTGGCTAGGGAACATGGTAGTATTTTGAAGTGGGAGGCAACTGGAAGCTCTGAGTTATTTTTTATGAAAAGAATGTAAGTGTTTTGCAAAGTGCTCATCCAGTCTGTGTTGTGTCTTCCAAATTTAGAAGACGCCACATGTAAACAGCAAAGCTCTGGTATTCCCTTTTGCTATCTTGCTACCTCTTGTTCCTCCTTTAAGACACTTGTAAACATAGAAACAGAGAAACTAAGAGCAGGATAAGAAGTTTGTGATCTCTTGTTCCTTATGATCATGGCTAATTTAATGGATTCATAGAGTCATAGAGTAGTGCAGCACGAAAATGGACCATTCAGTCCAACTTGTCCATGATGATCAGATATCCTAAATTAATCATAGAATCCCTACAGTGTGGAAACATGTGTTTAGGCCCTACAAGTCCACACCAACCCAATAAAGAGTTTTCCAACCAGACCTATTCCCCTACCCCTACTATTCTACACTTCCCCTGACTAATGCACCTAGCCTACTCATCCTTGAACACTAAGGGTGAATTGAATTCACCTAACTTGCACATCTTGGTGAACTGTGGGAGGAAACCAGAACACCCAGAGGAAACCCACACAGACATGGTTAGCAGTGCTAACTACTGGACAACCATGCCACCCAATCTACTCCTATTTGCCAGCGTTTGGCCTATATCCCTCTAAACCTTTCCTATTCATATACCGATCGAGATGCCTTTTAAATGTTATAATTGTACCAGCCTCCACCACTTCCTCTGGCAGCTCCTTCCATACACACACCACCCTCTGTGTGAAAAGATTGCCCTTCAGGTCCCTTTTAAATCTTTCCCCTCTCACCTTAAACCCACACCCTCTAGTGTTGGATTCCCATGCCTGAAGCAAAAGACCTTTGTATTCAGCCTCTCCATGCCCCTAATAATTTTTTAAACCTCTATTAGGTCATCCCTTACTCTCCAACGCTCCAGGGAAAAAAAACCTTAGCCTATTTCGTATCTCCCTAAAATTCAACTCCTCCAACTCGACAACCTTCTTGTAAATATTTTCTGCACCCTTTCAAGTTTAAAAATATCCTTCCTATAGAAAGGAAACCAGAATTGAATGCTGAAATCCAGAAAAGGTCTAACCAAATATTTTCTGTCTTACTGATATATTTTCTCTTCTTCCCATGTCTTGATGCCTTTAACATCTAAAAATGTATCTGTCCCTTTCTCGCATATATTCAGTGATTTGGCCTCCACAGCCTTCTATGATAGAAAATTCCTCAGGTCCATTATTCTTGCAGTGAATGAAAGTTTCTTCATCTCAGTCCTAAATTGTGTCCCCAATTTTAGACTTTCCAATCAGGGAAACATCCTCCCCACACCTAGTCTGCTCAGCCATGTTAGAATTACATATTTTAGATATGTTTCAATTGAATCCCCTCTTAACCTTCTAAACTCTAGTGAGCATAGGGGAATTATAGAATAGTCCTGTGATCTCCAGCATGTCCTCCATCTGTTGTGTTTGCTCACTCACTACATTTGTCTAAATCACCTTAAAGCCTTCTTGCATCCTCTCACAGCTCACAATTCTTACCAGTTCTGTGTCATCAGCAAACATGGAAATGTTACATTTGATTCCCTTATGTCTGAGTGAATAGCCTTGGCCCAACACTGCTTCTTGTGGCATCCTGGAGTGCCTGCCATTTGAAAAAAGATCCATTTATTCTCACTTGCTGTTTCCAGTTTGTCAACTAATGCTCTGTTTGTGCCAATATGTTACCTCCTGTGCCAAGGGAATTGCCCAGCAAATTGAAAATTCTTCTAAGCAATTCCTCTGTGCTTAAAACCCTCCAAAAGCATCAATTTAAATTGGAGAATTTGGAGGATTACATAGCCGAACTCCTGGCCAACTAAAAAACTGACTTCTCAACCACAAAACCCCAACTGCACATCTCCTGACCCATTAGCAGTCTTCAGATTCTGACTCTATACCTCTCCTCTCCCACCTGATCTAACACACCCTCTCCCCTGCCATTGGACCCAACACCCCCATTTGCCCCCAGGACAGTCTCCGACCATGAGACTCAAAACCCATTGTCCCTACGACCTGATAACCCTATCTCACCACTGGACCCAATACCCACAACCCACTCACTGCTCAATCCAGACCTCCCACCTCACCCTAATGGCTGAATACCCTCTTTCCCCTCAGGAAAAAAAAGTGCATCCCCACTTCCATGGGGTATGAACACCACTCCTTTGCCAGACCCGATATCCTGACCACCCCAACTACTCAAAGCATTCCTGATCCCCTTCCCAACTTGCACCCCGACATTCTACTCATCCAACACCCTATTTACCTGGCACCATACCCATTGGCTACCCTATCCCCTACTTACCTAGAATTCTCCCCATCTGACAACCTACTTAACTGGCATCCTACCCATTTGATGCCCTAAACTCACATTACTTTACCCTTTTACAGGAGCTGTCTAAAGGAGACCTGAGTAGAATCTCTTGTCAGAGATGTAGAGCTCTTTAACTTTCTGTAACAAAGTAGGAATGGACTAGCAATTTGATTGTGAATCCAGCTGCTCATTATTTTGGGTCCTGATTACCAGTGCTATTAATAGCTTTAAAAAAAAATAGCTTTGCAAGAATACCACATTGGCTCAGATGTTGCATTTCAATACAAGTTTTACATTTCTTCAATGGGCGGAGACATTTCTTCAGCCAGAGAGTGGTGGGCCTGTGGAATTCATTGCCACAGAGTGCAGTGGAGGCTGGGACGCTAAATGTCTTCAAGGCAGAAATAGATAAATTCTTGATGTCACAAGGAATTAAGGGCTATGGGGAGAATGCGGGTAAGTGGAGTTGAAATGCCCATCAGCCATGATTGAATGGCGGAGTGGACTCGATGGGCCGAATGGCCTTACTTCCGCTCCTATGTCTTATGGTCTTATTTTGGATCAACTCTGTGTTCAGCACAAATGACAGTTTTCATTGGTAGGCCAGAATCTGCACCACTTTGGAAACCAAATTCTTATACGTTCCGTGACTGGGGTAATGGGCCATAGGATTAACAGCTGCTCTTTTACAATGACACTTTGCCATATTTTGTTCAATTTCCAGTCTTAGGTGAACTACAATAATTGAAACAGTAGGATCACTAAAAGAATTGTCCTTGGCTCCACTGCAAGCATGTTCCTTTCCATCAATTCCATTGCTTATCTCAGCTGTGTTGGAAAAGATAGCTTTTTATCCTGACCTCTTATTCAACTCAGAGTTGAATAGCTCATGCCATACACTGAGCCCACGTCCACTTTCATAAAAAGCTCACCTCAGCTCCTACCTCAAACTCATCCCTGTTCTTGTGCTTTTCTTGCTCAACAATTCTAAAGCTCTCTTGACCAGCCTTACAATCTCAACTAGTGAAAAAAGAATTACTGCACAAAAACTCCATTGCCTGTGTCTTCTCCAGTATCACATTCCATTTTATATCTCTCATAATCTTGTTGGCCAGCAGAAAAACAAGAAAATATTAAGAAACTGGTAATAAGCAATCAGTATGTGATGTTCACATGCAGGAAAAGCTGGATTCCTTGGAATATATGTTGCTCATTGATGATGAAACTAGTTTGTTTTAACTTCTCCTGTAATAATATTTCAATAATGTTTTAAATTTTCAGAGATGTTACTATAACCAATATAGTTGAATTAGTACATCAAGTGTCCATGGGAATGAAGTACTTGGAAGAGAAAAATTATGTTCACAGGGATTTGGCTGCAAGGAATGTTCTTCTCGTAACTCAGCATTATGCTAAAATCAGTGATTTTGGCCTGTCAAAAGCCATAAACTCTGAGGAGAATTACTACAAGGTAAGTTGTGTGCATATTATTTTATGATTTCAACCATTCTGAAGTATCATTGCTTCTTAATTTCTCTGATTTAAGTTCAGATATTATGTGTGATATAATGAAATTTATAGCGGATTATGAAGCAATCATTCGACAATTGTCAGAAGTAGCATTCATAACTTGCAAACAGAAGCGTTTCTTACTTGAGTAATGGATTGTGTCTTTTTAAAAATATGTAATGCCTGTATTTATGTCTGTGTGTATATATGTGGGTGACATGGTGGCTCAGTGGTTAGTACTGCTGCCTCACAGCGCCAGAGACCCAGGTTTGATTCCAGCCTCAGACAACTGTCTGTGTGGAGTTTAGACATTCTCCCCATGTCTGCATAGGTTTCCTCCCACAATCCAAAGATGTGCAGGTCAGGTGAATTGTTAGTTAGGGGTAAATGTAGAATAGTAGGGTAGGGGAATGGGTCTGAATGGGATCCTCTTTGGAGGGACAATGTAGACATGTTGGGCCAAGTGGCCTGCTTCCACACTGTATGGATTCTATGATTCTAATATATATGTGTGTATGTATAAAGGTATGCTTTGGGTTCATGGTTGCAATCCCACCAGTTACGTCCACTGTAACTTTGCTATTTGCTCAAGACCTGCATCTGAGAGTACACAATCCAGCTATGATCTCTTTTGCATCCCTGCTTCATCATAACACCCACTTCCCACAACTCCAACTTCAGTAGCAAACTATCAACTGACTCAATATTAACTTTCTTATGCAATCTTCAAAAAATCCTCCAAACTTACAAAAGTCACTTGGAATCTATTCCTTTGACCATGGCTTTAATTACTTGTCCTGGCTCAGAATCTACCTAGTGAAGTCCTTTGATAGTTTTGTGTTTAACCCAATTCAGATTGTAAAACAGTTATTATAATGAAAATAAGACTGATAAAGACCACAAGAGCATCAAATGTAGGAAACAAAAATGTTTTTCTGGTATTGTGGTAAAGGTGAATACACAACTTGAGTTTCTGGTGAAGATAGGCTAGGTTAAGAATTAATCTGATCACAGGATGGAATATGTTCTATTCAAGAATACCAAGAACACGAGCATGACTCTTAACAGCTAATTATTATTTTATTTTAGGCTTCTGGTCAGCCCAGTCTGCAAGCACTCAATTCTGCCTTCTCTTTTTCTCAGGTTAAGCAACAGCAGTGTTAAATATACACACCCAAAACAATTAGCACTGTGATCAACCCTAATACCAAAGTACAACACAGAAAAAATTGTCAATATTATGACACTACATTCTGATTTTCTCAAGGGCACTAATTGCTATAAAATCATTTGTTTTCTCTTTTAAATTCATTTTAGGCTAAAAGTACTGGCAAGTGGCCAATAAAGTGGTATGCACCAGAATCCATTAATTTCTTCAAGTTTTCCAGCAAAAGTGATGTCTGGAGTTTTGGTGTGATGATGTGGGAGGCATTTTCCTATGGTTTAAAGCCCTACAAGGTATACATAATTTCTGTGTAATATAATATAATGTTGCCTCGGTCATGTCAGTGCTCACTTTGCCCAACTGCAGTGTTGTCGGGAAATCAAAATTAAATTACAGGTCTGTCAGAGTGTTATCAAAATCAGTGTTGCTATTTATAATGAAAAATGTAACAGCTTATGCTCTTATTCAGCCTATTTTTATAAGAATCAAATATAGGAATATTGCAGCAATATAGAAATCAGAGTAACGTTTTTGAGCCTGTTCATCACTCTGGCAGCATAGCTGATCTGAATTATAACTCCACCTAAGGTAATTAGATATGTATCTAATTACCTTAGATACATATCTGCTAATACGATGGACTAGGATAAAAATATCTGACTAAAATTAGGAATTAAGCTAATGTTAATGTTTTTTGCGAAACAAATACCCCCTATTGGAAGGATGTTGTAAAACTTGAAAGGGTTCAGAAAAGATTTACAAGCATGTTGCCAGGTTTGGAGGGTTTAAGCTAAAGGGAGAGGCTGAATAGGCTGGGTCTGTCTTTCCTGGAGCATTGGAGGCTGAGGGTTGACTTTGTAGAGATTTATAAAATCATGAGGGGCATGGATAGAGTAAATGGACCAGGTCTTTTCTATGAAGTGGGAGAGTCCAGAACTAGAGGGCATAGGTTTAGGGTGAGAGGGGAAAATTTTACAAAAGGACCTAAGGGTCAAATTTTTCATGCAGAGGGTGGTGTGTGTATGGAATGAACTGCCAGTGGAAATGGTGAAGGCTGATGCAATTACAGCATTTAAAAGGTATCTGGATAGATATGTGAATGGGAAGGGTTTAGAGGGATATGGGCCAAGTGCTGGCAATTGGGGCTTTTAAGATTAATATAAGATATCTAGTTGACATGGATGAGTTGGACCGAAGGGTCTGTTTCCATGTTGTACAACTCTATGACTCTACGATGGAGGCTATACCAGAATGACGTAAGGCCCACTGCCCTCAAATTCCCTGGGTGTGTATGCCCTGTGACACTTTGTCAAAAGTGCTCCCTTCAAAACATAACGTACATTCACAGTTGCAGGGCCAAATCACAATGCAAATCTGGAATTCCATATGTGAGCAGCATAATGCTAAGACCAGTACATATAAACTGACAAACTTGTCAGCTACCAATATCATCAGCAGGTGTTAAAATATTAAATATAGACTTCCATATTGAAACATTATTCTGTATCAATGTTTCTTTCTCACTCAATGCTAATGGCGTAAAAAATTTTATAAATAGAGAAAATACAGAAATATTGTTATATAAACAATCTCTCTAGCAGAACTGTTCATATCTTCTATTTGTGAAAGGTTTCACTAAGACACCACTCAGCAGCTCCGCTGCCCGAGGAGCTAGGTTGCCAGATTAAAAGTGGGCAGTAGGTGCACAATAATGTAATTTGGGTGTTCAGCTACCCAGGGAACTGCTTTACTGGCAATTTTGGAAGTAACCTCAAATATGGGTTGAAATTTAGAGATACATTATGTTCTACCTCTTTTATTTCCCAGGGACCAGACTTCTTATTTGTGTCATCCTCCATCCAATATTCACATTCATGTATAGCAACAGGAATGGACCTTTCTGTAACACAAGTCCATTCTGTCATTCAGTCTGATCTTGGCTGACCTGTACATCAACTCCTTGAACTTACTTTTTCTCATATACTTTATTTAAGACTGAATTTAAGAAAAAAAACAATGCCAGTTAGCTTAACATCAGTCATTGGGTAAATATTAACATTTATTACAAAGTATAGAATAGCAGAACATTTAGAAATACATAATTTCATCAAGCAGAGTCAACATGGCTTCATGATGGGGAAAATCTATTAGAATTATTTGTGGAGTTGTAGCAGTATGGATAAATGGGAATCAGTAAATCTAATATATTTAGATTTCTTAAAGGCATTCAATAATGTCCTGCACGTAAGGCCACTTAATAAGATAAGACTCCATGATGTCAGGAATAAGATATATAGTATGGATAGAGTATTGATTAACTAATATAAGACAGCAAGTTGGAATACAGAGGCATTTTCAGAATGCCAACCTGTAATTAGTGGATTAGGGATTAGTGCCAAGGCGACAATTATTTACAATATGTACTCATGGTCTAGATGAGGAGATTGAACATATGATTTGTACAGATGACGCAAAAATAGGTGGAAAGGCAGTTGGAAAAGACGACACAGAGTCTACTGAGTAATATTGACAAGGTGAATGGGCAAAACATTGGCAGATGGAATGTAATGTGGAAAATGTGAACTTGTTCACTTTGCCAGGAAGTGTAGGAGAGCTGAATATTATTTAAACGGAGAAAGACTGAAGACAGCTGCAGCATAGAAGGACTTGGGCATCTTCATGCATGAATCATAAAATGTTGACAATCAAACTTAGCAGATAATAGGGAAGGAAAATGGAATGGTTGGACTTTATTTCAAAGGGAATGGAGTATAAAATTGGGGAAGTCTTGCTAAGACTATACAAGGTGCAAGTTAGACCACACCTAGAAAAGTGTGAATAGTTTTAGTCGCTTTATCTAAAAAAAATTTACTGGCATTGGAGGCAATCCAGAGAAGCTTCATTACGTTGATATAGGTGTGCAGTTTTTTTTGATGAGGAGAGGTTAAGTATGTTGGGCTTGTACCCATGGGAGTTTAGAAGAAGAGAGACTTTATTGAAACATATAAAAATCTTAGGAGGTATGAAAGGCTGGATGCTGAGAGGTTGTTCCTTTGTGGGAGAGTATAGGACCAGAGGGCATAAACTCAGAGTAAAGGATTTCCCAATTTGGACAGATGAAGAGGGATTTATTCTCTTAGAAGGTAGTAAATCTGTGGAATTTGTTACTGTATAGAGCTATAGATGTTGGGCCATGAAGAATAATCAAGGCTGAGGTAAACAGATTTTTACTCTAAGCACATCAAGGGTTATGGGGCAAAGGCAGGAAAGTGGAGTTGAGGGTTACCGGATCATCCATTATCTTATAGAATAGTGGAGCTGAGTTGATGGGTTGAATTGGATATTTCTGCTACATGACTTATAGCCTATTAAAGAAGTTGACTTTGGTTTGTAAATTTCAGTTTAATTAACATTCTGAACCATTTAAGCAATAGAGTTAAAAATTGTGCTGTGTGTTCAAAAGTGCTTTTGGACTTCACTCCTGGTTCACCTAATAATGCCCCATTTATCTGGATTGTCCCTCTCGAGGAATTAATTTCACTGTATCCATCTTCTGCAATTCCTTAATCATTTAAAGACCTCAATTAGGTCACATCACACTTTCTGACATTGAACCCAATTTGCTGTAATTTTGCCCACTGATCCCTCCCACTGATCCATTTCCATTCACAAATTTATGTTCTTACCTAAACAACTTGATGCCTCCCTTTGTTTCCATTAAATAATTGGAAGTGTAGGACACATCATAAAATTCGGTCCAATAATAATGAAGAAATTGATGACTCTTAAACAAAAAAAATCAGTGCTTTCTAATACAATCAGCAATAGGAAATTAAATAATTCAATGGAGTGAAATGTAACTGATGAGAATAAATAGCTCAACCAAGTAAATACATGTGGTGAAAACTTGAACCCCTAATAATATCTGTTGTTAAAACCTCTTGCCTCACCCCACCGATCTGGGGATATTTCCTTTGTCTGTCTCCTTTTCCCAACTTGACAATGACCTCCTAAAAAATGTAACTAGGTTTATCAGATATTGAGGAAGGATCACTGGACCTGAAACGTTAACTCTGATTTTCCTTCACAGAGACTGCCAGACCTACTAAGATTTTCCAGCAACTTCTGTTTTTGTTATCAGATATTCTTCCTGATTTTCTTGGATTAGCATATACTTTTACAAACTAAGTTACTCCAGTGATGTGTTTTAGCAGCTCCTGCACAACTGACATTAAACTAATGATCTGTTATCTCAAGTGCAATTTTTTGCTCACAGTAAATCCACTAGTTTCCTTCTCTTGACTTTATTTTCAGGTTCAGCTACACAAATAATATTTTGTTCTCTGCCTATACTGTGAAACTGGGTGCAAAGGGAGCAATCTATCTAGATGGCAGGGATTGTTGGCAACTAATGCTGAACTAAACCCAGAGCTCCAATGGAATAGAATTCCAAATTGCTTATGGGAAGCCAACTGCCAGGGCCTCAAATTCTCATGAGATATCCTGCACCTAAGAGCTACCAGCTGATCAAAGTCGAGAGTGTGGTGCTGGAAAAATACAGCAGGTCTGGCAGCATCCGAGGAGCAGGAGAATCAATGTTTTGGGCAAGAGCTCTTCATCAGGAATAAGGTTGTGAGCCGAGGGGGTGGAGAGATAAATGACAAGGGGGTGGGGCTGGGGAGAAGGTAGCTGCGAGTGTGATAGGCAGATGGAGGTGGGGGTAATTGCGATAGGTCGGAGAGGAGGGTGGAGCGGATAGGTGGGAAGGAAGATGGACAGGTAGGACAGTTCATGAGGGTGGTTTCCATATCTGCTCCACCCTCCTCTCTGACCTATCAGCATTACCCCCATCTCCATCTACCTATTGCACTCTCAGCTACCTTGCCCCTTGCCCCTTGCCCCACCCCCTTCCCATTTATTTCTCTACCCCCTTGGCTCACAAACCTCATTCCTGATGAAGGGCCCTTGCCCAAAATGTTGATTCTCCTGCTGCCTGACCTTCTGTGCTTTTCCAGCACCACATTCCTGACTCTGATCTCCAGCATCTGCAGTCCTTACTTCCTCCTAGCCAGTCAAGGGCCAGCAGCTTTACAGGTCTAGCAATGCCACTAGGAGTGATAACCATTGTCATATTGAGATTTGCTTTTCAACCACTGGCAGTTACTGGCTGGAATGGCTGGCAGCCACCAATGCTCCTTGGCATGGTGAGTCCAAAGACCTGTCTAAGTAACAGTAGTAGATGATAGAGCTCCAAACAGTCTTAATGAGAATAGGTACTTAACTTAAATGCTAAGGTATGGTTATTGCATGATGGCAATAGGTACAATTAGCATTAACTAGTTTGATAATATTACAAGTATCCAAACCATGTACACCATATCTGTCTCTGTGGAACCTCTCAACTATTCCAATGTGCACACCTGCCCATTTTTCAGGTGCTCCCACTCTCCAGCCATGCCCAATGGCATCAGGTAAAATTCAGCCTCAGGTATCTGCTTGTGATCTTTTTTTCACTTCCTAGGGTTAAATGCTATGAAAACCATCTGCTTATTCAGTGTACTTATTTGCAACTTAGAGTTCATTAAATATTTGATTTCTGCATAGGGAATGAAAGGCCAAGAGGTTGTACAAATGATTGAATCAAATAATCGACTGGATTCTCCAGTGAGATGTCCTGTTGAAATGTATGAATTGATGCGAGAATGTTGGACATACAAGTAAGTCATTTCCTCATGTTTCAGTTAACAGCATAAAACCTGGGGCAGAAACCTACAGGAGTCTGAGTAATGTGGTCTGTGGTAAGATGTGAGGCAGAATCAAGTACTGCGAGGCTCACTTCGATGTCAAGATCATCTCACTCTATCTTTTATGCTTTAGTATGCTTTGGTGAAATGTTCACTAGACAGTGACGAGATCTCAAATGATGAGGATCAACATTTGTTAAATGCCTTTTTAACAGCACAACCCACCTCCTTAATATTCAGCCTTTTAAACAAATTCAAAAAATATGCTAGCACTGGTAAAACTTGACAAGGAGACCAAAATATGTAACTGGTGGAATAAACTCACCACTTGCTCTGAAGACCCTCCATGTTGGAAACTGAGCACCAATATCTCAGGGAACACTCTACAGGCACTAGTCATTAGCATCTGACTTGTGTCAGCTTCTGAGACTTTCGTGGCATATCACTGATCCAATTATATGACATTTTTGCACTTTAATGCTATATCTCAGACCAGTTATAATGCTACAGCAAGGACTATGTTCTCAGGGCCTTGCATCCGGCTTCTAGACTGGATCAGCTGCATTTCTAGGCTTTTCACGCTGTCATACCGCAACCTCAGTTTGAGACTACCCGGATGCTCACAGCATCGTTGCCTTGCATTGCCCTGCCCTTGCTTTTTTGCACTTTGCCCCATTTGCCAGAGATAGAAGGCTCATATTACTGCTGTTTTTCCTTGCTGTTTAGTGCAGATACATAGCTAGGAAGCTTGTCATAGTTGTCAATATGTATCACTAAAGTCAAGGAAGCAGATCTTACTCAAAGGATCCTGGCACAGTAAATTAACTGCTGCCTCTGATACCAGTTCAGGTACTTCTTAGGGCTGTAGAGTCAGGATCCTCTCCTCATCTGAATGATGGGCAGCACACCACACATCTTTACTCTTTCTGCTATATTGTGTGTTGTTTTTCTCCTGGAATGAAAGAGAAGTAGTTCTTACTAAAGATGAAAAGAAGATGGCACTGATGTTACTGTTGGTGCAAGGGTGGGGAGGTGTCCTGAGTGGGTAAGTAGACAGTGGAGAGGGCATGCAGGATTAATGGTGTTGAGGGTTGGCATGAGTGGGGAGGATATTACTGGCAAGAGCGACAGAAGTGGAGCATGTGCATTGGTGGGAAGTAGTGATAGTAGTAGAGAGAGTATGTGTGCGGTATTGAAAAGAAGATGGTGAAACCTACCTGAAGAAATGGAGAAAGTCATTAATTCATATGGTGCTGGGCATCCCTCCATAATGAAACTGCCCTAACCTAGATGGCAACTGTGGAGTAGTCTGGCATGATTTGGTGTTGTGGCCTCTACTGCTGGTGCTGTGACAGTATTAGGGCTGGAGACGTTGATGTTATGAATAGAAATAAAAATAATGACTTAATATCTGTTTTGGAGATGTGGTTGCAGGGCGACTATTCTGGGAACTCTATATTCGAAAGAGGTAAAAGTTCTGGAAGAATAGGCAGAAAGGAAAAGATGATGAAATAACTTTGTTAATATACCAGTGCAGTTATGAATAGTGATTACAGGTAGAACAGACCACAATTTCAACTCAGTTTGAATAGAATTAAGCAATAGCAAGAAAAAGAGGTCATTGGTAGGAGTTGTCTATATGGCCTCAAAGAGTTATGTACTACAGCAAAAAATATTCATTGAAATTCAGTTTTGAGGACAGATTCATGAGTTTGGGACTCTTTTCCTTGGAGAGAAGAAAGCTGAGAGGAGACTGATAAAAGTTTGCAAAATCATGAGCGGCCTGGATAGAATAGATAGGGAGAAACTGTTTCCATTTGTAAAAGGAACGAGAGGGCATAAGTTTAAAGTGATCTCCAAAAGTAGCAAGTGTGAATTGAGGAAAAACCTTTTCACTCAGCCTGTAATTAATGTATGGTGCCTGGGAGTGAGGTGCAGGCAAGTTCAATTCAGGCATTCAAGAGGACATTGGATAATTATTTGGATTATATAAATATTGTAACAGGAGTAGGCCATTTAGCCACTTAAGCTTGTTATACCATTCAGGGAAATCATGGCTTATCTATGGCCTAACTCCCAAGCTGACCTTTGGCCAATTTTCCTTAGTACTTTTAATTAACAAAAAATGATCTGCCTCGGATTGAAAATTCACAGTCATTTTTGGAAGAGAGTTCCAAACATCTACCACCTTTTGTATAAAGAAGTACTTCCTAGCATCTCCCCTGAACTGCCTGACCTTAATTCTTAGACTACACCCCTGAGATCTATAACCTTCAAACTTTAGAAATAGTTTATCTTTATCTACCCAGTATTTTCCTGTTTAATGTCTTGAAGACTTCTATCAGATCACCCCTTAACCTTAAAAATTCTAGACAATCCTTGAGGCCTAATTTGTATAATCTCTCATGTATTATTCATGTAACCCAATTGTCCTCCCTCTAACACCAATGTATCCTCCCACGGTATGATGCTCAGATCTGCTCCAAGCAGGTTCTAACCAGGGTTTTGGATAACTGCAGCATAATGTCTATGTCCTTATACCCCAATCCTCTCAATATAAAGAACAGTATTCTATTAACTTTCTTGATTGTCTTAATGAAATATACTCAAATCCAAGGGGACTTGAAAGGATAGAGGTTTCCACTAGTAGGGAAGTCTCAAATAATGATGCACCCACATAAAACTGATATGTGAAGGAATTTCTTCTTCCAGAGGGTAGTGAATGTTTGGAGATTTCTATCCCTGTGAAATTTGGAGGCTAGATCACTGAAAGAATTTAGAGATGAATAGATTTTGAAATACTGGGGTGTTGTGAGCTATGTTAAGCTGGCACAAAAGAGGGTTTAAGGCCTGATGCCAATCAGCTATGACTTTGTTGAAAGACAGTGCATGTTTGAGGGCTGACTGGCCTACTCCTGCTATTATTTCTTATGCTCCACGTAGAGGTTTTTGAAGCAGTTAAAAACAGAAACTGAACAAGGGAACAGTGAAAGGAAACTGACCTTCCCAGTTTCTAAATAAACGAGTTTCTTGCCTACTACTGCTGCTGATTCTTATGTTCTTTTGTTAACTTTCTCTCTAGTCCATCCTAGCGTGGCATAGTTTCCTTTCCTAGATTAATTTCCGATGGTTCAAATGACTCACCAGTTGGTACTTGCCATCTCATAATCCCTGTTTCCTGCATTCTATTTAAGGGCTCTTGTCTGGACGTGAAGGTCAGGCTGGACCAGGTTATATCTCAGGACTGAGGAGAAAGTGAGGGCTGCAGATGTTGGAGATCAGAGCTGAAAATGTGTTGCTGGAAAAGCGCGGCAGGTCAGGCAGCATTCAAGGAACAGGGCTTATGCCCGAAACGTCGATTCTCCTGTTCCTTGGATGCTGCCTGACCTGCTGCGCATTTCCAGCAACACATTTTCAGCTCTATATCTCAGGACTGCTCATTTGTTCTCATAGCACTCACTCTAATCTTGTACCTTCTTGGATTCTCATTGTAACTCTGCTTTGCCTACCCAGCTTTGCTTAGTCTTGCCTTTTAGTTCAGGCACAAAGTCAAGCACTTTATTATGGTTGTCAGCAGTCAAGGTGATAGACATGTTGCTGCACATTACCATATTCTGTAAATATTCTGTTACACCTGAGCTGTGTGCCAGCAGTATACGCAGCAGACACACTGCATTCGCCTAAATTATATGGCTGTTTCTCAAGGTTTAAGTAGAGTATTGTTCAGTCATAACATGTGAGACACCCTTTAACTCTGTGGTCTTGGCATACTAAGTCAAGGGCAGTCATTCAATTTTGGCTTGAGCAGTCATTCAACCATTTGAGACAATCATGATCAGGACCTTTTCACCATAAGGGATGAGGACCAAATGACTGGTATCCCACCACAAATTTGGGTTCTTTCTGCCCTGAGAGAAAGGAAGAAATTGAGTAAGATGAAATTGGATGACAAAGATGTTAGTACTTGTGCATTTGGGGAAAAGATGTAAGATGCCTCCATTGAGTGTGAGAGGTGCAGAATCCAAGCAGGGTTCATGGTGTTGGGTTATTAGGTATGTGAAACTGAGTGAGGGAAGATGTTGCACAAAATAGTGAGTGCCTTGGTGGAAGGTTTGGGTAGTAACAGAATTGATTGAGTGTGAGGAAGCAAAGATAAGATTACCTTCTTTCTACAATGTTGGATACTCCTTCAGATAATTGACCCAGTTGACAATCTCCAACAAGTCTGGTAGTATACTGTAGTCTTCACACCCAATTCTGCACCACTCTATTCACTAGGACCTCAAAACAGGCTGCAAATGTCCCCTTCTTCACCAGGCAAAATATCACTAAATGTGCAATTTAGTTCCAGACTGTCAGTACTTGGCCAAATACGCAACAGCCTTTTAAAAATGGTGCTGGTGCCAAGGATCATGGTCTACTCTAGAACATACTTGCTTTGGCAATTTCTTCTTACTACAGAAATTGATAGAATCCAGCTAGCATCTGATAAGGGAGGTGCGATAAGGGCATGGTAGATTAAAGGACAAATTTGGGATGATAACATAAGAAAATTCAGACAGCCTCATGGACAGAAACCTTTCATAAAACTTAGCAAAAGTGATACTTAGCCAAAATATCATAAGATTCAGCCCAAGATGTTTCATAGGATTGATTGATTTATTGTTATCACTGTACTGAGATATAGTGAAAAGTGTTGTTTTGCTTGATATACAGGCAGATCATAACATACAAAATGCATACAGGAGAACAGATTAGATTAGATTAGATTAGATTAGATTAGATTACAGTGTGGAAACAGGCCCTTCGGCCCAACAAGTCCACAC
Source organism: Chiloscyllium plagiosum (assembly GCF_004010195.1). Classification (NCBI taxonomy): domain Eukaryota; kingdom Metazoa; phylum Chordata; class Chondrichthyes; order Orectolobiformes; family Hemiscylliidae; genus Chiloscyllium; species Chiloscyllium plagiosum. The sequence continues at coordinate 91,135,248 of NC_057711.1, forward strand.
CGACCCGCCGAAGCGAAACCCACCCATACCCCTACATTTACCCCTTACCTAACACTATGGGCAATTTAGTATGGCCAATTCACCTGACCCTGCACATCTTTGGACTGTGGGAGGAAACCGGAGCACCCGGAGGAAACCCACGCAGACACGGGGAGAACGTGCAAACTCCACACAGTCAGTCGCCTGAGGCGGGAATTGAACCCGGGTCTCTGGCGCTGTGAGGCAGCAGTGCTAACCACTGTGCCACCGTGCCGCCCACTGTGCCACCGTGCCGCCCAACAGAGTGCAGAATACAGTGTTACAGCCACAGTGAAGATGCACAGAGAGAGAGATCAAAACCAACATTTGAGAGATCAATTCAAAAGTCTGTTAACAGCTTGAATCTGTTGTACGTGTATTCAAACTTTTATATGTTCTGTACGACAGAAGAGGGTGGAAGAGATTATAAGCGAGCTGGAAGGAGTCTTTGATTATATGGTTGCTTTCCCAAGGCAGTGGGTCATACAGGGTAAAAACAATGACCGCAGATGCTGGAAACCAGATTTTGGATTAGTGGTGCTGGAAGAGCACAGCAGTTCAGGCAGCACCCGAGGAGCAGCAAAATCGACGTTTTGGGCAAAAGCCCTTTATCAGGAATAAAGTGATGAAGGGCTTTTGCCTGAAACGTCGATTTTGCTGCTCCTTGGATGCTGCCTGAACTGCTGTGCTCTTCCAGCACCATTAATCCAAAAAAAGTGGGTCGTACAGTTGGAGTCCAACATCATCAGACAAAAATCAGGAGCATATGCTCCTGTTCAGCAGTGAGTGAGACACTCAGCTGAGTTCTGCAGTGGATCTGCCCATCTCTAGATTGTATACAGTTGCTGAAAAATTTCCAGTTGACATCATGAAAGCTGATCTTTGCTCCTTTTAGCAATGGCCACCAAAGAGAAAAAGTGTTTATCATTGTAAAATGTTGGAAGAATTGAAATGCCGTGTGACTAATTAGTACCATTAGTCCAAAACCTTATGCATATTGTAATTTGATGTCATTTGTACTATCTGCCAATAACAGATTGGGGAAAGCTTGATGTGTAATTCTGTTTCCAGGTTAACTTGCTGAAAAATGCAGTTATTGTGCATTTTCTTTCTTCTCTCCAGAGCTAATGATCGGCCAGGATTTGTCACTGTGGAACACAGACTGCGTGAATACTACTACACTATTTCAAAGGAATAGAATACCCTGTACTTCCTTTCAAAGAGAAGCTTTTAACCAGCATTTAGAAAAGATTAAGATTTTTTTGCTCGTCATATGCAAATTATATTCACTGATTAATATGAAAATGCCTCATTCCATTATCAATATAAATTTTAAAATGGTCAAAGTTCTTAAGTCTGGAAAGAGTAAAATGGCTTGTTTATACCTGAAGGCTAAGCAATTTGCTGCAAACTGGTTATTCCAGGACTCTCCCTATTTGATGTTACACTTCAAATTCCAATTAGTGGAACCACATATCCAGGGATGATAGGTTGGATGATTTTCACAGTTTAGATTATACCAGCTCTTTAGAGCTGTGCTGGGGAATGGGAGACCTAACAGAATAATGGAAGAAGGCATTTGGGATTTGGTAGGGAGGGGGTTTCTCCTGTCTTCCTAGCAACACAGGATACTTCCATGGACAAAAAACTGCCAGAGAGATATTTTCTAATCAACTTATTTTGAGATTTTACTATACAGCTTTGGAGCAGCTGGGATTTGGACCTGGATCTTCTGGCTCAGAGGTAGCGACATTATCACAAGAGGCTCTATGAACAGCAGTGGAATGGTTTCTGCCAACCTGAATTAATTTGTTGTTTAGCAACTATTACCTGCCCCCTACTGGCATTTTACTGGTATTTGTAAGGGTTGCTGTTAAATGGTAAGACTGTCAGATAAACCCTGGTTCTGACCAATATGTCTCCTTTATGTAGCTGTCCTGTTACACTGTTGCAGCTTTTGGTGAGCCCTTCTATTTGCAGAACCTCCTGGACTGACTCCAAAAAGGTAAATAAGAAAGCTTAGCTTGCCTTCACAGATGTTTCAACATGGAGACGTCCTCTTCAGCTTCCTGCAGGCTACACAGTGGCCACTTTTACCTCTTTTGTGGCTACTGGTAAAACGTCAGCCAGGGTTCCCAATTGTCAGGTTGGGTCTCGCTTTTCATTTCAAATGTGGGGCTATATAAAAATTTCCTCCCAAGTTATTTTGGAAATTTGGCCCTTCTATCCGATCCATATCTTTCAATATAACTGCAGATATAACTAACAGACCTCCAGAATTAAGAGGAATTTGTACAGATGATCTTTATATTTTAAGTTATCTTGATATAATGCATTTGAAAGCACTTTCCCTCCTTAGTCAAAAGTCTGTGTATTCAAGTCCAATTTCAAAACATGAGTAAGTAACCTAATTTGACATGCCACTGCAGTGATGAAGGAAAGCTATATTGTTGGAAGTGCTAACTTTTGAGACAGCTGTTAAGTTGAGGATCCTCTCCTAAGTTAAGTCATTCAGATGTGAATGAAAACTCATGCACCAGTTGAAGAAGAGGAAGGATTTTGGTTTATAAGTATGTTGGCAATAGATCAAACTTTGTTGATAATACGATCTTGGGACATGAAAAAGACCCAAAAAATCTTAAATAACAACACAAGCACAAAGCAGTCCATTGTACATGAAATGTGTTGAATGACCCCAAATTGATGTGATCAAGTGCTCCGTGAATGGAGATTCTGACCCAGATTTTCATCTTCAAGGCAGGAATTGCAAGTTTGGAGATTTTGTTTTGGTAATACCAGCCCACCTCTTGTCTTGCATTACCAGTCCATGCTATTTTCATGATGAGATGGTGGAAGCAGTCTGGAGGTTAGGGCCAACATCGCTTGAAGCAAGTCCAAGATGGGAATGAGAGAATGCAGATGCTGTATGGAGAGGTTAGAAGGCCAGCTGGAACATCAGCTCAGTTCTGTAAATGAATTTTTCAGCCCTCTTCCCTCACCCGCGTGCCCTCACACCCCCATCCACACCCATATCCCCTCCACACTCCCCATTATCTTTGCATGCTCATTGACAAAAGTGTATACTATGGCAGAACTTTATAATAGCATTATGAAGGTGTTGCAATGGTCACGAAACTGTCAAAATAAACAGTTATTCAAACTCCACTTGAAAAAAAGGCTTCATCCCTTTAAGTGGTCATAAAATGGTCAAAATAATCAAACAGTCATCCTCCACTTCTTTCCAAAGACTGTAATCATCTTGTGTCATAAGATTGTCAAGTAAAATGAAGATCACTCTTCCCTTGATAACTATCAATAACCACTACTAACCTGAATTCATTATTGGCATCTGAAGCTCAAGGAAATATTCATAATGAAAATTCATTGCACAAAGCTTTCAGAGCTAAATGGTTTAAAACATTTGAGTTAGTCGAACAGATGGCCATTCAAATCTAAACACATGACTAACCTGTTGACTAAATAACTCAATTGTTATATTGCTTTAAACGTTGAACTGGTGACTGCCCTGTTAATCAAAGAAAAATTGAAGTGGAGGGTCCAACTTGCACACTGAACCCTAAATCACAAGACTGTTTAGTTCATTAGATAACATGCCAGTCAATTTGATGGTAACTCATCTATTAAGACCAACGCCCTATCATTAATCACTGTTAAAACATATTTTACATAATTATATTAAAGGTAAAGTCGCTATAGCCTTACCAGATTATTGGGCTGTTCTCTCATTAGAAAGTGAGATGACCAGTTTAATCTGAGTATCACCATGCCTCAGGTGACGGGAGAGGTAGAGAACAAAAGTCCTTCTTGTAATCTTTGCCAGTGTGGGAATTAAACCCATGTTGTTGGCCTCACTTTGCATTGCAAATCAATCACCTTAGCTAACTGACCCCCTACCATTCCATTATATTTGGATATGTGAAATCATCAACTATTTAGAACTTACCTGTCAACAAGTTTCTGACTTCAGATTTGGGATCCCCTACCCCCCAAGGTTAATGAGTCCTCTAAGGTACCATTGAAACAATTCATCAGGCAATGCTGTATAGGCTTGACTCCATGAGGGTAGCTCCAATTTAAAATTTCCACCCTCATAATGAAATCAGCCTGGGGCAGTTGAGCTGTATGTGTGGTCATTACGTATGCCATTATCCTGAGACACCAAAAATGTTGGTATGGGAATCTGAACTTCATGACCCACTGAAGTCCAGCATTTTATTTCCAAATCTGTAGATATTTCAAAGTGGAACACTGTTGATAATACCAGAACTATGAATATCACAAATTGGGAAGAAAACTTTGAGCAAATATTCAGGCAATAATGTTCAAAAAATTACAACTAATTTTATTTTTGATTATTTTTGTCTGATTATTTTTGGGTTACATTTTCTAGCTGTAGACTATAAATCGACAGACAACCTATCATTATTTGCAGCAACATCAACAAAATGCACTCATAATTGACAAAACAATGATTTTGGCCATGTTTTAACTTTCAGACTTGTAGATATTTAAACAGAAGATACAATTCATCCGACTCCAGTGAAAGTATAACAGGTGTTGAGATTCTTTCTGCAGCATTTTGACAAATTATATATGACTACCAATGCCTTTCACTATTTTACTGTAATTTAATTTGTATTGTTTGAAACATCGATTTTTAAAAAAATAATTGGTGAAATCCAATAATTCACCAGTTTAGTTGATGAGATTATGCTTTCAGGACATATTGGAAGAAATCATTGAGACTTAAAGTTGTTGTTGTGGGCAGGGTCCACAAATTGATTTTTGATTTTTTTTAGTTCTGCAAGTGAGTTATATACATGATTCAGAGCTGGTTAGATCACTTTACATGGTGTTTTGTTTCCAGTTGCAGCATGTTTGTTTCTTTTTGCTTATTTTCTTACAATGAAAGAGGACTGCCTAAGTGTTTGTTACTGAGCCATGTGATCGTACAAATTGATGAACAAGATAGTCAATGAACACTGCCCCACAGCCATGATGGCCAAAGCACCAAGATAAAACACATACAAACCCCTGCACAATCCCCTCTAATGAGCTTGGTATTTGCAATAATCTGTGAGGCCTGTTTTGGGGTACTGTGTCCGGTCTGCCATCCTGTTATAGGAAGGATATTATTAGAGCAAGAGAGAGTTCACAAGAGATTTACCAGGATGTTGTTGGGTATGGAAGGTTTGAGTTATGAAGAAAGGTTGGATAGGCACGGACATTTTTCACTGGAGCAAAGGACGATCAGAAGGGACCTTACAGAAGTTTATAAAATCATGAGGGGTAGAGATATGTTAATGGTATGGATGAGTTTATGTCTTTTCTTTAGGATAGGGGCTTCAAGATAGGGGGGCATATTTTTAGTGTGAGAGGAGAGAGACTTAAAAAAAGACATGGGGACAAATGTTTTACACAGAGGGTGGTTCGTGTGTGTTATGTTCTTTCTGAGGAAGTGGTGGATGCGGGCAGTGTTACAACATTTAAAAGACACTTAAATAAGTACACGAGCAGGGAAGGTATGGAGGGATATGTGCCAGGAGCAGGCAGGTGGGACTAGATTAATTTGGGATTATTGCATCATGGACTGGTTGGACCGAAGGGTCAATTTCCATGCTATGACAACCATAAACCAGGGGGAGTAAAACTGTTTATGTAAAGCATAATTCCTTTCCACATACTTCATGTGATTACAAAAATCCAGGCAATCCCATGGGCCAAATGCTACCTATAAAGGCCCTTACCTTCCAAATGATGAGATTAGTACTCCAGTCAACATTTATTCAAGTCCCCTCAGGATTACCCAGAAATTTCATTGAAATGACTTCATGTGAGTCTTACGCAATCACATACCTCCAGAGAATTTTTGTCATTACAATGTGTGCCTTTAGCATGTTTACATATTGTTTCTCATTTTGTATTAAGTTTTTTAAAGCTGAAATTAAAAAAAATATAGCACTGCCAAAACAATTAGAATTACCAAAGTCAAGGGAATATTAAGTCCTCAATAAGATTGGGGAAGCTGAAGAAAACAAAACTTATTTTTTGGTTGCCAGTTTTAAAGAAGTTATCAATAAGTTTTGAAACCTCATCAAAATTCTCAAATAATAGTGTTTCATACTGTATACAGTGTAGCATTTCCCTTTGTGACATGATCCCTAGCTTTGGAGTAGTGGACAGAGGGCTTAACACTGGCATATCACATGCATTCTAGAAACCAGGATATAAACATACCTAGTTTGTGTTTACAATGTGGAATCTTGCTTGCTGTTAGTGCATATCAGAAAGCATACACCCTATCTACATGCCTATGCTTTTTAATCCATGTTCAATGCTGGTGCAACCATGGTGAAATTATACTGCAATTTGATAACTTTTATTAACCTAAAGACTCCAAGATGAACTTATGACAATAAATGTTCATGTTGTGTCCAAGTCACAAATGTTGACTGATTATAATCGACAAGTTACTGAATCCTATATTTGACATGGAACCTTGCTTGCAGGGTTCATAAATCAGGGTTTAAATTATTTTGTGGAAAATTAGTGAGAAATGGGAACCCTGTTATTTGACTTATACTCCCAGCAGATGGGTTTCTGTAATATGCATACAGTTTTATAAAGGTGCCAATGGCTATTAAGCAAAAGAAAAATCATAACTGAGCATGTATTCTGTAAATTAAGTAAAACTCGTTCCTATTGTGTAACCAACAAGTTCTGTTCATTTGTATGATTTAACGTCGACTCAGATAATTTCACTGGGGCTGATTGAGTGACTGAGTTTCTTTTGCAAGTTCCGTATCCTGCAATATAACTTTTTTAGGATTATGTGATGTTCATGCTTTGTTCCTTGTGTTTATGGAAACATTTGCTTAAAGTGCAAATAAAAAGTCTGTGGATTCAATTTGCAAACCTCATTGAATAAAAATGCAGAATTTTAATTAAGAAATTTGGTCTGTTTCATAGTTGTGACCTCATTGTGACCTCTGTAACCAGCAGTTCTGGTAACAGATTTGCTGAATATAATATTTTTAATGATTAGATCAATTACCTACCGTGTGGAAGTCCACACCGACCCTCCAAAGAGCAACCCTCCCAGACCAATTCCCCTACATTTACTCCTGCACCAAACACAACGGGCAATTTAGCATGGCCAATTCACCCAACCTACACATCTTTTGGATTGTGGGAGGAAACCAGAGCACCCAGAGGAAACCCACGCAGACGTGGGGAGAACATGCAAACGCCACACAGACTGTTGCCTGAGGCGGGAACTGAACCCGAGTCCCTAGTGCTTTGAGGTAGCAGTGCTAATCACTGTGCCACCGTGCCGCCCTATAATGTCGTTTTTGAGGAAGCAGTGCTGTGGACTGTTCAATGTTCTATTTGGCCCAAGATTTCCAGAAACTCAGAATTGATGTGTAAGTTAGGTGCAAGTCAGGGGTAAATGTAGAATAATAGAGTAGGGGAATGGATTGGGTTGGTTACTCTTCGGAGGGTCGGTGTGGACTCAGGCCGAAGGGCCTGTTTCCACACTGTAGGGATTCTATGATCAGAAGGTTAATGAACTGAGAAATGTCACAACTGGGCAAATACTGCTCTGCATTCTACAACAATCAAAAGACAAATGAAAGAAAAGTTATGTGCATATAAATAAATTCTCATAAATATTGAATCAGGTATAATTGTATCTGTTGAATTATTGGATAAAATGTCAGAAATCATTAGTGTTATACTTCTCTTACCGCTACTTCCAAGTTCCAGGACTTGGGTGCAAAAATCAAGGCGGACTCTCGAGTCCATTCCTGAGGATGTGCTGCACAGCTACATGTGCTGCTTTTCAGAAGATATATTAAACTGAGGCCATGTCAGCTTTCTCATGTGATTTAAAAGGTCCCGTAGCACTATCTTCCAGGGAGAGAAATATTTTCCAGGGTCCTGAAAAATAGTTATCCCTCAATCAACATCATCAACTCAGAATATCTGGTAAATGTCCTATTGCTGTTTGTGAGAGCTTGCTGTGAGTAAATTGATTGTAATTTCACCTACATTACAATGATGGCATTTCAAAAAAAGCCCATCCTTGGCTTTAAAGCATTTTGAGACTTTCAGTGATCATTCAAGCCAATATGTAAGGCCATTGTTCTGAAAGAGTTAATGCTGAAGCTGCATCCATTTCCACCCAATCTGGTAACATCACACAGTCTTTGGGCAAGGAAGAAAGTGTTGAACATGAAGTCCTGATGAAGAGGATGTATCATCTCTGTCTCATAGTAATCTTCAAAATTATATCTAATAAGTAAATAATATCTGGGTAAGCCAAGCTGAAGGACGGGAAAAATATCTGGCTGTAACAGCTGCTCCTTTTTTGAGGTATTTTAGGTGTTGGAGATGATTTCCTCGAATTCCAAGAGCAGCAATTACTATTTTATATGCTGTTGCATTGTTTTGGAACTTTGGAGAAAAAAAAAGTCAAAACAATGGCACTTTTAATAGGGAGAGGAATAGACAAAGGCAGCACATGGTCTGTACAGGAGAGAGAGAGAAAGAAACCCACACTGCTAACTGACACAGCAATGAACCTGTGCAGTTACCACCTTTGCCGTTTGAATTCATGTAGCGTTGGACATCGGAGTGCATCTGGGAAAATTAACAAACAGTGAAATTCATAACTAAACTTGGAGAAACCTGTTTGGGAGAAGTCACAGCACAGATATAGATAAGTGAATAGTTTTAAGTGTGGCCTTGGAGCCTTGCTGAAAATCTGCAGTAGTGAATAGAGTGGATTCTTCCTTGATTATATGTTTTATTGAGATATATCTCTTGATTAAACTTAACAATATAAACCGTAAGTATTAAGTTAGCCTGGAGTAGTGTTTTGTAGAGGAATAAGACAGGGCTATTTTATAGGTCTGTAGTTTGGAAGAAACAAAAATGGCCCTTAGTAGACTGATATGCTCTTTTTGTTGGATTTGGGAGGTTAGGGAGAGTTTACGCGTAACTGAGGATTGTATCTGCAATAAATGTTGTTTGCGAATCCTATCAGATCGAATGGAACGGTTGAAGCGACAGTTAGAGGCAATGAGGAATTTACAAGAGCAAGGGGATGTGATGGATGGCAATTATAGGAAGGGAGAAAAGTCACAGATACAGTCATATACATGGGTTAACTCTAGGAAAGGTAAGAGAGGTAGGCAGGTAGTGCCGGAGTCTTCTGCGGCTATCCCCATTTCAAACAAGCATGATGTTTTGGAAAATCTAGGGGGTGATGGATTCTCAGGGGAATGTAGCATGAACAGGCATGTTTCTGTTATTGAGACTGGCTTTAATGCAATGAGGGCTACATTGGGTTCGAAGAGATCGATTGTGTTAGGGGACTCTGTAGTCTGAGACACAGACAGACGTTCCTGTGGCCAGCAGTGAAAAATCAGAATGGTGCATTGCTTCCCTGGTGCCAGGATCAAGGATGTCTCAGAAAGGGTGCAGAATGTTCTCATGGGGAAGAGGACACAATAGAAAGTCATTGTACACATTGGAACCAAAACCATAGGAAGGGAAATGGATGCGATTCTGAAGGGGAATTTTCAATGGGGAACCACTTTGGGACCAGCGACCATAATTCTATTAGTTTTAAAATAGTGATGGAAAAAAATAGACCAGATCTAAAAATTGAACTTCTAAATTGGAGAGAGGCCAATTTTGACAGTATTAGGCAAGAACTTTCAAAAGCTGATTGGGGGCAGATGTTCACAGGTAAAGGGACGGCTGAAAAATGGGAAGCCTTCAGAAATGAGATAACGAGAGTCCAGAGACAGTATATTCATGTTAGGATAAAAGGAAAGGCTGGTAGGTATAAAGAATGCTGGATGACTAGAGAAATTGAGAGTTTGGTTATTGGGAGATTGGTTAGCAAGTTTAGATCTTATGGAGTACAGGGAGAACTAGCCATTTGGATACAGAACTGGCTCAAAGGTAGAAGATAGAGGGTGGTGGTGGAGGATTGTTTCTCAGACTGGTGGCCTGTGACCAATGGAGTGCCACAAGGATTGGTGCTGCGTCCGCTTTCATCACCTTTCATCATTTATATAAATGCTTTGGATGTGAGCTTAAGAGGGAAAGTTTGTAAGTTTGCAGGTGACACCAAAATTGGAGGTGTAGTGGACAGCGAAGAAGGTGACCTTGGATTACAACGGGATCTTGATCAGATGGGCCAATGGGTTGAGGATTGGCAGATGGAGTTTAATTTAGATAAATGCAAGATTCTGCATTTGCTGGGAAAGCAAATCTTAGCAGGACTTATACACTTAATGGTAAGGTCCAAGGGAGTGTTGCTGAACAAAGAGACCTTGGAGTGCAGGTTGATAGCTCCTTGAAAGTGGAGTCGCAGGTAGATAGGATAGTGAAGAAGGCGTTTGGTATGCTTTCCTTTATTGGTCAGAGTATTGAGTACAGGAGTTGGGAGGTCATGTTGCGGCTGTACAGGACATTGGTTAGGCCACTGTTGGAATATTGTGTGCAATTCTGGTCTCCTTCCTATCGGAAGGAAGTTATGAAACTTGAAAGGATTCATAAAGGATTGACAAGGATGTTGCCAGGGTTAGAAGATTTGAGCTATAGGGAGAGGTTGAATAAGCTGGGACTGTTTTCCCTGGAGCATTGGGGTCTGAGGGGTGACCTTATTGAGGTTTATAAAATCATGAGGGGCATGGATAGGGTAAATGGATATGGTCTTTTCCCTGGGGTGGGTTAGTCCAGAACTAGAGGGCATAGGTTTAGAGTGAGAGGGGAAAGATATAAAAGGGACCTAAGGGGCAACTTTTTCACGCAGAGGGTGGTGCGTGTGTGGAATGGGCTGCCAGAGAATTGGTGGAGGCTAGTACAATTGCAACATTTAAAAGGCATCTCGATGGCTATGTGAATAGGAAGGGTTTGGAGGGACATGGGCCAGGTGCTGGCAGGTGGGACTAGATTGGGTTGGGATATCTGGTCGGCATGGACAAGTTGGACCAAAGGATTTGTTTCTGTGCTGTACATCTCTCTGACTCTATAACTTGAGTTATTCCTATCATTCAACAAGTTACATCTTGTGCAAAACAAAAGCCTTTTGTTACTAGTCAGTAGTAGGTTATACCCTACCACAGTCAATTGGATATGTTGTTATGTCTGGCATAAAGAGGAGTATTAGTTTCCGCTCATCCCCAAATACAAGCTACCAATGAACAAGCTAATAAGCTACCACAACATAGGACCTGGTAATGAGCAGTTGGGATCATTATATAAACACCTCAAGTTAACAATGGTGAAAAATATCCATACAACACAAGAAAACTGTTTTCAAAAGAAAAGTAAGTTCAATACTTCATAGAATCCCTACAGTGTGGAAACAAGCCATTCGACCCAACAAGTTCACATTGACCCTCTGAACAGTATCCCACCCAGACCATTCTGCTGCCCTATTTCTTTACATTTCCCTGACTAATGCTCCTAACCTACACATCCCTAAGTTGGCATGGCCAATATTACCTAACCTGCACATCTTTGGACTGTGGGAGGAAACCAGTGCACCCGGAGGAAACCTGCGCAGACACAGGGAGAATGTGCAAACTCCACACAGTCTGAGGCTGGAATCAAACCTGGGTGTCTGACACTGTGAGGCAGTGCTAACCACTGAGCCACTTGAAGAACATTATTCCTTTATGAAGTCTAAGACTGGACATGTGCAAATGGAGAAGCAGTCAACAGAATATTTGGAAGTAACAGAAGGGTGAAAGCAGTAGTCCAGAAAAAAAATCTCCTCAGAGCTGTTAAAGATATGGGTAAAACAGTGTTACTTTAGAAGAGCGTAAAAAGTAATCACACTGGGAAGATAAGTAGTCCTTGCAGAAGAAGAATCTATGGGTGTGGTTCAGAACTCAATAAGTAAAATTATAAATCCATCTGAGCGAGAACCTTTAAAATAATTATGTGAAGGCCCAGACTGGAGTTGGTATCTTAAGTAGTTTTCTAATCTCAGATACATTCCCTCTCCCGTTGTAAGCTACCGTGGACTTACTTTTCACAAAATCTCGCAACAAAGAGTTTTGATTTCCATCTTGACTTGAGCACCAAGACTTGACTTGACTTGAAGAAGAGCTTATGCCCGAAACATCGATTCTCCTGTTCCCTGGATGCTGCCTGACCTGCTGCGCTTTTCCAGCAACACATTTTCAGCTTTGAGCACCAATCTACCCTTAATTAGAGTCAAAAATGACATTTTCCCTAAAGATCTATACATGGTTCACAGAAAGATTGTTCTCCAACGATTTGTGCTAACGCAACTAAAGTCACTCAATTCAAATCTTACATTTCCAACCATAGTCAAATAATCAGTGGCCTTTTTTTCCCAATACCATGTAATTAGCTCTAGAATGTCCAACAATACAGTTATTGTCATACAGAACAGAATCAAAACCTTCAGTCCAACTCATCCATGCCGACTAAGTTTCTCAAACTAAAGTAGCTCCATCTGCCTGTGGTTAGCCCAAATCACTCTAATCCTTTCCTATTCATGTACCGTCTAAACACCTTTCAAATGTTATAACTGTACATGAATCTATATATCCCTATACTTGGTTCTTCCTTCACTACAGTTGGTTCTGATATAACGCGATAGTTCCGTTCTTGTGTGATCTTACATTATAAGAAAATCATGCAATTGCCACATTCATGTAAATAAATGGGGCCAGAATTGCATTACAGCCAGTACAAGTCAAGAAAGTTTGCGTTCTCCAAATAACAGTCTGAAGTCTTCAATCACATTAAAGCCAATTCACATTGAAGAAACAGCATTATAGCAGAACTGACTATATAGTAACTTCACACACAGGCATGTACTCTGATGACAGCCACATTAAATCTTCATCACCCATGTTGACCTCTACTGCCTTTCAATTTTCAGACTGTCCAAAACTTAATCTTTGATAAGCAGCAATTTCCTTCGGTTAAACTCTGAGAAGATGAAGTTAACATTTAAGGACCCATCACCTGTGCTGAAGTATATATAATTTTACTTTCAAAATTTCAGATTCTAATTTTTAGATCATGCCCTCGATCCTAGACTCCATAACTGGTGAAAACAGTTCATTATAATCTACCCTATCAGTCATAGAGTCATAGAGATGTACAGCACGTAAACAGCCCATTCGGTCCAATTTGTCCATGCTAACTATTTCCTAAATTAATCTAGTCCCATCTACCGGCATTTGGCCCATATCTCTCTAAACCCTTCCTATTCATATACCCTTCCTGATGTCTTTTAAATGTTGAAAATCACAACATCAGGTTAGAGCCCAACAGGTTTATTTGAAAATATAAGCTTTCAGAGCACTGCTTCTTCGTCGGTAGCTAGGTCAGGTGTTGGACTATAATCTGGTGTTATGTGATTTTTAACATTGCATATCTCAGTCCAACACCCGCACCTCCACATAATGGCTTTTAAATGTTGCAATTGTAACAGCCTCCACCACTTCCTCTGGCAGCTCATTCTATACATACAGCACTCACTGCGTGACAAGGTTGACCTTTAGGTCCCTTTTACATCTTTCCCCTCTCAGCTTAAACCTATACCCTCTAGATCTGGACTCCCCACTCGAGGAAAAAGAGCTTGTCTATTTCCCCTTTCCTTGCCCATCATGATCTTATAAGCCTCTATAAGGTCACAACTCAGCCTCTGATGCACCGGGAAAACAGCCCCAGCCTATTCAGCCTCACCCTATAGCTCAAATCCTCCAACTTGGCAACATCCTTGAAAATCTTTTCTGAACGATTTCAAGTTTCATAACATCCTTCCAATGGAAGAGAGACCATAATTGCATACAATATTCCAGAAGTGGCTAACCAATGTCCTCTACAGCCCCAATATGACTTGCCAAATCCTCTACTCATTGCTCTGACCAATAAAGGAAAGCATACCAAATGCCTTCTTCACTATCCTATCTCCCTGCAACTCCATATTCAGGAACTATGAACCTGCACTCCAAGGTCTCTTTATTCAGCAACACCCATCAGGACCTTACCAATAAGTGTAAAAGTCCTGCCCTGATTTGCCTTTCTAAAATACAGAACCTTGCATTTATCGAAATTAAAATCCATCTGCCACTCCTCGGCCCATTGACCCACCTGATCAAGATCCTGTTGCACTCTGAGGTAACCTTCTTCGTTGTCCAGTACACCTCTAATTTTGGTGTAATCTGCAAACTTACTAACCATACCTCCTATGTTCACATCCACATCATTTAGATAAATAACAAAAAGCAGTGGACTCAGCGCCGATTCTTGTGGCACACCGCTGGTCACAGAACTCCAGTCTGAAAGGCAATCCTCCACCATCACTCTCTGTCTTTTCCTTTGAACTAGCTCTGTATCCAAATGGTTAGCTCTCCCCATTGGGCAGCACAGTGGCTCAGTGGTTAGCACTGCTGCCTCACAGCACCAGAGACCCAGGTTCAATTCCTGCCTTGGGCATCTGTCTGTGTGGAGTTTGCACATTCTCCCCATGTCTGCGTGGGTTTCCTCCAGGTGCTCTGGTTTCCTCCCACAGTCCAAAGATGTGTTGGTTAAGTAAATTGGCCATGCTAAATTGCCCATAATGTTAGGTGAAGGGGTAAATGCAGGGAAATGGGTCTGGGTGGGTTGCTCTTCAGAGGGTCCGTGTGTACTTGTTGGGCTAAAGGGCCTGTTTCCACACTGTAAGTAATCTAATCGAATCTTCCATGAGATCTAACCTTGCTGACCAGCCTACTATGAGGAACCTTGTTGAACGCCTTACTGAAGATCAGATGGACCATGTCCACTGCTCTGCCCTCATCAATCCTCTTTGTTACTTCTTCAAAAATCTCAGTTAAGTTAGTGAGACATGATTTCCCATGCACAAAGCCATGTTGGCTATCTCTAATCAGTTCTTGCCTTCCAAATATATGTACAGAGGAACCTCGATTATCCCAAGATGGGCAGGCACTATTTCATTCATATAATTGATTACTTGGTTAATCAATTCAATGCCTTTCCTCTGGGGCTCGGAGTTTTCTGTAAAGTCTGCTCCCTGTTCAGGAGATAAGGTAGCATCCCAACATGCGCAAGTCCCAACCATCCAACACCACCTCCGTCCTCCCCCAAACCCATCCAACACTAACCCTGCCCGCCCCCAAAGCCCATCCAACACCGCCCCCAACCCTGTCCAACAATGCCCCCACCCACTAGACATTTTTCAAGGTGTCACCATTAATTTCCCCACATTCCTTCTTCACAGCAAGCACTGTGCAAAATATTCGTTTAGTAACTCCCCCAACTCCTATGATTCCACATATAGTCTGCCTTGTTGATCTTTGAAGAGCTGTTTTCTCCCCTAGTTGCCCTTTTGTCCTTGATGTATCGGTAAAAACTATTTGGATTATCCTTAACCCTGTTGCCAAAGCTATGTCATGCCCCTGTTTTTCCCTCCTGATTTCCCTCTTAAGTATACTTCTACTGCCTTTATACTCTTCGAAGGATTCACTCAGTCTATCCTATCTAGCCACCTTCTTTTCCTTAACCAAACTCTCAACTTCTTTAGTCATCCAGCATTCTCTGTACCTACCAGCCTTTCTTTTCACCCTAACAGGAACATAATGTCTCTGGATTCTCATTCTCTCATTTGTGAAAGGCTTCACATTTTCCATCCATCCCTTTACCTATGAACATCTGCCCCCAAGCAACTTTTAAAAGTTCTTGCCTAATACCGTCAAAATTGTCCTTCCTCCAATTTAGAATTTTAGATCGGTCTATCCCTTTCCATCATTATTTTAAAACTGATAGAATTATGGTCGCTGCCCCCAAAGTGCATCCCAGTGACACCTCAGTCACCTGCCCTGCCTTATTTCCCAAGAGGAGGTTAGGTTTTGCATCTTCTCTAGTAAATACATCCATATACTGAATCAGAAAATGTACTTCCCCTTGCCTAACCAATTCCTCTCCATCTAAACCCTTAACACAATGGCAGACCTAGTGTATGTTTGAAAAGTTAAAATCCCTTACCATAATCATCCTATTATTCTTACAGATAACTGAGATCTTACAAATTTGTTTCTCAATTTCCCGCTGACTATTAGGGGGTCTATAATCCAATCCCAATAAGGTGATCATCCTTTTCTTATTTCTCAGTTCCAACCAAATAACTTCCCTAGAAGGATTCCCAGGAATATCCTCACTAAGTACACCCGCAATGTTATCCATAATCAAAAACACCACTCCCCTTCCTCTCTTGCCCTTCTTTCTATCCTTCTTATAGCATTTGTATCCTGGAACATTAAGCTGCCAGTCCTGTCCATCCCTGAGTTGTGTTTCTGTAATTGCTATGATTTCCCATCCCATGTTTCTATCCTTAGTTCATCTGCCTTGCCTGTTAGGTCTCTCTATCCTTCTTATAGCATTTGTATCCTGGAACATTAAGCTGCCAGTCCTGTCCATCCCTGAGTTGTGTTTCTGTAATTGCTATGATTTCCCATCCCATGTTTCTATCCATGCCCTGAGTTCATCTGCCTTGCCTGTTAGGTCTCTTGCATTGAAATAAATGCAGCTTAATTTATTAGTTCTACCTCGTTCTCTGCTTTGTTCCTGCCTGCCCTGACTGTTTGACTTTGTCCTTTTCCCAACTATCTCCCTGAGTCCCCCCTTACTAGTTAAATCCTCCCAAGCAGCTCTAGCAAATTTCTCTGTAGTATATTAATCCCCTTCCAATTCAGGTGCCATCCATCGTTCTTATACAGGTCAGTTCTACCCAAGAAGAGATTCTAATGACCTAAAAATGCAAAGCCTTCTCCCTTGCACCAAATCCTCAGCCACACATTCATCTACTCCATCCTCCTCTTCCTAACCTCCCTAGTTCGTAGCACTGGGAGTAATACAAATATTACGACTCTCGAGGAAGTCCTTTTTAATTCCCTGCCTAACTTCCTACATTCTCCCTTCAGAATCTTCTAGTCCAGTAACGTACTGCACCTTGGAAATCAACAGCAGCTGTAGAGAATGCTATCAAATGTCAAAACCTCAGAATTATCCATCATTATGCTCTTCAAATAAATGCATAGAGGGTGGTATCTCATCACTAAGTCACCCTTTATTTCCTTGTGCACAGTACATTGGATGTAGCCAGCCATCTCAGTCAGCCCCTGAACTAACTCCCCTTTTTAAAAATTTTATTAACAGTACAAGGTACAAACAGTTAACATGAACAGCCATAAACAGCAATTTACTGGGGAAAGGGGTGGCAAAGCCAGACCCCAAACCCCACTGTACAACCAGTTCATGGAGAAATGAGGACGAACCTCGAATCCTACCGTACATTATCAAAGAAGGAACAGTCAACACAATCACATGCGGACAGTCCGATATACCGAACAATAAAACAGTGCACATAGCACAAACACCACTGGCAATCCAGTAAACCAACCGTCCCTCCCACCTTCCAGCCACTCAAAGGCAGCCTGCCCCTACCCACCTTCTGGCTTTCGGTCCACCCCATGCCTTTTCTGGCTCTTGGTCCACCCTAACACAACCTCCGGCCAACTCTAGGACAGCCCTTCCTGTTTCCTCAACCCTACCCACGACAGCAAACATCCGGCCTACCAACCTTCTGGCTTCTCTAACCGGCCTTCCGCGCCTTCCAGCCATTTCTAGGACAGCCCGCCCCAGGGTGACAGCACTGAGGATGGCCTACCCGCCTTCTGGCTCTCGGTTCACCCTGACACCTTCCGGCCACCTCTAGGACAGACAATCCTGTTTCCCCACAGGACGACAGGACGACAGCGATCATCCAACCTACCAACCTCCTGGCTTCTCTAGCTGTCCTTCCGCACTTTTCAGCCATTTCTAGGACAGGCCGTCCCAGTACCTGCCCAGAGTGACAGCACTGAGCATAGTCTACCTGCCTTCTGGCTCTCGGTCTGCTACTATATACCATCTGGCTCTTGCCCACCACGATGCACCATCCAGCCCATGAAATGCCCTGACAGACATCTAGGGCACGTCTAGAATAGTTCACTCCCTGGGACGATGGCACACAGGAGAGCCAAAAGCTTTCCGGATCTCGGCCCACCGCTACACAACTTCTGGCTCTCGGCCGCTCCAACACACCTTCTGATCACCTCTAGGATAGCCTGTCCCAAATACCCCTTCTTGTGATGACAGCACTCAGAACAGCCTACCCACCTTCCAGTTCTCAGGTCACCTACCCAACCTCCGGCTCTCGGGGTGACAGCTTTCGGGATGATCTATGAGCCTCCCAGCTCACAGCAAGGCCAACCAGACCAAGAGACACACAAGACAGTGCAGGTGTTACACCCAACAAGCAACAAGACAGAACCAATTACCAATAAACAGTGTCCTTTCTGGTACACAGTGTACATTACCATAACCAGTTCACTGCAAAATGCAGAGTCCATTGCCATAAGCAATTCGCTTCAGAATGCAGAGTCCATTCCCAGGAACAAAGTCCATAATCAAAGGCAGCAAATGCAGACATGGGGAGGATGTGCAAACTCCAAACAGCTTGAGGCTGGAATTGAACCCAGGTAGCTGGTACTGTAAGGTAGCAGTGCTAACCATTGAGCCACCATGCCACCCGAAATAAAAGGTGACTTGGTGACGGGGTACCAGCCTCTGTGGAGTTATTTCAGCTCTCTTGCTAAATTGCAGTCCCAGATGATTTAATTCAGTATATGGAGAGAATAGCCACTAGGTGACAGTATGTTACTGTATTTGCCCAATAAGTCAGAGTAGCTCAGGAAATCTCATCAAGGTAGTCCAAAACAATATATATAAGAATTGAAAACATTGAACTGTTCTTTCATCATCGCAACAGGTGTATCATAAAACACACATTTTTGTAGACATCCCCTCGTTGTATTCAAGTGGGCGGCACGGTGGCACAGTGGTTAGCACTGCTGCCTCACAGCGCCGGAGACCTGGGTTCAATTCCCACCTCAGGTGACTGACTGTGTGGAGTTTGCACGTTCTCCCCGTGTCTGCGTGGGTTTCCTCCGGGTGCTCCGGTTTCCTCCCACAGTCCAAAGATGTGCAGGTCAGGTGAATTGGCCAAGCTAAAATGCCCGCAGGTAAGGGGTAAATGTAGGGGTATGGGTGGGTTGCGCTTCGGCGGGTCGGTGTGGACTTGTTGGGCCGAAGGGTGTGTTTCCACACTGTAATGTAATCTAATCCAATCTAAGTATTTATAATCCACTTTGAGAAAAATTTAAAATATCACAACCTTGGAGGGAAGTAAGGGGGGAGGTGTGGGCGCAAGTTTTGCATTTCTTGCGGTTGCAGGGGAAGGTGCCGGGAGTGGAGGTTGGGTTGGTGGGGGGTGTGGACCTGACGAGGGAGTCACGGAGGGAGTGGTCTTTTCGGAACGCTGATACGGGAGGGGAGGGAAATATATCCCTGGTGGTGGGGTCCATTTGGAGGTGGCGGAAATGACGGTGGATGATACGTTGTACATAGAGGTTGGTGGGGTGGTAGGTGAGGACCA
>NC_057711.1:91155254-91161912 GCF_004010195.1 Chiloscyllium plagiosum
GTCAGTCAAATCCCTCGAACTCAGCACAGCCTTCCTAACCTGCAATCTTCTTCCTGACCTCTCTGCCCCCACCCCACTCCGGCCTATCACCCTCACCTTGCCCTCCTTCCACCTATCGCATTTCCAATGCCCCTCCCCCAAATCCCTCCTCCCTACCTTTTATCTTAGCCTGCTGGACACACTTTCCACATTCCTGATGAAGGGCTTATGCCCGAAACATCGATCCTCCTGCTCCTTGGATGCTGCCTGACCTGCTGAGCTTTTCCAGCAACACATTTTCAGCTCTTATCCTAAAGACAATCAAGTACAGGTCATATTATATTGCATTAGGAACATGCTGTTCTCACTGTGTGCCTATGTTTAGTATTGAATAAGTGCAATATATTCTATCAAGCATGTTCAAGAGAAAGTTCCTGGTGCTCAATACATGCCATGTTGGGGATTGCCGTTTTTACTGGCCATTAGCAGAGACACTAGGATCAAAAATTAGGATGGGACTGTTTATTTCAGGTGCTGCATAGATTTAAGAACTTGTATTGGTTTACAGTTACTTAATATTTCAGTCTCTCCTTAAATGAAAACAACATTTCGTGTTAAACTTACATAAGAATGCTGACAGACAGAACTCAATCATGTTAAAAAAAAGAAAACAATTTCCCTTCGTCTTTCACTCCATTTAATCTTGTGTCTATAACCAAGATAACTTCAACTCAAGCCTGACAATTCTTTTTGAGGTTAAGATTTGCCTTCACTGAAAGCCATCTTCATAAGGAAGCCTCATGGCTCAGGGTGGCATTTTCCCAACTTTCCAAACCGCATAACCATTTGAAGGTTAGAAACCCATTGCAGGATCTCTGAATTGTTACGCCACAGAAATAGGCCTACACTTACTCTATTACCTAATGCCAATCTCCTGCCTTTTCCCCATATCCCTGCACAACATTTCTGTCCAAATAATCACCTTATGCTATCTTGAATGCCTCAATTGAATCTGTCTGCACCACATTTCCAGGCAGTGTATTTCACTTTCTGACTACTCCCATTGTGTGGAGAATCTTTTTCTTACATCAACCTTACTTTGTTTACACATCACTTTAAATCTATGCCCTCTCACTCGTGTTTCTTTTACTTGTCACAATAGCTTCTCCTTATCCACTCTACCCAGCCCACTTATGATTATTAGACCTCCATCAAATCTACTGCCAGCCTTCTTCTCTCCAAGCAGAACAGTCCCAGCTTCATCAATTTACCTGCATAACTGAAATTTCTCCTTCTTGGAACTATTTTATAAATTGCTACTGTAATCTCTCAATGCATTCACATCTAGTAAGTGTCTTCTACAAGTTCAAGATTGCCTCATTGCTCTTTTGCTCTACACTTGTATTAATAAAGACAAGAACACTGCATGGTTTATTAAATGCTCTCTACACCTATCCTGCCACCAACAATGATCTGTAGTCTCTTTGCCCCTGCTGCCCTTTTAGATTTGTACTCACTATTTACATTGTCATTCAGTGTAATTCTGACTAAGTTGTATCATCTCACTTTTTTTCATTGAATCTTATCTACCACTTGTTTGCTCACTATATCAATTTACCAATATCCTTTTCAGGTTCCACACAGTCCTCCCACTGTTTATAATTTTTCCAAGTTTAGTGTCACCTGCAAGCTTTGAAATTTTTCCATGCACATTAAGATCCAGATTGTTAATACATATCACGAAAAGCTAGGATAACAATTCTGATCCTTGGGGAACTTCACTACAAAAAGCTATCGAGCCTGAAAAATATCCATTGACCATTACTGTCTGTTTCCTATCACTTGGCTAATTTTACACCACACAGCTACTGTCCCTTCAAACCATATCTCATATCATACCTCGCAAGTCTGGTATACAACACTGCATCAAATATCTTTGGAAATCCATGTGTGCCGCATCAACAAGATTGCCCTCATTGAGCCTTTCTGCTAACTACTCGAAAAACTCTAGCAAGTTAGTTAAACATGATTTTCCCTTTAGTAATCCCTGCTGATTCACATAAGATTTTGAGTAGTCATAGTCAAGGACACGGACAAGCACAAGAATGGCCCTTGGGTGAGGGTGCTTACTTGGGCAAGGGCCAATTACATCCAGATTAGACGGGAACTGGGGAATTATCTTAAGGAGCAGTTACCTTATGGAAATCTAAGTCTAGCATGTAGGAGGCTTTTAAAGACCAGTTGATTAAAGTGCTGAACATGCATGTCCCTGCAAAATTGAAGGATAAGAATGGCAGGATTTATGAACCATGGATAACAAGGGAAATTGTAAGCTCAGTCAAAAGGATAAAGGAAGTATACGATAGAGCTAGGTAACTATGAATTGACGAAACCCTTGAGGAGTATAGAGAAATTAGGAAGGGACATAAACACAGAATTAGGAGGGCTGAAAAGGGCCATGAAATTATTTTTAGCAAAGTGGGTCAAGGAGAGTCCCAAGGCTTTTTATGATTATATTTGAAGAAAGGGGGTAGCAAGGGAAAGAGTGGACCACTCAAGGAGAAAGGAGGAAAGTTATGCATGGGGCCACAGGAAGAGGGAGAGATCCTTAATGAACATTTTGTATCGGTATTCACCAAGGAGAAAGACCTGACTGATGTTGAGGTCTGGGATGAGTGTATGACTACTCTAGAGAATGTCAATATATTGAAGGAGGAAGTGCTGGGTATCCTAAATTGCATTAAGATAGGTAAGTCCCTAGGGCCAGATGGGATCTATACCAAGTTTCTGTGAGAGGCAAGAGAGGAAACAGCTGGGCATTAGCTGATAATGTCATATCTTCTTTGACCACTTTCTTGGCCATTAACAATGCATACCATCAGCACAACTGGAAAAGTTGTCTTGTTCTAGGAGGTTGCAGATATTAGCAGTAACTTGCCATGAGAGGCTAAGCCTCCTGAAGCACTGATATGTTGGGAAAGTTGATCTTCTGCCTGTAAACGCTACGTCAGGAGCCTTTCCTTCATACAGCTAGATCTGTTTTCATCCCTCCTTCCTTGTGAAACAGCATGCTGAAGGAGATGGCAGTATAAGCCGCTGTTCCTCCTTCGGGTGCTCAACCTGTTGGGCTTGTTTACTCTCTTCTGTCTGATTAAAAATGAAAGGGGCTATGAAAGTTGCACTCATGCAATGTGAAGGTTGGCAGCAGTAAAAGAATAACTGAAGGAACATGAAGTGCCAAATAAATGAAGTGCATTCCAAGATATTGCCAATTGCCTGTCAATTAGTGATAGCACTTCCTCAGAAAATAAGGTTTTCTGCAGCAGTATTTTACCAAACCATACAAGTGCTCTTCCATTTCACTGGTTTTCTAGGTTGCAAGGACACAACAAGCGGTCCGCTTCCCCAGGATTGGACATCAGGAACCTCAGTAATCATCAAACGAGCCTGGATGGTGATTGCAGAGGTGACCAGCAGTCATGTGGTTTCCTCCCTCAGCATGGATCAAGTATCACTCGGCATTAATTATCTCCTTTTCTCCAGAATGACTACTCCATTCCTCTTTCCCTTTGTATATTGGATGTGACAGCATGAAAGTATGTATTTGGTGAAGTGGCAGTGACCTTCCAATCAGTGGTAACAGGGTCAGACAGTAGCACATCCCATCAGTTATGTGGCTGTCTCAAGCAAAGTTAAAAATCACACAACACCAGGTTATAGTCCAACAGCTTTAATTGGAAGCACTAGCTTTCGGAGCGCTGCTCCTTCATCAGGTGGTTGTGGAGGACACAAATATAAGACACAGAATTTATAGTAAAAGTTTACAGTGTGATGTAACTGAAATTATACATTGAAAAATACTTTGATTAGTTGTTGAGTCTTTTATCTGTTAGAATGACCATGATAGTTTCACTTCTTTCATATGTAAATCACACAACTTTTTTTTAAAAGTTGCATTCTCAGGTTAACTGTAACAACTGGTGTTAGCTAGACGATAGGTAACGCCTCATCTTCCGCCTCGGAACACTTCAACCCCAGGGCATCAATATGGACTTCAACAGCTTCCTAATTTCCCCTTGCCCCACCTTATCCTAGTTTCAAACTTCCAGCTCTGCACTGTCGCCTTGACTTGTCCGGACTTGTCCGACCTGCCTAGCTCCTATTCCACCCTCTCCTCCCTGACCTATCACCTTCATCTCCTCCCCCACTCACCCATTGTACTCTATGCTACTCTCTCCCCACCCCCACCCTCCACGCTTCAGGCTCTCTGCCTTTATTCCTGATGAAGGGCTTTTGCCCGAAACGTCGATTTTGCTGCTCGTTGGATGCTGCCTGAATTGCTGTGCTCTTCCAGCACCACTGATCCAGATAGGTTGAAGGTGTTAGCCCCCTGTGTTCTCTGTCTGTGCCATAATGTTTAGACTGATTCTAATCTAAAAAGTGAGATAACTGAGTCTTACATGAATTCATACAGTTTTTGAGCAAAATACAATGTAACTTTGCGAGCAATGTCTCAAGCAATGTCTTTTGAGAGTTACAAATCACACAACACCAGGTTATCATCCAACAGGTTTATTTTGAATCACTAGCTTTCGAAGCACTGCTGCTTCATCAGGTGGTTGTGGAGCAGAATCATAAGACACAGACTTTATAGCAACAGGATTACAGTGTCATGGAATTAGATTAGATTAGATTACTTACAGTGTGGAAACAGGCCCTTCGGCCCAACAAGTCCACACCGCCCCGCCGAAGCGTAACCCACCCATACCCCTGCCTTTACCCCTTACCTAACACTACGGGCAATTTTTAGCATGGCCAATTTACCTGACCTGCACATCTTTGGACTGTGGGAGGAAACCGGAGCACCCGGAGGAAACCCACGCAGACATGGGGAGAACGTGCAAACTCCACACAGTCAGTCGCCTGAGGCGGGAATTGAACCCGGGTCTCTGGCGCTGTGAGGCAGCAGTGCTAACCACTGTGCCACCGTGCCGCCCATAATAGAAAACAAATGTAATAGAAAACAAATTTAGCTTAAGTCTTTCATCTTTTAGAATGATTTGGAGATGCCGGTGTTGGACTGGGGTGTACAAAGTTAAAAATCACAACACCAGGTTATAGTCCAACAGGTTTAATTGGAAGCACACTAGCTTTCGGAGCGACGCTCCAAAAGCTAGTGTGCTTCCAATTAAACCTGTTGGACTATAACCTGGTGTTGTGTAATCTTTTATAATGACCATGTTAGTTTCGGTTCCTTCATATGTAAATCCCAGAACTTTCTTGAAGTTACATTCTCAAGATAGCTTTTCACAATAGGTGCCATCTCAGCTCAGATGGCACCTTCACATTGAGGGTGTGAAGTTAAAGTCTGACTGTGTCCCAATGTTAGGTCAGACTGATTCTATTTCTAAAGTGGGAGTTACAGAGTCTTGCATGGATTTATGCAGCTTTTGTGCAAAATAAACTTAATTCTGTAAATACAAATTCACCCCATAAGCTTATATATGTGTGTGCGCAGGGAAGACAGAGTGAGTTTGTGTGTGAGAGAGAGAGAGTGGGAGAGAGTGAGTATCGCGTAGTAGGGTCAACTGTAGTGTGACATGAACCCAAAGCCCCGGTTGAGGCCATCCCCATGGATACCAAAATTGGCTATCAGCCTCTGATCGGCTACTTTGCGCTGTTGCCTGTCCTGAAGACCGCCTTGGAGGATGGCCACCCGAAGGTCAGAGGCCAAATGGCCCAGACTGCTGAAGTGTTCCCTGACTGAGAGGGAACACTCCTGATTGGTGATTGTTGCGTGGTGTTATTCATATATTGCCATAGCCTCTGCTCTGTCTCGCCAATGTACAATGCCTCAGGGCATCCTTGCTTACAGCGTATGAAATAGGCAACATTGGCAGAGTCACATGAGTACCTGCTACGTACGTGGTGGGTATATGGTGGATGGCATCCCCAATTGTAATGGTGGTGTCCATGTCGACAGTCTGACACATCTTGCAATATCTGCCGTGACAGGGTTGAACGGAGTTGTCCTGAAGGCCAGGCAGTTTGCTGCAAATAATGATCTCTTTGAGGTTTAATGCTTGTTTAAAGGCGAGAAGTGGAAGTGTGGGGAAGGTCTTGATGAGGTGATCATTCTCATTGATAATGTGTTACAGGCTGCAAAGAACATGGCATAGTTTTTCAGCTCCTGGGAACGAAGGGTACCTGTTGGTTGCCCTTCATAGAGTCATAGAGTTATAGAGATGTACAGCATGGAAACAGACCCTTCAGTCCAACCCGTCCATGCCGACCAGATATCCCAACCCAAACTAGTCCCACCTGCCAGCACCTGGCCCATATCCCTCCAAACCCTTCCTATTCATATACCCATCCAAATGCCTCTTAAATGTTGCAATTGTACCAGCCTCCACCACATCCTCTGGTAGCTCATTCCATACATGTGCCACCCTCTGTGTGAAAAGGTTGCTCTTTAGGTCTCTTTTATATCTTTCCCCCTGCACCCTAAACCTATGACCTCAAGATCTGGACTCCCCGATCCCAGGGAAAAGACTTTGTCAATTTATCCTATCCATGCCCCTCATAATTTTGTAAACCTCAATAAGGTCACCCCTCAGCCTCCGACGCTCCAGGGAAAACAGTCCCAGCCTGTTCAGCCTCTCCCTGTAGCTCAAACCCT
>NC_057711.1:91163986-91181620 GCF_004010195.1 Chiloscyllium plagiosum
AATTTAGAACTTCAACTTTAAGATCTGGTCTATCCTTTTTCATCACTAATTTAAAACTAATAAACTTATGGTCGCTGGCCCCAAAGTGCTCCCACTGACACCTCAGTCACCTGCCCTGCCTTATTTCCCAAGAGTAGGTCAAGTTTTTCACCTTCTCTAGTAGGTACATCCACATACTGAATCATTGTCTTGTTTGCACTTAAGAAATTCCTCTCCATCTAAACCTTTAACACTATGGCAGTCCCAGTCGATGTTTGGAAAGTTAAAATCCCCTACCATAACCACCATATTATTCTTACAGATAGCTGAGATCTCCTTACAAGTTTGTTTCTCAATTTCCCTCTGACTATTGGGGGATCTATAATACAATCCCAATAAGGTGATCATCCCTTTCTTATTTCTCAGTTCCACCCAAATAACCTCCCTCGATGTATTTCCAGGAATATCCTCCCTTAACACAGCTGTAATGCTATCCCATATCAAAAATGCCATTCCCCCTCCTCTTTTGCCTCCCTTTCTATCTTTCCTGTAGCATTTGTATCCTGAAACATTCAGCTGCCAGTCACGTCTGTCTCCTGAGGAGGGCATTACGATTTCTTGCTGTGGCATGTCGGAACTGGCAGTCGATGAGTTGAGCATTGTACCCCATTCTTATGAGAACATGCATGAGTACTTCCAAGTGCCTGTCACGTTTCTCCTCATCTGAACAGATCCTGTGTATGTGTAGGACTTGTCTGTCGGGGATGGCTGTTTTAATATGTTTCGGGTGGAAGCTAGAGAAGTGTAGCAACGTGAGGTTATCCGTGGGTTTGTGGTAGAGTGAGGTGCTGAGGTCATCTGCTGTCCTCACTTTCACCGAGGCGCTGAGGTGCCCATACTTGATGGAAATGCATGTGTCCAAGAATGAAATGTGTACTAAAGAGTTTGATGGTGGGATGAAACTCGTTGATATCACTGTGTGGTTGTTTCAGTGACTCCTTGCCACGGGTTCAGAGGAAGAAAATGTCATCAATACATCTGGTGTATAGTGTTGGTTGGAGGTACAGTGCAAAAAAGAAGTCTTGTTTAAACCTATGCATGAAAATATTGGCATACTGGGGGCCACATTTGGTCCCCTTTTGGCTGTTCCATGTGTCTGGATGAAGATCTGGTTGTCAAAGGTGAAAATGTTATGGTAAAGGATGAAGTGGATGAGCTGTCGGACAGTGCTCGGAGATTGGCAGGTATTGGTATTGAATACTGAGGCTGTTGAGGGTGGCCACATGGAAGGTACACTTGCGCAACCAAACTGGGCCACTTGGCTGACACTAACATAGGTGCTTTGGCAGTCTCTATAGAGAAATTACAAGGTTCAAATGGACTGCTATTTCAAAGATATTCACCAAAATTACAGTCAAAATTTATGACCTTATACCATAAAGTGAACATATTTCCATTACCTTATTTCCATCATTTGACATGCAGCAAAAACATTTCAGACCATGCCTCATGGGTAGCAGCCACATCCACAGACACCAGCATCCATCATATGGCAGTCTTTCCACACCATCATGCTACATCTCTGATGCACTTATAACACATTTCAATACTGCACTTTAAAGTGCAGCAGCACCATTCATTTAATGCTGTCACATGGATGCTCTGTCTGGCAACCAACTCAACACTGACATCTACTTCAAACCCACCCATTCCCACAGTTACCTGGAGTACACTTCCTCCCAAATGCCCCTCTTGTGAAAATGCTATCCTTTACTCCCAGGAGGAGCAATTCCACTCCAGAACATCCCCAATGTCCTCCTATTTCAAGGATCGCAATTTCCCCTCCCAAGTGATCAACAATGCCCTCCAGCGCATCTCTTCCACTTCCTGCACCTCCGCCCTTGAACCCCACCCCTCCAACCCCAACAAGGATAGAACCTCCACCCTCTCCCCCCCATCCCGGTCCTCACCTTCCACACCACTAATCTCCAGAAACAGCACACTATCCACCATTTCCACCACCTACAATCAGACCCCACCACCAGAGATATATTTCCCTCCTCAGCCCTATCTGTATTCTGCAAAGACCATTCCCTCTGTGACTCCCTTGTCAGATTCATGCCTCCCACCAACTCATTCTCCTGGCACGTTCCCTTGCCACCACAAGACGTGTAAAACCTGTGTCCACATTTCCACCCTCACCTTTGTCCATGGCTGCAAAATATCCTTCCACATCTGGTAGAGATCTTCCTGCCCATCCAAATACCTATCTACTGTGTCATTTGCTCTCAATATGGATTCCTCAATATTGGGGTTGCAGGACGCCAACTCATGGAACATTTCAGGGAACATCTCTGGGACACACGCACCATCACCGTAAGGCTGGCCACTTCAACTCACCCTTCCCAATTCCCCCAAGGACATGCCAAGTCCTGGGCCTCCTCCACCACCAGATCCAAGCTACCTGATGACTGGAGGAAGAATGCCTCATCTTCTGCCTTGGGACCCTCCAACCATATGGCATCAATGTCGACTTCGCCAGTTTCCAAATCTTTCCCTTCACCTTATCTCAGATCCAACCCTCCAACTCAGCACTGCCTTCTTGAACTGTCCTACCTGTCCATCTTCCTTCCCACCTATCACTCCCTCCAACTCAGCACTGCCTTCTTGAACTGTCCTACCTGTCCATCTTCCTTCCCACCTATCCACTTCATCCTCCCCTGCGACATATCACCACCACCCCCACCTGCATCTACAAAGCGTTTTCTCAGTTATGTTCACCCTCATCTTCACACTCCTATTTATCTCTGAGCTTTCTTCCTGCCCCATATTCCTGATGAAGGTCTTATGCCCAAAACATAGACTCTCCTGCTCATCAGATGCTGCCTGATTTGCAGTGCTTTGCCAGCACCACAATTTTCAACTCCTTAAGGTTGTAGAATCAGATCAAGTCAATCATTTCACAAAACAAATGATGCAGACATCCTGAAATTACTGAGAATAAAAGAGAAATGGTTTGTGGGAAAATACCTAAACTCTTCAGGGATAGTGAAAAAGATAAATTACAGTTTAAGATTGTCCGTCAGAAAGGACTAAACGACAATACAGGAATTGGGTTGGGGTATATTCCCTTTTATTGTGTTTTTACTGTTTAACGTCCCTAACTGCATTATCTCACATTTATCAGAGTTCAATTCCATTTGCCACTTTTCTGCCCATCCCACCAACACATCTATATCGTTTCAGAGCTTACAGCTATCCCTATTCACTACACAGCTAATATTTGTGTTCTTTGCAAATTTCCCAGTTTTGCCCATCCCCACATTCAAGTCCAAACATATAAAACAAACAGAAAGTCTCTTCAAAACACCACTTGAAACAGCTTTCCATTCACAAGGTCAACCATCAGTCATTACACTTTGTTTCCTGTTACTAGACCAACTTTGGATCCAGTTCAACAGTTTCCTCTATCACCTTATTGTCCCATCTACCATGTGGAACCTTGTCAAATGCCTTACTAAAATCCATGTAAACAATATTGACTGAGCTACCCTCATCAATCATCCTTGTCAGTTCCTCAAAGAATACAATCACAACAGTCAATATTGTTTTGTCAAAGCCAGGTCACGTCTGACAAATTCAGTTGAGTTCTTTGAAAGGTGACACAGTGATGTGGATGATGTTTACTTACACTTTCAGAAAGCATTTGTTGTGGTGCCGCATGGCAGGATGGTTAGCAAATTAGAAATGTTTGGGCTAGATAGGTCCTTGGTAGCATGAATTAGAAGTTGGCTTGAAAAAAGGAAAGAGAAGGTGTATCTATAGGCATTTCTCAGATGTGAGTCAAGTTGAAAGTGGTGTTTCTCAGGGATTGATGTTTGTTTTTTCTGATTTATACAAATGATCTGGAGAATGGAGTTTTGAGGGCAAAATCTCTAAGTGTGCAGATGAAACTAAGCTAGGGGAGAATAGTGAATTGTAAGGATGATGCTGAGCGACTTCAGAGGATCGTTGACAAGTTGGCCAACTGGGCAGACACCTGACAAATGACTTTTAATGCAGAGAAATCTGAGGTAATGCAGTTTGATAGAAGAAACACAGAGAAATTATACGGGCTCAATAGTACAACTTTGAGAGGTGTACAGGAGCAGGAGGACATTGAGGTTGACTAGAATGAATAGAATAGAATACTTAGTGTGGTAACAGGCCATTTGGCCCAGCAAATCTACACCAACCCTCTAAAGACCATCCCACCCAGACTTATTCCCTTTACCTAGCCTTGTAACTCTGCATTTCCCATGGCTAGCCCACCTGACCTACACATCCCTGGACTCAATGGTTAATTTAGAATGGCCAATCCATCTAACTTGCATATCTTTGAACTATGGAAGGAAACCAGAGAACCCAGCAGAAACCCATACAAACACAAGGAGAAAATGTAAATGTCACACAGTCACCCAAGGGTAAAATTGAAGCTGGGTCCCTGGGTGCTGTAAGGCAGCAGTGCCAACTATTA
This sequence comes from Chiloscyllium plagiosum, assembly GCF_004010195.1. Taxonomy (NCBI): domain Eukaryota; kingdom Metazoa; phylum Chordata; class Chondrichthyes; order Orectolobiformes; family Hemiscylliidae; genus Chiloscyllium; species Chiloscyllium plagiosum. The sequence goes on from NC_057711.1 coordinate 91,168,482, forward strand.
AGCCACTATACTGCCCTGGGTGCTGTAAGGCAGCAGTGCTAACTATTAAGCCACTATGCTGCATAAGACAGTTGTTAAGAAGACTATTAGAATCCTTCAATTTGTGTATAAAAGCATAGACTTTAAAAACAAAGAAGTGATGCTAAACTTTTACAAATCTTCAGTCAGACCACATTTGAAGTAATGTGTTCGGTTCTGGGCACCTTGCTTTGGGAAGGATGTTAAAGCCGTGAAGAGAATTTAAAGGAGATTTACAGGAATAAAGGATTTTAGATACAAGGAAACATTAGAAAGTTTGGGTATGTTCTCCTTGGAGCAGAGTATATTAAAAGATAACCTTATTGAGGTGCTCAAAATGATGAACAATTTTGACTGGGTCAAGAAGAATATTCTGTTTCCACTAATTGTTATGTCAGTAATTAGGAATCACAATTTCAATATTGTCAGCAAGAGAGCTAGGCGTGAGATGAGGAGAAACTTCTTTACTCAGAGTTGTTAGGATTTGGAATGCACTGCCCAGAGAACTGGTGGAGGTTTATTCCACAGAAGGTTTCAAAAGAGGGGTAGAAATAAATTTGAAAGTGATGAAGTTAGAGGGCTACAGAGATGGGCTGAAGAGTGGGACTAACTGGGTAACTATTTTGGGAGCTGTTACAGTCATGATGGTTCGAATGGCCTCCTTCTGTACTGTAAAATTCTATGTTTCTATAAATCTATTATTCAAATTTGTAAGATATGAATTTCCTTGAACAAAGTCCAGTTGACTATCCCTGATTAGTCCACTCCTTTCCAAGTAACAGTTTATCTGATCTTTCGGGATTGATTCTAACAATTTGTTCACAACCAAAGTAAGACTAACTGTCCTATCATTGCTTGGCATTCCCTTCATACACTTTTTAAAATCCAGAACCACAGTGCATTCCTCCAGTTCTCCAATCCTCCACCATCTCACCTGTGTTTAATGAAAGTTTGAAATACTCCTCAGAGTATCCACAATTTCTTCCATGACCTCCTTCAACATTTTAGGGAACAATCCGTCTGACCCGAGTGACTTATTCAATTTCAATTATTCCAATTCCTCTAATAATTCCTCTCTTGTTATTTTTGTTTTCTTTAATATTTCACACTGGGGTCTTCTTGCATTATTATTATTTATGCCTTTGTGAATACGGAAACAAAAAAAAATTAAATTCTACTCATATCCTCACATCTTCACAAGTTCCCTTCTTCATCTCTGATGGGTCCTATTTTTTCCTTTCACTCTTTATATACTGGTAAAACATCTTTGGGTTTACTTTAATCTTGCTTGCTAATAATTTTTCATGTCCATTCTTTGGCTTCCTTATTTCTTTTCTTCCCCTGATCCCTGTACTTTCTATATTCCTCTAGGCTGGCTATAGTGCTGAGATTTTTGTGACTATCATAAGCTTTGTTTTCTGTTTAATTTTTCCTTGCATTTATCAAAACAACCATGGGTACCTAGATTTCATAGTACCATTCTTATTTTGGCAGGAGATATGTCTGCTTTGAGCATGAAGGATCTCACAGTGGTTTACTACTGATTTATCCTGTTTTGATTTATTTATTTTGATTTTATTTATTTATTGTCACATGTATTTTGTTTCAAAGTACAGTGAAAAGCATTGTATAATGTCGGCATTCTCTAAGGTAAGAAAAATAAAACATAACAGAGTATAAAGGGAGAAAAATAAAGGGCGGCTCAGTGGTTAGCACTGCTGCCTCACAGCACCAAGATCCTGGATTCGATTCCTGCCTGTCTGTGTGGAGTTTGCACATTCTCCCTGTGTCTGTGTGGGTTTCCTCCCACAATCCAAAGATGTGCAGGTCAGGTGAATTGGCCATGCTAAATTGCCCACAGTGTTAGTCAGGGGTAAATATAGGGTAGGGGAATGGGTTTGGGTGGGGCGGTGTGGACTAGTTGCGCTGAAGGGCCTGTTTCCACACTGTAGAGAATCTAATCTAATCTAATCTAAATAAAGAAAAAATGGTCAACTTTACAATCGTTCTTAATAAGTGCTCTACCATGAACCATGGGCCTGATGGTCAGGCACAAGAGCCCTTCATCACGCCACTGCTGGAACAAAAGTCACCACTCTTCAGCGTCATCTCACTTCTGCCAATGCTCTTACCATTATGAGCCCCACTATACCTCGCATCAGTTACCGCAATGGCTTAAATTCGATTCCACCGCTGCATAGATGCTGCTGGGAACCCAAACCCTCCACCGCTGTGTAGATGCTGCTGGGAACCCAAACCCACTCCTGCCACAGCAGCCATGAGTCGGTGATAGAACCAGCTTGACGATGCAGAAGCTGCTGGAACCCAAACTCACCTCTGACATTGCTACCATGAATCTGTGCTGGGCCTACTTGAGTCCGCAGTGGGTTCACTCGCCACTACCATTGCCATTGTCATGGTCAAGCTCTTCAATCAGAGGTAAGTAATAGAAAAAAGAAAAAAAATGAGAAAACAGAGAAAAAAAGGAAATGAAAAGAAAAGCAGCCCTGTCTAGTCTACCTCAGCCAAATCATTTCTTAGTTTTGTAAAGTTTGTCTTCTCCCAGTTTAAAATGTTTACTCTTGATTTCGCTCTGTCCTTTTCCACAATAGTACTGAATCTAACAAAATTGTGGTCACTGTCCCCGATGTGGTTGCCCACTGTCATTTTACCTGCTTGCCCATTTTCATTTCCCAAAACTTAATCCAGAATTTGGATCTCCTCTCATTGCGCTTGTTACATATTAAATTTCCTGGATGCAATACATGAATTTTTTCACCCTCAATTTCCCTTATATTTGAAACGCAATTGAATAGCTGTTAATAGAGACAGCTAGTGGCTAGAGTCACTATTAGTGTCTAGAGTCAGTATTAGCCGCTAACAGTCTCCACTAAGAGCTATTCACTCTCCTAACCAGATTGTTATCGACTCGTTTGTCTGTCCATCTGTTCTTCTCTCCCTTTGGGCTCAAGCCCTCATGTATTGTTTACTCCCTACCCCCTCCCTCCAACTATCTTCTGCATATAAACCAACATTTTCCTAGCTACCATCAGTTCTGCAGAAGGGTCACTGGACCCAAAGCGTTAACTTTGATTTCTCTTCACAGATGCTGCCAGATGCACTGAGCTTTTCCAGCAACTTCTGTTTTAGGTTCTCAAAACTTTAATTGATTCTTTATCAAATGCTGCTACCTCTTTTTTTGTTATCACCACTCTATCCTGCCTGAAAATTCTATATCCAGGGATATTGTGCTGCCAATTCTGCCCCTTCCTTAGCCAGATTTCCATCATAGCAACAACATCATGCTGTCTTGTGTCTGCCTGTGTCCTTTATTCATTTGCCTTGTTTGTTCTACTCCTTGCATTGAAATATACACAGCTCAACCCTGTCAATTTGGATTGCTGGACACTTTTTAATTTTTTTTGTGTGCTTCCAAGTGACTAACTATCTCGCTAACTCATGTTCTACCTCCTGGTTTCTGATTTGAATCTGGCCAACTCTTTGGTTCCCATCCCCCTGACATACGAGTTTAAAAAGTCACCTGTTGAGAATACTTGTCCTAGCTCTGCCCAGGTGCAACTTGTCAGATTTGTACAGTTCCCACCTTCCCTAGAAATGGTCCCAATGCCTCAAAAACTCTAAATCCCTCTCTGGTGTACTACTTCTTCAGTCACACATTCATCTGCTCTATCCTTTTATTCCTCCTCTCACATAGGAGAAATTCTGAGGTTACTATTTTTGAGGTTCTGCATTTTAATTTATCTCTTAACTTCCTGTATTCAGCTTTCAGGTCCTTATCCCTTTGTTTACCTCTGTCATTTGTACCTGTGTGTGCCATAACCATTGGTTGTTCACCCTCCCGCACCAGAATGCCCTGCAGCCAGTCTGAGACACTCTGGTATCAGGGAGGGAACATGCCATACTGGATTCACATCTGTGACCACAAAGCAGCTGTCTGTACCCCTTACTATTGAATCCTCTAACTTAGCCCTGCCACTCGTTTCCACACCTTCTGTGCAGCAGAGCCAACCATGTTTCCATGAACTTGGCTGACACTGCTTTTCCCTGAGAGGTCATCCCCCAACAAAATCCAAATCTTTGATTCTGCTTACTTTGGCTTAACATCTTCTTAGGGAAAATGTTAAAAGTTATAGCAAAGTGATATGTTCAAGTAATCAGGCAGAGCAACTAGGTGCTTATTTTTTGCAAATGGAGTCACAGGGTGGTGAAGAAGGCTTTTGGCACACTTGCCTTCACTGGTCACTGCATTGAGTACAGCAGTTTTAAACTCATGTTGTGGATGTACAGGACATTGTTGAGGCCACTATTAGAATAATACATTCCATTCTGGTCTCCCTGCTATAGGAAAAGATATTGTCCAACTTGAAAGTGTTCAGAAACGATTTACAAAGGTGTTGTCAAGATTGGAGGGTTTAAGCTATAGGGCGAGGCTGAATAGGCTGAGGCTTTTTTCCCTGGAAACTCAGAGGCTCAAGGATGACCTTATACAGATTTTTATATACACGATGGAGTTTAGAAGGATGAGGGAGGATCTGATTGAAACTTACAAAATACTGAACAATCTGGACAGAATAGATGTTGAGAAGATGTTTCCATTGGCAAAAGAGATAAGGACCCCGGGCATATCTTTAGAGTAAAGGGAAAATCTTTTTGAATGAAGATGAGAAATTTCTTTAGTCAGAGAGTGGCAAATCTGTGGAATTCATTGCCACAGAATGGTGTGGAGGCCATGTCTCTGAGTATATTTAAACCAGACATAGACAGGTTCTTGGGGGGAGAAAGCAGGAAAATGGGGTTGAAAAACCTATCTGCCATGATCGAATGGTGGAGCAGACTCAATGGGCTGAATGGCCTAATTTCTGCTCCTATATCTTATGGTCTTGTGGTCTTATTAAATCATGAGGGGCATTGATAAAGTTACTATCAAAGGTCTTTTTCCTACAGTGGGGAATTTCAAAACCAGAAAGCATAGATTTAAGTGAGGGGAAAAAGATTTAAAAGAAACCTGAGAGACAACGTTTTCACACAGAGGATGGTACGTGCATGGAATTTGCTTTCAGAGGAGGTGATGGAGATAGGCACAATCACAATATTTAAAAGGCATCTGGATGGGTACATGAATAGGAAATGTTTAGAAGGATATGGGTCAACTGTTGGCAAATGAGACTAGGTCAGTTTGGGATATCTGGTCAGAGCAGATGAGTTCAACCAAAGGGTCTGTTCCATACTGTATAACTCTATGACTATGACTTTATGATTTTGTAGAAGGGAAATCATGCCTGATAAATTTATAGGAGTCCTTTAAGGGAGCAGTTTGTGCTGTGAATAAAGGGGAATAATGTTTGAACTAAACTTAAAATTCTATAAGACATGTGGTACAGTGAGAGATCAAAGGTTATTTCAGAAAATTAAACATCGTTGTGTAGGATGCAGCATATTCAAATGATGGAAGATTGTCTGGTGGATAAAGAACAGCTTGTAGGCATAATTAGGTCTTTTTCACCTTACAAAGATGTGGTGTGCCACAGTGGTCATTGCTAAGACATCACATGTTTATGATTTATACAAATGACTGGGCTGAAGGAATGGAAGATATTGTTGTTAAGTTTAGTGATGATGCAAAGATAGAACATAGAACATAGAAGAATACAGCGCAGTACAGGCCCTTCGGCCCTCGATGTTGCCCTAATCATCTTATACACCTCTATCAAGTCACCCCTAAACCTTCTTTTCTCTAATGAAAACAGCCCCAAGTGCCTCAGCCTTTCCTCCTACGATCTTCCTACCATACCAGGCAAAATCCTGGTAAACCCCCTCTGCACCCACATCCTTCAGTGCCTCCACATCCTTCCTATAGTATGGTGACCAAAACTGCACACAATACTCCAGATGGTAGTGTGGAGAGTCTTATACAACTGCAACATGACCTCAGTACTCCGGGACTCAATTCCTCTACCAATAAAAGCCAGTACGCCATATGCCTTCTTCACCGCACTATTTACCTGGGTGGCAACTTTCAAAGATTTGTGTACAACTTTCAAAGATAGATAGGAAGATAAGTTATTAAGAAACATAAGACAAAAAAACAGAGGTTAAGTGAGTGAGCAAAGATCTGGCAAATGCAGTCCAAAGTGGGAAAGTATGGAAGTGTCTATTTTAGTAGGAAGGATAAAAGAGATACGTATCATCTAAATGGTGAGAACTGCAGAGCTAGAATTGGGTGTCCTATTGCATGAATCACCAAAGTTAGTGATACAGCAAGTAATTAAAAAAGTTAACAAAATGCTATCACTTATCATAAGGGGAATTAAATACAAAATTAGGGAGGTTATCGTGTATTATATAGGGCATTGGTGTGATTTTATCTGGAATACTGTGCAAGAAATTGGTCAGTTTATTTAAAAGAAAAATTTAAATGCACTGGAAACAGTTCACAGAAGTTTACCAGATTAATAATGGGAATACATGGTTTGATTTGTGAGGAAAGCTTGAATGGGTTAGGCTTGTATTTACTGGAGTTAAGAAGAGTAAGAAGCAGCTTGATTAAAAAAATCTAAGATCCTAAGGCATCTTGACAGGGTAGATATGGAGAGGATGTTTTTCCTTATGGGAGTAACTCGACTAAGGACTTATCAAGTCAAAAACTCTTCCAGATTTGAAACAGATCCTTCAGTCCAAGTCATTCACGCAAACCAGACGACACAATTTGGGCCATTTGCCAGCATGTGGCCCATATCCTTCTGAACCCTTCCTATTCATGTACCATCCAGGTGCCTCTTAAATGTTATAACTTTACCTCTCTCCACCATTACATCTGGCAGCTCATTCCGTACACTTATCACCCTCTGCATGAGAAGGTTGGCCCCCAGGTCTTTTTTAAATCTTTCCCTTCTCACATTAAATCTATGCCCTCTAGGTTTGAACTTGCTCATCTTAGGGAAAAAAACCATAACTATTTACCCTACGTATCCCACATGATTTTATAAATTTCTATTCAGTCACCCCTAAGTCTCTGACGTTCCAGGGAAAAAAGAAACTCCAGCTGACTCAGCCACAGAAAATGGGGGAGATACTAATTGAACATTTTGCATCAGTATTTACCGTGGAAAAGGATATGAAAGATATAGACTGTAGGGAAATAAATGGTGACATCTTGCAAAATGTCCAGATTACAGAGGAGGAAGTGCTGAATGTCTTGAAACGCTTAAAAGTGGATAAATCCCCAGGACCTGATCAAGTGTACCCGAGAACACTAGGAGCTAGAGAAATGATTGCTGGATATCTTGCTGAGATATTTATATCATCGATAGTCACAGGTGAGGTGCCGGAAGACTAGAGGTTGGCAAACATGGTGCCACTGTTTAAGAAAGGCAGTAAAAACAAGCCAGGGAACTACAGACCAGTGAACCTGACCTCAGTGGTGGGCAACTTGTCGGAGGGAATCCTGAGGGACAGGACGTTCATGTATTTGGAAAGACAAAGACTGATTCGGGATAGTCAACATGGCTTTGTGCGTGGGAAATCATGTCTCACAAACTTGATTGAGTTTTTTGAAGAAGTAACAAAGAGGTTTGATAAGGGCAGAGCAGTAGATGTGATCTATATGGACTTCAGTAAGGCGTTCGACAAGGTTCCCCATGGGAGACTGATTAGCAAGGTTAGATCTCATGGAATACAGGAAGAACTAGCCATTCAGATAAATGCAAGGTGCTGCATTTTGGGAAAGCAAATCTTAGCAGGACTTATGCACTTAATGGTAAGATCTTAGGGACTGTTGCTGAACAAAGAGACCTTGGAGTGCAAGTTCATAGCTCCTTGAAAGTGGAGTCGCAGGTAGATAGGATGGTGAAGAAGGTGTTTGGTATGCTTTCCTTTATTGGTCAGAGCATTGAGTACAGGAGTTGGGAGGTCATGTTGCGGCTGTACAGGACATTGGTTAGGCACACAAAGGTTATGAGGAATAAGCTGGAATACAGATTTGAGTTATAAACAGATCATTATGGCACATTAAGCAAATCACATGTTCACATGTGTGCCATTATGTCGTGTGCCACTTCAATATCCAAAGCAACAATTTATTGAAATATTGTGTGCAATTCTGGTCTCCTTCCTATCGGAAAGATGTTGTGAAACTTGCAAAGGTTCAGAAAGGATTTACAAGGATGTTGCCACGGTTGGAGGATCTGAGCTACAGGGAGAGGCTGAACAGGCTGGGGCTGTTTTCCCTCGAGCGTCGGATGCTGAGGGGTGACCTTATAGAGGTTTATAAAATTATGAGGGGCATGGCTAGGATAACTAGACAAAGTCTTTTCCCTGGGGTCAGGGAGTCCAGAACTAGAGGGCATAGGTTTAGGGTGAGAGGGGAAAAATATAAAAGTGACCTAAGGGCAACTTTGTACTTGTATGGACTGAGCTGCCAGAGGATGTGGTGGAGGCTGGTACAATTGCAACATTTAAGAGGCATTTGGATGGGTAGATGAATAGGAAGGGTTTGGAGGGATATGGGCCGGGTGCTAGCAGGTGGGACTAGATTGGGTTGGGATATCTGGTCGGCATGGACGGGTTGGATCAGAGGGTCTGTTTCCATGCTGTACATCTCTATGACCATGACTCTATTCCCATAACACAAATTCTTCTAGCCAAGCAATATCCTTGTAAATCTTTTCTGAACACTCTCAAGTGTAACATCATACTTCCTATAGATGGATAACCAGAATTCTATGCAATGTTCCGAAAATGGCCTCACCAACATCCTGTACAGGTACAACATGATGTCCCAACGTTTATACTCAATGTTCTGATGCCAAGCATCTCAGATGCCTTTTTCACCACCCTGTCTACCTGCACCTTTCCCCTAGGTTAATTTGTTCGGCAACATTCCCCAGGCACACCCTCCCCACCCCCCACCCCACCCCCGCCTCCCCCATTAGGTGTACTAGTCATGCCCTGGTTTGACTTACTGAAATACAACACCTCACGCTGACTTAATTTAAACAAACTATTTGTCAACCCTTTGGCCTATCTCAGCAAGCTCCAATTGCACTCTGATACAATCTTCTTCACTGTCCACTGCGCCACATATTTTGGTGTCCTCTGCAAAGTTACTAACCATGCTTGCTCTGCTCACATCCAAATCATTTTTATAATTGATGATAAATAGTGAATCTGTTTAAAACTCAGCAGTCATCCATTTAAAACAGAGATTTAGCAATTTACATTCTCTGAGTGTTTATTACTCTTACTTTGAAAATCTACTGCGTGTGGAATCCTTAAATATTTTTAAGGCAGACGTAAATACAGACCTGTGAACAAAGGGGTGAAAGGTTATGAGGAATAAGCTGGAATACAGATTTGAGTTATAATCAGATCATTATGGCCCATTAAGCAAATCACATGTTCACATGTGTGCCATTATGTTGTGTGCCACTTCAATATCCAAAGCAAAAATAGCGGCTATAATAAATAATTTCGGAGATCAAATAGCTGCTAATGCACACAAACTATGAGATTTGGATATGAGGGTTAAAATAATGCTTTGCTAAGTACACTAATGCAAAGAGATCGATAATCAAAAATGAGACCATGAGAAATAGGAGCAGAAATTACGCCATTCAGCCCAACAAGTCTGCTCCGCCATTCAATCATGGCGGATAAGTTTCTCATCCCCATTCCCCCACTTTCTTTCCATAACCCTTGATCCCTTTCACAATCAAGAACCTATCTATCTCAGTCTTAAATATACTCAATGACCTGGCCTCCACAGCATTCTGTGTCAATGATTTCTATAGATTCACGACTCTCTGACTGAAGAAGTTTATCCTTATCTCTATTCTAAAAGATCTTCCATTTACTCTAAAGTTGTGCCCTCAGGTCTTAGTCTTTCCTACCAACAGAAACATTGTCCCAACATCTACTCAATATTCTGTATGCTTCAATTCCTTTTAAACCCTGTCAAGTATAGACCCAGAGTCCTCAAACATGACTTTATAGAGGTTTATAAAATCATGAGTGGCATGGATGGGATAAATAGACAAAGTTTTTTCCCTGGGGTGGGGGAGTCCAGAACTAGAGGACATAGGTTTAGGGTGAGAGGGGAAAGATATAAAGGAAACCTCAGAGAATGGTACATGCATGGAATGAGCTGTTAGAGGAAGTGATGGAGGGTAGTACAATTGCAAGGGAGTCCAGAACTAGAGGACATAGGTTTAGGGTGAGAGGGGAAAGATATAAAGGAAACCTAAGAGGCAACGTTTTCATTCAGAGAATGGTACATGTATGGAATGAGCTGTTAGAGGAAGTGATGGAGGGTAGTACAATTGCAACATTTAAAAGGCGTCTGGATGGGTATATGAATAGGAAGGGTTTGGAGGGATATGGGCCAGGTGCTGGCAGATGGGACTAGATTAGGTTGGGATATCTGGTCGGCATGGACGGGTTGGACCGAAGGGTCTGTTTCCATGCTGTACATCTATATGACTCTATGACTCTATTTGTCATATGTTAAGCTTTTCATTCCTGGGACTATTCTCATAAACCTTCTCTGAACATGCTCCAGGGCCAGTGCATCTTTCCAAAGATATGGGGCCCAAAACTGCACACAACACTCCAAATGTGGTCTGACCAAAGTGTTATAGAGCCTCAGAGTACATCCCTGCTTTTATATTCAAGTCTGCTCAAAAAAAATGCCATCATTGCATTTGCCTTTCGAACTATGGACCCAACCTGCAAGCTTACTTTGAGAGAATCCTGAATTAGAATTCCTAAGTCTCTTTGCACTTCAGACTTCTGAATTTTTTCCACATTTAGAAGATAGCCCATGCCTCTATTCTTCCCACCAAAGTGTATGACCTCACACTTTCTCACATTGTACTCTATCTGCCACTTCTTTGCCCAAGCTCCTAACTGTCCAAATCCTTCTGGAGCCTCCCCACCTCCTCAATGGTGCTTGTCCCTCTATCTATCTTTGTATCATCTGCAAGTTTAGAAAATTCCCTCAGTTCCTTCATCTAGATTGTTAATGTATAAAGTGAAAAGTTATCGCCCCAACCCTGAGTCTGGCAGAACACCATTTGTCACCGGCTGCCATCCTGAGATAGACCTTTTTATCCCCACTCTCTTCTTTCTACCAGACAGCCAAGCTTCTATCCATGCTAGCACCTTGCCTCTAACACTATGGACCCTTATCTTATTCAGTAGCCTCCTGTCAAAGGCCTTTGGAAGTCCAGGTAGATAACATCAATTGGTTCTCCTTCGTCTAACTTGCTCATTACTTCCTCGAAGAATTCTAGCAGATTTATCAGGCACAACCTCCTATTGATTAAACCATACTGATTTTGCCCTACGTAACCGTTCACTTCCAAGTATTCAGCTATCTCACTCTTCACAATGGATTCTGCATGTGCCCGAAACGTCGAATCTTCTGTTCCCTAGATGCTGCCTGACCTGCTGTGCTGTTCCAGCAATAAAGTTTCAGCTCCTATTGATTAAACCATACTGATTTTGCCCTACATAACCATTCACTTCCAAGTATTCAGCTATCTCACTCTTCACAATGGATTCTAGGATCTTATTCATGACATGGTTAGCCTAATCGGTCTGTAATTTTCCATCTTTTGCCTTACTCCCTGTCTAAACAGAGGTGTCTCATTAACAATTTTCAAGTCCTGTGGGACCCTCCCAGAGATTCCTAAAAGATCACCACCAACACTTCCACTATCTCTTCAGCTAACTCTGGGGTGTTCTAAGGCAATCCCACCCCTGTGAGGAATAGGATGCTGAGGGTGAGGTGAAGCATTAAGATTAGTGGAGTTGAATCCTAATTGATAGAGATGTGTAAAATGAATAAAGTGAATAATGGATGGGGCTGGAGTTGCAGTTGACATGAAAAACGATTAGGACATAAAATTCAAGGAGCTTGAAAACTCATCTGAGATTATTAAGCTTCCTCATGCGATATTGACATGTTCCTGGAGCTATGGTCTCTCACTGTTGGTTGAAGATGTGCCCATCTGTCTATCCACCTCTTTCACCAAAACTTTCAAGGCAGTGTCTGTAACCTTTAGTGTATGCCATCTACAATGGGTCAATCATTTCTTAATCATGCACTGCAAAGTTTTGAAAGTAGTCTTATCCTCTCAATCAATCTAATACATTGACTTTTTAAAAAGATGCATCTTGCTTTTAAGTAGTGTGACAATACAATGGCATTTAAGAGGAGTACTTTATTCTTTTTTTCATGAAGGAAGTTTGAAGCAGAGGAGACAAGCAGTCAGCTCCAAAGACAATAATTAAACAGTTTGTGAGTCCTTGGTATTTTTTAAAGTTGGAACAATTAAATAGATGGGGTCAAGCTCCCACACAATCAGAATTTTATTTTAGTTTTAGTCTTCTGCAGCAGTTGCTGGGACCTTGAAGCTGGGTATAGAAGCTTTTATTTCTCTCTCTGTTACAGATAAAAGTTGTGGTTGTCTTTCTGCTGCTGGAATTGCATATGAGACAACCTGTTATACTGAATTTGCCTTTGCCAAGGATGTGTTTACAGGAATTAAGAGTAAATAAACATACATTATTTTGTTAAGCATTTCAATAGATTTACAGTTAAACCAGTTTTTTATTTTATTTTAATTTTGTCTGTATTTTAATTATAGTGTATGAACAAAGTATGTTTTGTTTCAAGGCTGGTAGTTTGGCCAATTGAATTGCATCCAGAAGACAATGCATTATTCTTACCTTCAAAAGAAGAAAATGTTCGGGCCTAGATTATCTTCTTAATGTATTTTGAAAAGATCTGGTCTAGTGCAGAACAGTAGTGCTAAATGCTTTCAGGACCTGACTGCTCCTGTCTGCAGCAAGTTTTTTTTTAAAACAGCAGGTAGCCTGAATTTGACAAGGTAAAAACAATGACTGCAGATGCTGGAAACCTGGTCAGGTCCACGCCCCCCTACAACCCACCCTCCCATCCTGGCACTTTCCCCGCCACCGCAGTAACTGTAAAACCTGCGCCCACACCTCCTCCTTCACCTCTATCCAAGGCCCTAAAGGAGCCTTCCACATTCATCAAAGTTTTACCTGCACATCCACTAATATCATTTATTGTATCC
>NC_057711.1:91181797-91206762 GCF_004010195.1 Chiloscyllium plagiosum
TCTCAGGGAGTCCCTCTCCCACTGCAACTCCCAGGTCACCTATTGTACTCTATGCTACTTTTTCCCCACCCCCACCCTCCTCTAGCTTATCTCTCCACGCTTCAGGCTCTCTGCCTTTATTCCTGATGAAGGGCTTTTGCCCGAAACGTCGATTTTGCTGCTCGTCGGATGCTGCCTGAATTGCTGTGTTCTTCCAGCACCACTGATCCAGCCTGAATTTGAGATCCTGCTTGTATTGTGATCATTGACTATAGGATAATCAGGACATTCGCTGAAGCTGTTTTTGAGGATTATCCAATTTAGCCCCAGTAATTCTAAACTAAAACATCTGGTAGCATGGTGAGCATGGAAAATATTTAAAATTTAACCTGTCGAGTTCAAATCAACACTACATAGATCTTGATCTAAACTTATTCATCTATAAATATGCAGACAGGGAATATAACATCATTGGGCCTCAACTTTAAATATAACTCTGATCTGAGTCAGCAAGGAGTGCAGCTTTCTTGCTAGATGAAAGTGCCTAAAAATAAATCTCTGTTAGAATAAATTGTTTACACTTAATTATTCTTACAAGGCTAGAGAAAGTAATTAGAATCTTCCTTGTACCTGAATGAGGGTGCAATGTCAAGTCACTTGGAAAAATATGGCGAGAATGGCAGAAATTAGATTCTTGATGTTGACAGCATAAGGCAGATTTTGCAACTAAGTTTGGAATGGCAAAACAAAAATCCCGCTAGTGAGTGCAAGAAGCATTCCCATATGCATCACCATGATTATTTAAAGTTGTGTCACTGATATGCATTTTCATATTCTCTCATACTCCTCCAGGCCTCCATCTGGGACAGCAGTCTCCAATATTTCAGGGCATACTCTCTGGGAAGTGAACACCTGAATTCAGAGGTTTGCATCAGACATGTATCAACTGCTCTGCATTTTCATATCATATCATTTTCATATCATATCATATCCCGCCTCAGGCGACTGACTGTGTGGAGTTTCCACGTTCTCCCCGTGTCTGCGTGGGTTTCCTCCGGGTGCTCTGGTTTCCTCCCACCATCCAAAGATGTGCAGGTCAGGTGAATTGGCCATGCTAGATTGCCCGTAGTGTTAGGTAAGGGGTAAATGTAGGGGTATGGGTGGGTTGCGCTTCGGCGGGTCGGTGTGGACTTGTTGGGCCGAAGGGCCTGTTTCCACACTGTAATGTAATGTAATCTAATCTAATCTAATCTCTGATCAACCTACAGTGCAGTTCTCCACTTCAAAGCTGCACTTAAGAATGTGCCTTCACCTTTCATTGTGAGCAGGGAGTGGTGTTCATCTCATGGATTATACGAGGATGCGTGTCAGGACTTATTTCCTGCACACCTACTGCTCACTCACTTTATGCCTAGTTGGATATTGAAACCATCTCTGCTTTCCCTTACCTTTTTGCACTTTGCCACTGGCTTGCCCTTCAGTGCAACATCAAAGCCAGGCAGCTTGTCATGATTGTCAGCAGTGGGTATATAAAGGATTTGATGCAAAACTGGAATATATTAGCCGAATGCAATAGCCATGGGCCCCTACAAGGGTACTTTGAGAAGTGCTAGAAAATTATAATGCCATACCGCATTTGAAAATTATAACATAGCCAATGAACAGAAAATGTCGTGGAGGGGCGATGCCAAGATTGAGTCATAAGAAAAGCAAATTTATACTTAGTTCCAACTAACAAATATGAATAGATACATGAACCCACAGGAGACAGGAAATGTTTCTTCCATTTCCCTCCACCTATTTCATCTTTCTACACACCGTCACCAATTCTATTCCTTGACAAAGCAAGAATGTGCACACTGTTAATAGTATCATGAGCTGGCCAAAAGTATTTTTGATGCTAAGTTGATCTCTTCACTTCGGAAAGATTAATTACATCCTCATGTCACAATAAGTGTTCAGACAATATGGTGACTTGTGAATATAGTAGAAGTATTAACCATGTCACTAGTCAGTGCATTTCTAAGAACCTGTTGGGGTTCTCTGAGAGCCAGACTGTTATAAATTATTGTACATACCACTAATTTAAAAAGAAAGACAATCAAAAACTAGGACACTGAAATTATTATCTTAACTATATGACAACATCTCTTTTGGCCTTTTTAAAAAAAAAGTCAATATTCATTTTATGCACCTTTTGTCTGATGTTCCTGTTTCAAAAAATACATTCTGACTGTGATTTTACAATGTCTTGTGTATTTCCTCTTCTTGAATTTTCACAAAATTCAGAAGAAGACTTCCATCTCCACAGTTTCATTTCAGTTTTGGGAGCCTTGTCTTGGACAATCTGAGGAAATGCCACTTCAACTGGAAATGTTCAGGACAGCATTTGGTTCTGCTGCCTGATGTAAGGCTTCCATAAGACAATTAAATAAAATCAAACATAAATGTACATTCAGCCAAGACCAATTGTCCTTACTTTAATTTGCAACAAATTGTAGAGTGGCTTTATTTTCTGGAAGCAAGGCTTCAGTTCTACATGTAAGAATTGTTGAAAAGATGCAGCTGCTTTTCTAAAGTAGTTATTATAGTCTACATGCATGCCTTCTTTTCCTCTAAAAACAAGACAATGTGAAGTGGTGAGACAGGTTAAACATTTGGCCATAGAGAGTAAAGTTGAATATCTTATTAGGGTCTAACCATAAAGCTACATAAAAACTGCCCCGTAGCTTTTTGACTTATCAGTTCACGTTGATTGAGAAAATTAAGTAATGTTAACATTCTCTTAATGATAAAGTCATATCATCTTTCAAAATACAATATCAACCACAGTTTTGGTTAGCATTGGAAAGGTATATGGAGGATAGTGGGTTAGTATAGGTTAGGTGGGCTTGGATCGGCGCAACATCGAGGGCCAAAGGGCCTGTACTGCACTGTATTCTTCTATGTTCTATTTTGTTTCTTATCAAATTCTGGTAGGTTTCTTCATTGTGCATTTAAGAAGTTTGCCAATATGAGGAAAGAAAACAACGTGCATGTCATCTCCAACTCTTTCAAATGGAAGTGCTATTGTCTCTCATACATAGCACTGGAATTTGAGAACAAAAAAATCAGAGACTATGTGGTTCATGAAGTTCATTGTCATGTGCAGCAGATACTGCTAAAATAACAGAAAATGTGCTGAGAAAAAAAAGACAGTATTGTTGACAAGTCAGGCCATCACAGGGGCATAGTGGTTAGCACTGCTGCCTTACAGTGTCAGGGATCCAGGTTGCTCTCTTTGCATGCGCTCTCTGTATCTGCATGGGTTTCCTCTGGTTGCTTCAGTTTCCTCACACTGTCAAATGATGTGGAATAGGTGGATTGGTCATGCTAAAATATCCCATAGTGTCCAGGGATATGCAGTGCAGGTGGATTAGCCATGGTAAATGTGAAGTTACAGGGATAAGGTGAAGGTTGGATCTAGGTGGGATGCTCTTCAGAGGGCTGCTGACTTGATGGGCCAAATGGCCTATTTACACATTTTAGGAATTCTCTGATTCTACTTGCATTTTAAGTTTATAATCCAAATTGCACTGGAGTGCTTGCTATACTGATACTTCAGTATGAAAAAAATAATTCCTTTTTGGCAACAAATCCTTTAAGAATACCAAATTCAAATCAAGAACTTAATACAAGGCCCTGGCAGGTGGTTAAAAATAAGACCAGCAGCAGCTCACATAGATATACACTAGCCAGAACCACAGTTGGTTTCCGGAAGCTCATTTTCCGGAAGCAAGGCTTCAGTTCTACATGTAAGAATTGTTGAAAAGATGCAGGTGCTTTTCTGAAGTGGTTATTATAGACTACATGCATGCTTTTTTTCTCTAAAAACCAGACAATGTGAAATGGGGAGACAGGTTAAACGTTTGGCCATAGGGAGTAAAGTTGAACATCTTATCAGGGTTTAACCATAAAGCTACATAAAAATAAAGGCTGCCCAGTGGCTTTTTGACTTGTCTATTCATATTGATTGGGAAACTTAGCATGTAATGTTAGAATTCTCCTATTGATAAAGTCGTGTTATCTTTTAAAATATAATATCAACCATTCTGCTTTGATTTCAAATTCTGGTAGGTTTACTTTGTTGTGCATTTCAAGAGGTTTGCCATCATGCAGTAAGAAAACCACAAGCATGCCATTTCCAACTCTTTCATATGAAAGAGCTTTTGCCTCTCACATGCCCCTGGAATTTGATAACAGAAAATCAGAGACAATGTGGTCTCATGAAAATCATTGTAATGTGCAGCAGATACTGCTAAAATAACAAAGTGCTGAGAACAAAGAGTTGGCATGTAGACATTACTAGGACTAGTAAATGAGATTAATTATGGGCAAAGTTACAAATCACACAACACCAGGTTATAATCCCTGTTGGATTATAACCTAGTGTTGTGTGATTTTTAACTTTCTCCACCCGAGTCCAACGCTGACACCTCCACATCATTAATAATGGGATCAACATTAACAAAGTTATATTTTGTCTCAGGATTTTGATTTTCTTATTAATATTAATGTCTGATCTGGAATACAGTTGGAAGGGATGGAAGCAGATTTAATAGTAATTATCAGAAGGGAATTGGATAGAAACCAGACAACGATAAAGTTTCAGTACATGAGGAAGGAGCTGGAGAAGTGCAGCACAGTGGCTCAGTGGTTAGCATGCTGCCTCACAGCACAGGGTCCCAGATTAAATTCCAGCCTCAGGTGACTGCCTGTGTGGGCTTCCTCCCACAGTCCAAAGATGTGCAGGTCAGGTGGATTAGCCATGCTAAATTGCTCATAGTATTAGGTGCATTAGTCAGAAGGAAATGGGTCTGGGTGGGTTACTCTTTGGAGGGTCAGTGTGGACTTGTTGGGCTGAAGGGCCTGTTTCCACACTATAGGGAATCTAATCTAAGTGAGTCTAATTGAATAGATTTCTCAAAGAAACAGCAGAGTCATGGACCAAATGGCCTCCTTTTCTATTCCATGGATGGAATCTTTCAGGGGTCTGAACAATGTGGGTTATGGCAAGATATGCAGCAGTATCAAATGAGATGTCAGTGAAGACTAAACTGACAACATGTTGTGCTATTTTTATGCTTTTCACAAATGATGCAACAGATTATTGTGGTAGGCTAGTACAACCATTTCCATGAGTGTGTTACTTGGCAATTTAGCTGTTGGACCTGGGGGCTGCAGGATAGGGGAAGGTGGAATGATAATTGTGAAAGGTGATACAGTAAGTATGGATGAGAAAGGAATCATGCAGAAAGGGTGTCATGGTCAGGAGCACTCTGTTTTCGAGGGGGCAATAAATAACCCTTTTGTCACTGGCGACTCCTATGCCAGGGACTGGATGGAAAAGATGGATACAGAGACGCTCATGGGGTTCACAGGAAGGGCTACCAGGAAGAGGATTTGGATGTCATGGACCCATTGGCACACTCTATTTGAGGCTGGAAGCCACTAAGGAAGGCGTGCTCACTGCTGCCTTCCATCATGCTGGAAATCGAAAGTGCATAATGAGGAAGAAAATAGTCGCGCGCACACTTAGAGTGGGCATGATATGTCATTCAACCAGTTAAGGAGGGAGCTGCAGGCCTCTCCATTGTTAGGACTCTTAAAGGAAAGAACTTTGCATGTAGATCAGCATACTGTACAGGGCACAGACCTACCAGTTTTGTTGTCCTCAAGATGTCCAGGTTGGCATTTTCAGGGATCTTGCTGGTTCTCAGCAGAAGTGGTGGAGATGATGCAAGTCAGAGAAAGATAAGCCACTGAGGCCGTAGTCTGAAGTGGTGTGAAATAAATTACACTGACAGTGGGGTTAATATTAGAATTTCGGTGCAATAAAAAATGATGTTTCGTCAGTTAGTGGGACATGGATGTCTTTGCGTTCCCAGAGGAGTGTGCCAGTCCTCTCCTGTAAGTGCTAAGATTCTCTCCCAATAGGTGCTGAGGAGCCAAGCTTCAGGTACCCTTTCCCCTTTTGGGTTCACTCTGTCCTGTTATGGGCTGCCACTTCTTGTAAAGTTAGAAAAGGAGGAATTGAATGAAGTGAAATTTAGTGGCGTGGCTGTTGGCTCTGGAACACATGACTGAAAGTTGTCAGGTGTTCAAAGGTAGTGAGGGAACAGTGCAAAGGCCATGCAGGTTTAGTGATGTGAGAGAGGTTGGGGGCTGTGAGTCGGTGAGCAGAAGATGCTGCAGGCATTAGTGAGAGTGACAGTCTATGAGACTTGGTGGGAGATGGGAGCAGAGTGTGAGGCAGCAGAGAGAAGATTGTAGTACTTGACCTCACAAAGCAGAAATTACCACATTAATTATATAGCACTGCTGGCTCTGGACTGTGGAGGTGGTACTTGGTCCAAGATACCAGAGTCTGGGACATGGCCTCCATTGCTTGTCCCACAGGAAGAAAATAGCACTCCTTTGCAACACACCCTCAACCAAGATGCTAAGTTTGTTTTCAGAGAATCCCAATGCTATTTTCCCCTTTTCCAAAATTTTCAAATTCTGTCCTTGGCTGAGAAGTGCAGCAAGTGTTTGTCTGGCTGAACAGGGATCTTTTAGAGATGACATGAGCACAAGGGATGCCCTGAGGGCAGGATACGTAGTTAATGTAGTGAGTTTGGTAGAATACAATGAGACAGTTCACAAGGCCGTCTGAGAAATATATAATCCTCATCTGATGCAACGTGTTGCATTATACTTGTGAGAAAGTAGTGGGTGTGAAGTAATGTGTTATATAGATCAATAAATAGGATGCAGCTTCATGTGAAATCATAATTTTCATACTCTGTATTGTGTAATTTATCCACTAACTTTGTTCCATTTCTCTGCACTGTTTTTATTTTAGCTGTTGCAAAGATTTGGTCTTGGGTTCTTTCATTGACTCAGAAATGTTATTCCAGATCAAATGACAGAAGTAGACCAAAGGATAATGCTTGCAAATTTTCCTTCACTTGGCCTGCATATTGAGAGTTGGCAGAACTCATCCAATGAGGTCAAATAGATCTGGACAGTATTGAATGCTGAGATTTCAATTCATTACTTGTTGACATAGAAGTTCAACAGCAGTTGTGAGAAAGGAGTTATTTATTGCCAACTGTAGTCATATTGATACATTTGTGAAAATAGTTTTCCTTCACCATTTTGGGGGGTTGAATTTGTTAGGATAATATAAATACATAACATTGTTACATCTGTCTGAGATTCTAGTGGTGTTCATTTGAGTTTGTAATCTTCATGGTAGAGCCAGTAATTGTCTGAAAATGTCAGGATGAGACTGGTCTATGCTATCAGCATGAAACAGGTTTTGTAGAGAATCTGCAGCTAATATTTTACCACACCCTGATGAAAACATGCCATATTTAATTTCAAGCCAAGTCAACATTACAGAAAACCTTGTAAACAAATCCCAAATGAGAGTTTGAAATATTATTCTGTAAACTTTAGTGCAAAGAAATTTGAGCACAATGAAAAACCAGTTGCTGAATTACTATGAGCCTGATTTGCTCTTTTGACATAAAACAGTTTCACTTCAAGATATTTAATCAGCTCAACCATCCATTGAATAATTATTTTGACAATCCATACCTGGAAGAAATTAATGAGGTATTGGAGGAAGATATTTTAAAAAATGCAAGACCTTGTTTTGTCCTCTCTCGACCTTTGCTTTTTAATACAAGTAGATGTTACTTGGCAATCTTTAAGTAAAATAGATTCAAACATTGAAATTATTGCAAGGATTATTAACTAAAGTGCACAATCAAGCCGCAATGCACTTTACCAAATAGAAATGTAAGAATGTATCTGCAAATGAAGATTTAACATATGATATTTTTAATCTAGCTTCATGTTTTCAAACATGCAGAGTGTAAATATTCTTAATTATACTAAAAATAGAATATTTACATGATTTTAACCTGTTGTGCCTGATTACTGTGCTATCAAAATATGGAGACAGTGCAATAAATCTGAAAGATTTTACTATAATAGCAAGTTAATGCATTCCATATATTACTTTTATTAACTGCTCCATTACATGTGTACTGAATTAAGTTGGTTTTGATGCCATGTTACACTCTAAAAATAACTTTTACATGTCTGAGGCCCTAACTTGGTTATAGCTGTTTAACAACTTTGCAGAATTCTTTTTTCCATCTTCCTTGTCTTTTTGCTTTTTTAAATTTTAGTATAGTGTTTCACTGTAAGTTCATGAAGGAAGCTTTGCTGAATGTTGCCACAGACTATTCTTGACCTTTCCACAATACTAACCGACGGAAGAGTCCATTTTTCTCATATCAGACAGAATGTGCATTTTTTGCGCAACTTACTGTATATGTGGAACTGTGGTGGGATCTGATGGCCTAGGGTCTAGGACACCTGCCGGAAGCAAGCCATCCTCTGTGGGAGTCTATACTCATCTCAGCTGGTCCCACTCTGCTATTAGCTGAAGCCACAGCCTAGCTGAGCTAAACAGATCTGGTTAGAAAGTAGAAACCTGTTTCAAGCTGATATGAATATGTTTCTTTTTCCATCTCAAATAAACGTTATGTGCGGAGAAGGGACCCTGACATTCAGTCCAATTTCTGTGAGAAGGTGGGATCAATGGTACACTTATACTTGTGGTGTACTTAGGAACAAGCCATCTGTTGTGCCTTGTTAAAGGTAAATTTGGTTACTAAAATAGAAAATCTAACGTTCAGCTGTCATTTTGGGCTAAGCTCCTTTTTCTTCATTCTAATAGATATAAATAACTCCATATTTAACTCCTACCAGTCTACAATGTAAAAGAAAGCCTCAGAGTCCAATCTGAAAAATGACCAAGCATTGTTGCCGCTACTGCAAGAAAATACTCAACCTTAGATCTAATTTTTAATGAAAAGCATAGCATCAGAGGAATTATATTACAGTCAGCTAAGACATGGAGAAACTTGGTAGTGCAACACTGTCCTTGCAGGTCATTTTCCCAAACTGACTGCAGGATATTGTCCATTGTATGTATTAAACTTTTATAAAATAAATGAGCTGTTAAGTTCCAAATTGGTATAAACACATAACAAAAAAGTAAAAAGTGAAAGTCCTCAATATATATTCCTAATTACATTTTACCCCAAAATTTACAAACTTTCTGATAGGTTTACTCAATTTGTGTTTCATTACAAATCAGTATATGTACTTTAGCTATTTATGTTCCTACCTGAAATATCTAATTTACCTAAGCCTCTGCTTCAAACCAATCTCTTTCACCAAATCTCTGTTTGCTTTATCGCAGTATTCCATGCTGTTTGATTTCACTTACATAATGTGCCTTAGGATATTGTTCTGCACTGGAATTACTACAGAAATGCAGTTGGCTGTATAAGGGTGCATCCACTGTCTTTTGTGGAATGGTATTCTAAAGACACTCAACCCTCTGAGAGAAAACAAAACTCCTAATCTCTGTTAGAAATATGAAACCCTTTATTGTTAAATTATGAACCCGAGTTTTAAATTCTCCACAAGAGGAAACATTGCTTCCACAATGTCCAGTCAAAACCCCATAGGATCTAATATGTTTTAATTAAGTCACCTCTAACCCTTTTAAACTCCAGAGAATACAGGCCTAGCCTATCTAGTTTTCCCTGAAAAGGCAATCCAGTCATTGCATGTATTAATCAAGTAAACCTTCTCTTAACATCCTTCTGTAAGTACAGTGTCCAGTACTGTTTTTAGTAGTCAAGATGCAGTCTGACCAGTGCTCTATATAACTGTAGCATAGCCTCCCTACTCTTGCAATAAATTCCTCTCACAATAAAACATAATATTCCATTAGTTTTCTTGATTACTTCCTGTACCTGCATAATAACTCTCTGTGATTTGTGCACTAATCCACCCAGATCTCTGTGTCTCAGAGCTTTGCAACTTCTCACCATTTAGGTAATATGTTTCTTTTTTATCTTTCTGCCAAAGTGGACAATTTCACACTTTTCTGCATTGTACTTCATTTGACAGATCTTTGCCCACCCATTTAACCTATATATATCCACTTTATAAGCTCTGCAAATTCTCTTCACAGCTCTTAATGTCATCAACAAACTATACCTTTGGTCCCTTCATTTACAACATTTATATAAATTGTAAATTGTAAACTTCTGTGTCTATTACTAGCCTCTTGTCCTTTCTAAATGCCAAATGCCCTTCAATGTTCCAGTCCTAAATTTAGGTCATCCTGCAGCCACCTCACAGTAATAGCCACTAGATCATACTTACTTACTTATCTCAGTTTGTACTACGAGATTGTCTGTTTTGTTTTGAATGCTATATTGCAATCAAATGCAATGCCTTAACTTTTGTCTTTTTATTACACTTGCAACCTCTAACCTTAACTGTTGATTTGTTCTTGGATCTATATTCTCGGTTTTACTTGTCATTGTTTATCATTTCTCAAATGATTTTTTTTCCTCTGTTGCATTATTCCTACTCTGTGATTCTCCACAACTTCCCAATTTTGGGCTCTTGCCTCCATAATTTAGTTTAAGTCACCTCTAACCCTTTTAAACTCCAGAGAATATAGGCCTAGCCTATCTAGTTTTCCCTGAAAAGGCAATCCAGTCATTGCATGTATTAATCAAGTAAACCTTCTCTTAACATCCTTCTGTAAGTACAGTGTCCAGTACTGTTTTTAGTAGTCAAGATGCAGTCTGACCAGTGCTCTATATAACTGAAGCATAGCCTCCCTACTCTTGCAATAAATTCCTCTCACAATAAAACATAATATTCCATTACTTCTGTTTTCAATACCAGTCCCAGTATGATTCAAGTGTAATCTGTCCCAATAGCACAGATCCTACCTTCCCTTGTATTGGGGCCTTTGTAGTTCTGTTTCTTAGTTTGGTACTTAGCTCCTTTAATTGGCTATGCAGAGCCTCTTTCTTAATTCTACTGACACCATTGGCCCCAACATGGACCAAGACAACTGGATTGTGCCCCTTCCCCTTCAAGTTCTTCTCCAGTTCAGAGCAGATACCCTAATGCTGGCACAGACAGGCAGCACAGCATCTAGACTGATGTTCTTTGCTGCAGACAACAGTGTTAATTCCCTGACAATGCTGTCCCTTGCTTACCATTACGTTTTTTTAAGTTCTCATATCTTGAATGGTCATCCATCCCACAGCCCTTACTCCTGTTCAAACAAGCTGACAGAACCTCAAACCTGTTGGACAATTCCTTAGGTTGAATCTCCCGCAATCCTGTCTTCTGCATCCCTTACCTGTCTCACCTGCAGGCATCTACTCTGGTCTTGAGAATACCATGACACCTGTCATAAAAGGTGTGACTGACTCCTGGCTCAAGGAATCCAAATATTTTCCCCCTCCCTGATGCATCTTAGTGCTGTAATTTAGCCTCCAGCTCACAAAATCTGAAGAAAGGCTACTTGAACTTCAGACATTTACCACAGAAAATGAGAAGACAAGAATAGTTACAACAGAGCTAATTGACAGAGCCATGTAAATTGACTCTCCAATCTGAAATTTACTGCTACATAGTGTCAGTGTTACAACTGTACCGTAAGTGTTACATACCTTAAATATCAGTGTTACATCTGAAAGTTGGAGAACTATAAACTGTGCATAGAAGGCTTAAATCGTGGAAATCTATTGGGTGGTGCATTGTGGAATCAGCCCAACAATTTAATAGAAAATGTAGGTCACATAAGAATATAAAAAGTGAGAAGAAAGGTAGCCCATCTAGCCCTTCAAACCTGCTATGCCATTCAATTAAATCATGATTGATCTAATTGAGGGCTTTGCTATCTGCATCCCCCTCACCCCTCCACTGCACAAACCTACACACACCCAATAATCTTTGTATTTCTCATCAAGTAAAAACTCAATCTATTTCAGACTTGAATATATTCAAAGATCCAGACTCCATTGATCTCTATGTCAACCCTCTGAAGAATAAAATTTCTCCTCATCTTCATTTTAAATGGGAAATGTCTTACTTATAAACTGTGCCCATTGATTCCAGATTCCCCCATGAGGGCAAACATCATTACAGTATCAACAAAGGTGCAAGGCTGGACAGTATTACCACCTTCCCACTAACCATCTAAACTGAACAAGCCAGAAAATCTGGGGCAAGTAACTGGTGTTTGGGTTTTAGAGTTAAAAAACATGATGAAGGGACCCTCTCCTTCTGCCAAATAAACATTATTTCCATCCTGAGATCCTTTGAAGATTCAGATAGTGGTAATATCTAATCTAATAAGTCAATATGTCAATACCTCCCTGCAAAAGAACTGAAATCCAGAGGTGACAGCCCTTGACATCAAGGCCTCATTCAATTAAGCAAATTGAAATTAATGGATTAGAGGGAGCAAACTCTTCAATTGGTGGAGTCATACCTGGTACATAGGAAGATGTAGGGCAAATAGTTGTTGCACTGCTAATGTATCACTGAGAAACTGGAATGTAAGAGAAGGCTGAGTCTAACCTCTGGTTGCTGCTTGCTCTGATGGACACCCACCAAAGTTTCAAAAGGCATGCTGCAGTCCAAAATGGAGTTTCAGTTTTGTAACGTGACAGAATTTCTTCCATAATTCCTGCATTTTTCAAGTGAATAACTATGAGTAAATGTTCAGGGTTTGGAGGAAACAGGACACAGTAACTCAACCAAATGGGAAACAAACCTAAAATCCTGTGCTTGTAGACTTATTGACAATACTAAGTCTCCAATTTATTCCTCCACAACTCTGTTGAGGTAGTCCCCTAATGAGCTGTCTGAAGTTCTAGAAGTTTTGAAGAAGGGTCACTGGACCTGAACTGTGTTTTCACTCCACAACGTTGCCAGACCTGCTAAGGTTTTCCAGCAAGTTAAGATTTTGTCCCTAATGAGTTTTCCTTGGCTTCCTCTTTTATAAGTATCCATACAGACCTTGAAGATACCAAATTCAACGACACTGTCATTGAAAATGTATAAGTTTATACCCCTCCCTCAATACTCCACCCAAGTTAATTCTGTTTATCAAATATCCTTTTCCTTGTTGACCTATATTGGAATTCTGTTTTCTAATAAAATCCTTATGTTAAATTCTTCGACATAAAATCTTCCTGCATCCTGTCTCTGCAACATATGCAGCCTTAACTTTCTTACTGGACTCTTACATCCTCTGATTCTATCCTTTTGTGCATACTACTCCCTCTTACCCTCCACTCCTCCACTGCTACTTTATCCATGTACCATCTAATATATTGTAACAACTTCATCCATACTTTCCTGGATTCCTGAATTATCCCTTCCTCTGTGTTACTCTGCACCTTTCAAAAGCCAACTCAAAAAAAAATTCAACCAAGCTTCTCTTTCTCTGTGTGGCTCCATGTTCATTTTCCTACACATCTTGATGGTAAAGTGCCCAGCAGGATCTGTTACATTAAATGCATTAAATAAAGGCATGATTTGAGGGGGAGAAAATGTGACATTTATATCCTAGAAGACATAGTGATAAACTGTGAGCAGAAAGTTTATAGTCAGGATTACTTCAGTAATAATAGACGTTTTGTAGAAAATTGAATGATCTACAATTTGTGATTCAATTTAACAGCAGTCTGCAACTTTGTTGAGCACTGTAAATTTTTGCTATAAATTCTGTGTGTTAGGATTGGGCCCTCCACTACCACCTGATGAAGGAGCGACGCTCCGCAAGCTAGTGTGCTTCCAATTAAACCTGTTGGACTATAACCTGGTGTTGTGTGATTTTTAACTTCCCCAGAGAAAAGGTCTTGTCTATTTACCCAATCCATGCCCCTCATGATTTTACAAATCTCTCTAAGGTTACCCCTGAGCCTCCAATGCTCCAGGGAAAACAGCCCTAGGCTATTCAGCTTCTCCTTATAGCTCAAACCTTCCCATCCTGGCAGCATCCTTGTAAATCCTTTTTGAACCCTTTCAAGTTTTAAAACATCCTTCTGATAGGAGCAGGACTAGAACTGAATGTCATCTTCCAAAAGTGGACTAACCAATGTCCTGTACAGCCACCACATGACCTCCCAACTGCTATACTCAATGCTCTGACCAATAAAGGAAAGCATACTAAATGTCATCTTCACTATCCTACCTACCTGAGACTCGACATTCAAGGAACTATGAACCTGCACGCCAAGGTCTTTTTGATCAGCAACATTCACCAGGACCTTACCATTAAGTATAAGTCCTGCTCTGATTTGCCTTTCCAAAATGTAGCACCTCACACTTATCTAAATTAAACTCCATCCGCCACTTCTCTTCCTATTGGCCCACATGATCAAGATTCCGTTGCACTCTGAGGTAACCTTCTTCCCCGTCCACTACACTTCCAATTTTGGTGTCATCTGCAAAATTACTAATTATACCTCTTATGCTCACATCCAAATCATTTATATATATATGATGAAAAGCAGTGGACTCAGCACTGATCCTTGTGACACATGAATGATCAGGCCTCCAGTCTGAAAGGCAACCCTTCACCACCACCCTCTGTCTTCTACCTTTGAGCCAGTTCTGTATCCAAATGGCTAGTTCTCCCTATATTCCATGAGATCTAACCGTATCAAGCAGTCTCCCACGAGGAACCTTGTCAAATGTCTTACTGAAGTCTTTATAGATCATGTCCATCACTCTGCCCTCATCAATCCTCTTTGTTACTTCTTCAAAAAACTCAATCAAGTTTGTGAGACATGACTTCCCATGCACAAAGCCATGTTAACTATCCCCAATCAGTCATTGCCTTACATGTGCATCCTGTCCCTCAGGATTCCCTCTAACAACTTGCCCAATGTCGATGTCAGGCTCACCAGTCCATAGTTTCCTGACCTTTCCTTACCACCTTCTTAAGTAGTGGCATGGTGATCTCTTTTGAGGTCCTTCCAAGTGAGTACAGGGCATTAGGAAAGATGCTGTAAAACAGGACCTCGAGGGTAGTAATCTCTGTGTTACATGCTAGTGAGGCAAGGAATAAAATGATAGCACAGATGAACATTGGGCTAAGAAGCTAGTGCAGGGAGCAGGGTTTCAGGTTCTTGGATCTTTGGGACCTCCTCTGGAGCAAGAGTGACCTGTACAAGTGGGGCAGGATGCACCTAAATTGGAAGGGAACTGATATCCTCAGAGTGAGGTTTCTTTAGTGTTACTTGGGAGGGTATAAACGAGAGTGGCAGGTGGTTGGGAACCAGAGCAGCAGGTCAGCTGCTGGTGGTATTAAGGGGAAGCTAGAAGTTAGGATCAATAAGTTGGAAGGACAGGCAGAGACAGGTAAATGAACACAATGGTAATAATGGGTTGAAGTGTGTTTATTTCAACACAAGGAGCATAATGGTAAGGCAGATGAGCTTAGAGCCTGAATCAGTACATGGCATTATGATGTTGTTGCTATTAGAGACTTAGTTGAGAGCGGGACAGGACTGGCTGCTCATGTTTTCAGAGTTTAATTGTTTTAGATGAGATAGAGAGGAATATAAAAGAGGTGAAGAAGTTACATTACTAATTAGAGTGAATTTCACAGCTATACTTCGAGAGGACATACTGGAGGGCCCATCCACTGAGGCAATCTGGGGACAGCTCAAAAGTAAGATGGGTGCAATCACTCTGATAGGACTCCCAACAGCCTCAGAGACATTGAGGAACAATGAATCAGTCAGATTATGGAAAGATGCAATAGCAAGAGGGCTGTTATAGTGGTATGACTTTAGCATCCCCTGTATTGACTGGAACTACCTTCAAGCAAGAGGCTTAGATGGGGAAGAATTTGTTAAGTGCATCCAAGAGAGCTCTCTCTCTGATATCAAGCATAATTTCGAATTCTATTTTTACATTACCTAGGCACAGTACCCCTATGGCAACTCAATGGCTGAATGTTCCCTGCAAAAGCACCTGTCAACATTGGGACCTCCCAGGATTCCCAGCACCACAGCTACTTTTAAAAAGCTGCTCAGCATGAGGTTAAGCACTGTTGATCAGGTTTTTCTTCTTCACTTTTGTGTGGATTGTCATGAATATGATAGAGAAAGCATGGATGGCGTGATGGAAGAGGGTAGTCATACTCTTCCCACACCATCCGACTCTGCTGGCCTGGACCAAGATTGCTGCCAAAGTCAATGCTGTTTGTACAGTCTGAAGGAATACCCAGCAACGCAGGAAGAAGGTCAATGATCTTCTATGCTTCTCCAAGCTATGTGACATCATGTTCTCTCCAACACCACATCCTGTAATTCTACTGCACACGTCTCCCACAAAGAAATTTTTAAAAAGTGATCACTGTGATTATGGTTATACACTAGCGCTCCCAATTGCCAGATTGAGATACAGGAACAGAAATGTAGACAGATTATGGAAAGATATGAAAACAACAGGGTTGTTGTACTGGATGATTTTAACTTCTCCAACTTTGACTGGGGCTCCCTTAATGCCAAGGGTTTATTAGGGGAATCCAGAAGGATTTATTGAAACAATATGTGAATAAAGGAAGAGATTAGATTACTTACAGTGTGAAAACAGGCCCTTCGGCCCAACAATTCCACACCGACATGTAACCCACCCATACATTTACCCCTTCACCTAACACTACAGGCAATTTAGCATGACCAATGAATTGCACATCTTTGGATTGTGGGAGGAAAGCAGAACACCCGGAGAAAACCCACACAGACACGGGGAGAATGTGCAAACTCCACACAGTCAGTCGCCTGAGGCGGGAATTGAACCTGGGTCTCTGGCGCTGTGAGGCAACAGTGCTAACCACTGTGCCACCATGCCGCCCATAAATGTGGTGTTCAGGAATGAACCTGACCCGGTGATCGAAGTTTCAGTGTAGGAGCATTTTGGGATCAGTGATTATAATTCTGTAAGTTTTAAGATAGTTATGGATATGATTGGTCCTCAGATGAAAGTGCTAAATTGGAGAAAGGTTAATTACAACAGCAATAGGCAGGAATTGGAGAAATTAGATGGGGGTGGGGCAGCTTTTTGAAGATAAATCCGCATCTGATATGTGGGAGAATTTAAAGACCAGTTGATCATAGTTCAAGACCAACATGTTCCTCCTGTGAGGGTTAAGGATGAGGATGACAGAAGTCGAGAACCATGAGATATTGAAAGTTTAGTTAAAAAGAGAAAGGAAACAGGTAATGTTTTGGAAATGAAAATGAGACAAGGCCCTTGAAAAATATAAAGGAAGC
This sequence comes from Chiloscyllium plagiosum, assembly GCF_004010195.1. Taxonomy (NCBI): domain Eukaryota; kingdom Metazoa; phylum Chordata; class Chondrichthyes; order Orectolobiformes; family Hemiscylliidae; genus Chiloscyllium; species Chiloscyllium plagiosum. The sequence goes on from NC_057711.1 coordinate 91,198,999, forward strand.
AGGGAATAACTTAAACAAGAAATTAAGACAGCTAAAAGGAGCCATGAAATGTCATTGGCAAGAGGGATTAAGGAGAATCCCATGGAATTTTATATGTACATTATGAACAAGAGGGTAGCTAGGGGAAGAGTGGACCCACACAAGGACAAAGGAGGGACAAAACAGAAATTGGAGAATAGCCAATGTTTTTCCTTTGGGGTAACAGGGATAATCCAGGAAATGATAGACCAGTGAGCATAATATCAGTAGTAGGGAAATTGGAGAAGATTCTTAGGGTCAGTATTCACTCGCAGTTGGAAAAGAATAAATGTATAAATAAAAGTCAGCATGGCTTTGTGCAGGGAAGGTCTTGTGTCACACTCTTGATTGAGTCTTTTTGAGGAAGTAACAAAGATGATTGATGAAGGTAGGGCAGTGCATGTTGTCTGTGTGGACTTTACTGAAGCATTTGACAAGGTCCCTCATGGTAGGTTAGTCCAGAGGGTTAAGTCACATGGGATCTGCTGTGAATTGGTAAGTTCAGTACAAAATTGGCTTGATCATAGAAGTCAGACTGCTGTTATGGAAGGGTGATTTTCTGATGGGAGATCTGTGACAGTGGCGCTCAATGAAGATCAGTGCTGGGACCTCTGTTTGTAATGTATATAAATGATTTGAATGAAAATGTAGGTGATCTAATTCGTAACTGAAAATGTGTTGCTGGAAAAGCGCAGCAGGTCAGGCAGCATCCAAGGAGCAGGAGAATCCGCAAGTATGAGATGAGGTGTTTTGAGAGGTCAACTACAAGAAGAAAGTATGTAGGACCCCTAGGAACATTGATATATAGAGGAATCTTGGGATGCACATCCATAGCTCCCTGAAAGTATAAGTGTATAAGGTGGTAAAGAGGGTGTATTGTATGCTTGCCTTCATGAATCAGGACATTGCATTTAAAATTTGGCAAGCCATGTTGCGCTTTACTTAGGCCACATTTGGAGTATTGCATGTAGTTCCAGTTACCACACCAGAGGAAAGATATTGAGGCTTTGGAGAGAGTTCAAAAGGATTGACCAGGGTGCTGCCTGGATTGGCATGTATTAGCTATAAGAAGAGGTTGAACAAACTTGGATTGTTTTCACTAGAGCATCAGGGGCTGAGGGGGCAACCTGATGTAAGTATAGAACACAATGAGGGTGGATAGTTAATATCTTTTTCCCAGGCTGGAAATGTCAAAAACTAGTCGTCAAAGTTTTGAGGTGAGAGGGGTTAAAGGAAATGTGTGTGGCAAGTTCTTTTACATAGATTTTGGTAGATGCCTGGAACATCCTGCCAGGTAGATGACAGAAGCAGATAAGTTAGAAATTCTTCAGAGATATTTAGACAGACACATGAACAGGCAGAAAATGGAGTGAAACAGATCATGTGCAGGCAGATGGATTTAGTTTAGAATGGTGGCCAAAGCTCATATTCCTACACTGTACTATGTTCCATGTTCTACATAATGTTAATGATCAACCATTCCTTTTTTATTCACTCAAGGGCATGGATGTCATTGGCAGGTCAGCATTGATTTCCAGTGATTTTTGCTTCTTGAGAAAATGGTGGTGAGCTGCCTTCTTGAACAGCTGAAGTCCATGTGTGACATGTCCCACAATGCCTTTAGGGAAGGAATTCAGGATTTTCACCCAGCAACAGTGAAGAATCAGTGATATATCTCCTGGTCAGGATGGTGAGTCACTTAGGCATAGAACATAGAATGGTACAGCACAGTACAAGCCCTTCAGCTCTCGATGTTGTGCTGACCTTTTATCCTACTCTAATATCAAACTAACTTACATACTCTACATTTTACTATCCGACATGTACCTATCTAAGAGTTGCTTAAATATCCCTAATGTATCTGACTCTACTACCAATGCTGGCAGTGCATTCCAAGCAACCATTACTCTCTGTGTAAAGAACTACCTTTTTCATCTCCCCTTAACCTTCCTCCAATCACCTTAAAATTATGCCCCCTTATGTTAGCCATTTCTGCCATGGGAAAAGGTCTCTGGCTATCCACTCTATCTATGCCTCTCAACATCTTGTACATCTCTATCAAGTCACCAGTCATCCTTCTTCATCCCCATGAGAAAAGCCCAAGCCCGCTCCACCTTTCTTCATAAGACATGTGCTCCAGTCAAGGGACCATCCCAGTTACTTTCCCTTGCACCCTCTCTAAAGCTTCCATATCCTTCCTATAATGAGGCAACCAGAACTGAACACAATATTCCAAGTGTGGTCCAACCAGGGCTTTAGAGAGCTGCAGCATTAACTCACGGCTCTTAAACTCAATCCCCCAGCTAATAAAAGCCAATACACCATACACCTTCTTAACAGCCCTATCAACTTGGGTGGCAACTTTGAGGGATCTATGGACATGGACCCCAAGATCTCTCTGTTCTTCCACATGGGCAAGAATTCTGTCTTTAATCCTGCCTGTAAGTTGCATTCAAATTTGATCTTCCAAAATAAATCACTTCACACTTTTCCAGGTTGAACTCCACCTGTCACTTCTCAGCCCAGCTCTGCATCCTATCAATGTCCCATTGTAAACTACAACAGCTCTCCACACTATTCACCACTCCACCAACCTTCATATCATTTGTAAACATTCTAAACCACCCTTCCACTTTTCCTCATCCAAGGAAAACCACAAACAGCAGAGTTCCTAGAACAGATCCCTGCAAAACACTACTGTTCACCGAGCTCCAAGCTAAATATTTTCCATCTACTACCACCATGTCTCTTCTATGGGCCAGCCAATTCTGTATCCAGACAGCCAAATTTCCCTGTATCCCATGCCTTGTTACTTTCTGAATGAGCCTATCTTGGGGAATCTTAACAAATGCCTTGCTAAAATCCATATACACCACATCTACAACTCTACCTTCGTCAATGTGTTTGTCACATCCTCAAAGAATTCAATAAGGCTTGTGTAATGAAGTTGAAGGTGTATACTGTATCTTTAAGAGAGAGTGAATGCTATTCTGCACTGAGAGCTTATAAGCATTTGTCATATAGAGTCATAGAAATGGAAACAGACCCTTCAGTCCAACCCGTCCATGCCAATCCAATCTAGTCCCACTTGCTAGCACCCGGCCCATATCCTTCCAAACCCTTCCTATTCATATATCCATCCAAATACTTCTTAAATGTTGCAATTGTACCAGCTTCCTAGCTAGCAGTCTCAGAGTGTACTGGAAAATTGAAAATTTGTAACATTTGGCTGTGAAATGGATATCTGAGTTGGTTACCTGAATTTTGACAACAATTTGAATTTAACCAACCACTTTAAATTATGCTCCAGGATACTAAAATCCAATTGAGTTTGAATTTATTGCTTTTGCCAACATTGAATGAATGATAAGATCCAATGTTGGGGGTATAGAAAGGCAGGAATTTTGAACGTCAGACAGAGTAACTGCCATCGAGAGTTAATGCCACTGAGAGAGATCCAAAGGTACCTTTTCATATAAAAATACTTGCAGTAAAAGAAAGAAGATGACCCAGGGAGACTTTCAGCTGGAAAAAGAGATATGTCAATGACGACAACCACTGTATTGTTTTGAAATTGAGTTCATGTAATCTTAAGAAGTGTTTATTGGAACAGTATAGCATTGGAGGCAGACAATAAGCAGTTAAGAGAATGGGAGACTTAAAATTGTGAATAGTTGTTTAATGTTCACTTTTAGAGTTAAGGAATAAATTGCTATTATTTTCTTTAAATAGTGGGATTTGGGAGCTCTCTGTCACTCATATTTTAACAGATTATGAGATGAGGTGAGCTTTTCTGGGTGTTTGGTTTAATTACTAGAAGGATTCACCGTTGTGTCATTACAGTTTGTGAGGCATGACTGCCTTTCACAAAGCCATGCTGACTGTCTCTAATCAAGCTATGCTTTTCCAAACAATCATAAATCCTGTCTCTCAGAACCCTCTCCAATAATTTGCCCACCACTGATGCAAGACTGAGTGATCTATATTTCCCAGGGTTACCCCTATTCCCTTTCTTGAACAAGGGAATAACATTTTCCACTGTCCAATCTTCTGGTACTACTCCAGTGGACAATAGGATGCAAAGATTATCGCCAAAGCTGCAGTAATCTCTTTCCTCGCATCCCGTCGTAACCTTGGGTGTATCCGATCTGGCCCAGGGGACTTATCTGTTCTCATGCTTTTCAAAGTTTCCAGCACATCCTCCTTCTTAACATGAACCATTCAAGCATATCAGATTGCTTCATGCTGTCCTCACAAACAGCAAGGTCCCCTCACTAGTGAATACTGAAGCAAAGTATTAAGGATCTCCCCTACTTCCTCTGACTCCAGGCACTAGCTCCCTCCACTATCTCTGACCTGCCCTACCCTCATTCTGGCCATCCTCTTGTTCCTCACATATGTGTAGAACACCTTGAGGTTTTCCTTAATCCTACTGATCAAGGCTTTTTCATACTGTCTTTCAGCTCTCCTGAGTCCATTCTTTCAGTTCCTTCCTGGCTACCTTGTAACTCTCTAGAGTCCTGCCTGATTTTTTGCTTCCTCAATGTTAAATAAGCTTCCTCCTCCCTCTTGACTAAATGTTCCACATTTCTTGTCACCCAAGGTTCCTTCATCCTACCATCTCTTCCTTGCCTCAGTGGGACAAACCTATCCAGCACTCATAGCAAATGCTCCCTAAACATACTCCACATTTCTGTCATGCATTTCCCTAAGAATATCTGCTCCCGATTTGTGCTCCACAGTTTCTCGCTAATAGCATTGTAATTCCCCCTCCCCAATTAAATAATTCCCATACCTTCTACTCCTATCCCTCTCCATGATTATAGTAAAGGTCAGGGTGTTGTGATCACTATCACCGAAATGCTCTCCCACCAAGAGGTCAGACACCTGGTCTGCTTCATTGCCAAGTATCAAATCCAATGTGGCCTCCCCTCTCGTTGGCCTTTCTACATATTGAGTCAGGAATCCTTCCTGGACACACCTGACAAATACTGCTCCATCCAAACTATTTGAACTAAGGAGGTTCCAATCAATATTAGAGAAGTTGAAGTAACCCATGACAACAACTCTGTTACTTCTGTACCTTTCCAAAATCTGCCACCCAATCTGCTCCTCCATGTGTCTGTTGCTATTGGGTGCTCTGTAGAAAACTCCCAATAAAGTGATTGCTCCTTTCCTGTTTCTGACTTCCATCCATACTGACTCTGAAGACAAACCTACTTCAATGACCTCCCTTTCCGCAGCTGTTCTACTGGAGAGGAATTTGCAGGTGGTAGTGTTTCCATATATCTGCTTCCCTTGTCCTTCTTGATGCAAGTGTTACGAGTTTGAAAGATGCTGCCTAAGGACCTTTGGTGAATTGCTACACATTACAGATATTATTCCTAGCCTCTGATCTGCTCTTGTAGTCATTCTATTTAAATGGCAAGTCGTTGTGTTGAGTTTCTGGTCAATTCTAACTCCTAGTGTGTTGACAGTGAGGAAATTCTATGATGTTAACACCATGAATGTCTAGGGCTGGTTGTTAGATTGTCTCTCATTGCAGATGGTCATTGCCAGGCATTTATGTGGCATAAATTTTGCTTGCCACTTTTCAACCTAAGCCTGGATATTGTCCAGGTCTTGATGGATTTGATCATGGACAGCTTCAACATCTGAAGGGCCCTGAACATTGCATAATTGTTGGCGAATATCACACTTCTAACCTTATGATAGAGGAAAGGTCTTTGATGAAGCAGCTGAAGTTGGTTGGGTTGAAGAAGTCCTTCAGAGATATCCTGTGGCTGAGATAACTGACCTCCGACAACCACAGCCACCTTCCCATGTACCAGGTATGAATCTAACCAGCAGAGAGCTTTCCCCTTGGTTTCCATTGATTCCAATTGTGCCAGGGCTCTTTGATACCACATTTAAACAAATGTGGACTCGATGTCAAGGGCTGTCACTTTCACCCCACCTCTGGATTTCAGCTTTTTTGTCCATGTTTGAACCAAAACTATAATGAGGTCAAGAGCTGAGTGGCCCTGGTCAAGCACAAACTGACCATTTGTAAATAGGTTATTGCTGAGCAGGTTCTGCCTGTTAACACTATTTCTGACACATTTCCCCACTTTACTGTTGATTGAGAATAGACTGATGGGATGGTAATTGGCTGGGTGTGATTTGTCCTGCTTTTTATGTACAGTACATACCTGGGTAATTTTCCATCTTTTCAGGTAGTGCCACTGGTATAGCTGTACTGGAACAGCTTTGCTAAGGGATATTGCTGGAATATTGTCAGGGCCATAGCATTTACAGTATCCAGGGTCTCCAACCATTGTATGGAGTGAATCGAATTAATTGAAGACTGTCATCTGTGTAGTTGTGACCTCTGGGGGAGGCTGAGATGAATCACTCACTCAGCACTACTGTTCAGTTTCTTCAGTTTTATCTGACTACAGTAATATCTTCCCTCATTCGCTCAAACCTACCCAATCCCCTCAGACTACAAACTCTGCATGACCTCTATGTTTCTAATCACTCACTCAGAACATCTCTCACCCTTTCTTCACCTGCTCCAGCACTAAGAGCTGTGTCAACCACTTTCATGTCACTCAATCATTCCCTTTGTCTCTTTCCTTGAGAGAATGGCCCACAAGAGGTTGGAAAGAGGTGTCGAACATTTAACTTTTCACCTCCTACCAGGAAAGGATCCTTGCTCTGGAGGTGAAAATAATGACTGTTGCTGTCATGATGCTCAAACCACCATGTCTCAGCAACCAAGTAAATATCATCTTCCATTATGCTGCTTTCCCATTATTGCATCTATGAATGTACTCTTAATATGATCAACCTGACCCCTTTTCCACAGCACATTCTCTCTTCTGTCTCCTTCAAATGTCAGTGGAGTCAGCATAGGCTCCACTGATAAGAAGGTGCCCCACAAGACCTCTCTTCCACCACTTTTGAGGAAGAAGCCACAGATCATATAATGACAGTGATATTCATTGAAGACTCAGTTGTGAGGGGGACAGACAGGAGATTCTGTGGCTGCAGAAGAGACACCAGGATATGTTGCCACCCTGGTGTCAGGGTCGAGGATGTCTCTGAGTGATTGCAGAACATTCTGAAGGGGGAGGATGAACAGCCAGAGGTCATTGTGTACATCGATACAAATGACATAAGTAGAAAAAGGAATGGGATCCTGTGAAATAAGCATAGAGGGTTAGGTAAACAGTCAAAAAGCAGGACCTCAATGGTAGTGATCTTCAGATTACTTCCAGTGCCACATGTCAGTGAGGATAGAAATAGAAAGATAGGCCAAATGAATGCGTGGCTGAGGAGCTGGAGTAGGAGACAGGGTTTTCAATTCTTCGATCATTGGGATCTCATCTGGGGTAGAAATGAGCTGTACAAGAGGCATGTTGCACTTGAAAGGGAGGGGGACTAATATCCTTACGGGAATATTTGCCAGTGTCACCCAGGAGGGTTTACATTGGTGTGTGTGTGTGTTTGTGTGTGTGTGTGTGTGTGTGTGTAAGAGAGGGTCTATAAAGACGTCGGGGAAAATACATTAGCCACCAAGAGCCAGTTTACTATTCAGGATGGCAAAGGGCACATTAAGGGTGGGAAAATAATTTTGGTTTAAAGTGCATTTATTTCATCACATGAGGTCTGACTAGTAAGGCAGACAAGCTCAGAGTATGGATTAGATTAGATTACTTACAGTGTGGAAACAGGCCCTTCGGCCCAACAAGTCCACACCGA
>NC_057711.1:91206854-91213675 GCF_004010195.1 Chiloscyllium plagiosum
CACATCTTTGGACTGTGGGAGGAAACCGGAGCACCCGGAGGAAACCCACGCAGACACGGGGAGAATGTGCAAACTCCACACAGTCAGTCGCCTGAGTCGGGAATTGAACCCAGGTCTCTGGTGCTGTGAAGCAGCAGTGCTGACCACTGTGCCACCGTGGCTCTGGGGATTGGGATATTATAGCCATAACAGAAACATGGCTGAAAGAAGGATGCAAAAGCTACAGGCGTGACAGAAGTATGAGTAAGCAAGGAGGAGGAGTTGTCCTTTTGATAAGGGAGACAGAACAACAGTGCTTAGGATGGATATTCTTAAGGGGTCATCACATTAGGCCATATGGTTAAAACCTAGGAACAAGAAAGGGATGGTCACTTTTTGGGATTGCATTAGAGACCCCCAAATAGCCAGCAGGTATTAGAGTAGCAGATATGTAGAGAGATTGCAGATACCTGTAGGAATAATCGAGTAGTATTGGCTGGAGATTTTAATTTCCCCTATATTGACTGGGCCATCCAGGGGGTAAAAGGCCCAAATGGGATGAAATTTGTCAAATCATATCCAAGAAAGTTTCCTAAATCAATATGTAGAGGCTCTTACTTGGGGGCTGCAACACCTGACCTCTTCTTAGGAAACAAGGTCAGACAAGTGATTGAAATGTCAGTTGGAGAGCACTTTGGGTCTAGTGACCATAGCTCTCTTGGCTTTATTAGTTATGAATAAAGAACAGGTCCACAGATTAAGGTGTTAAACTGGAACAGGGAAAAATTTGGAGCCATTAGGCTGGATCCAGCAAAGGTCAATTGGGTGAGCCTGTTTGAAGGAAAAGGAATGACTGGCCAAATAGGAGGCTTTTAAAAGGGTGATATGAAAAGTCAAGGGACAATCTGTCCTTTTGAGGGTGAAGGGAAATGCTGGCAGGTTTAGGGATTCCTAGCTGGTGAGGAATATTGAGGTTCTGGTCAGGAAAAAGAAGTAAGTATACAATGGGTTTAAGCTATTGGGCACGTGCATCCCTCGATGAGTATAAAAAGTATAGGAGCACACTTAAGAGGGAAATCAGAAGAGCAAAAAGAAGATATGAGATGGACCTGACAGATAAGGTTAAAAATAATCCCAAGAGATTCTATAGTTATATTAAAAGGGTGGCTAGCAAGAGAATATGTCCCCTTAAAGATCAGAATGAGCATTTATGCGTGGTGCCACAGGAGATGGGATAGATTTTTAATGAGTTTGCTAGGGAGAGAATCATGGATGCTCAGGAAATAAGGGAAAATGTGGGATGTTTTGGACTGCATACATTTTACCAGAGAGGAGGTGTTTGCAGCCTTAAAATGCATTAAGGCTGCCTGATGAAGTCCATCCTCTGACATTGTGGGATGCCAGGGAAGAAATTGCCAATGTCCTTGCAGAGATTTTTCCTTCATCTTTAGCCACAGGTGAAATTCCAGAAGACTGGTGATTGGCTAATGTTGTTCCATTGTTTAAGAAAGATAGCAAAGACAAGCCAGGGAACTACAGGCCAGTGAGCCTCATATAGGCAACTTATTGGAGAGGATACTGAGGGATGGGATCAACCAACATTTGGATAGTCAAGGTCTGATTAGGGATAGTCAGCATGGATTTGTGCGCGAAAACTCATGTCTGCCAAATCTTTTGGAGTTTTTCAAAGAGGTAACCAAAGAGGAGAGATGAGACTCGGGCAGTGGATGTTGTCTATATGAATTTTAGTAAGGCCTTCGACAAAGTCCCAGATGGCAGGCTAGCCATGAAGATTAGGTCACATGGGATCCAGGGAGAGCTAGCTATTAGGATTAAAAATTGGCTTGATGGTAGGGAGATGGAAATGTGTTGCTGGAAAAGCGCAGCAGGTCAGGCAGCATCTAGGGAACAGGAGAATCGACGTTTCGGGCATTAGCCCTTCTTCAGGAATGGTAGGGAGCACAGGGTGATGGTTGAAGGTTGTTTCTTGGATTGGAGGCCTGTGACTAGTTGCGTGCCACAGAGGTCAGTGCTGGGACCTTTGTTATTTGTTATTTATGTAAATAATCTGGATGGGAATGTACAAGGCGTGATTAGTAAGTTTATAGATAATGCAAAATTGGGAGGTATTATTGATTGCGAGGAAGGTTATCAAAAGTTACAGAAGGCTCTTGATCAAATGGGGAAGTAGGATGAGGATTGGCAAATATAACTCAATACAGACAAGTGTGAGATGTTGCACTTTGGAAAGTCAAACCAAGGTCAGACTTATAAGGGAAATGGTAAGATCCTGAGGAGCATTGTAGAACAACGGGTCCTAAGAGTACAAATATATAGTTCATTGTAAGCAGTGTTACAGGTAGACAGGGTAGTGAAGAAAGCATTTAGCATGCTGGCATTCATCAATCGAGGCATTGAGTACAGGAGTTGGGATGTTATGTTACTGTTGTATAAGGTATTGGTAACACTGCACTTGGAGTATTACGTACAGTTTTGGTAACTCAGTTATAGGAAAGACATAGTTAAAGTGGAAAGAGTGCAAAGAAGATTTATGAGGATTTTGCCAGGACTAATAGACTTGAGTTATAGGGAGAGGTTGACCAGGATAGAAATTTATTTCTTGGAACATAGGAGAATGAGCAGTGACCTTATTGAGGTATATAAAATCATGAGAGGCATAGATAGGATGAATACATATAGTCTTTTTCCCAGGGATGGAAACAAGAGAGCATAGGTTTAAGGTGACAGGGGTAAGATTTAAGAAGGATCTGAAGGGCAACTTCTTCATGCAAAGAGTGGTCCGTATATGGAATAGGCTGCCAGACAAAGTGGTTGAGACAGGTACAATAGCAACATTGAAAAAAAAATGGGAAGAGTTTAGAGCGATATAGACCAAATGCAGGCATTTGGAACTAGCTGAGTGGGCACCATGGTCAGCATGGACCAGTTTGGGCCAAAGGGCCTGTTTCTATGCTGTATTACTCTATGACCCTATGACTCTCTGTCTGCCTCCTGCACCCTCCAGCAGCTCAGATAGTGAGACTTCAGGGATACATTAGCTAGATTGAAGTTGAAGTTGCAGCTGGTCAAGATAGAAATTCTCCCAGGGTCTCTGGCACTAGAGGTCTGCCAGAGACCAGGCACTTACTCAGTCACAGACAAGAGGGGACTACATGGTGTTAGTAATTAGCGTCTTCATAGAAATGCACAAACAGACATAGGAACAGCCAGCTGGTTTGTAGGAGAAACTTACTGGAATCTGTAATGGAAACAAAAATAGCTGGTGATTACAATGGGTCAGGCAGCATCCAGGCAGCTCTGATGAAGTCACCTAGACTCGATATGTTAGCTTGCTTTCTCTCCATGGTTGCTCCCTGACCCAGCATTTTTTGTTTTCAGCCAATTGGTTTGTTGGAGACCCTGGGCAAATTGACACAAAAGTTGCATAACTCTACCAATACTATTTGTACAGAGTCATCTCTAGAGTGTGAGTGTCTTGCTGCTGGCAAGGACATGTTGGCAACTGCAATGGGCAGCCAGGTCCAGCACACAGACCTGTACTCCATCACTCCACCCACTGGTCCTCAGCACCAAAGGCAAGGCGACAGGGATAACAGTGTCCTTGACCTCACCTCAGGGGTCCCTTCCTCACAAGGAAACATATGGAGAAACAGCCAGACGAGAAACTGCATATAGGCTTGAGGTGTCTGGGTCTTCCAACTAAATGCTGCCTGTCCCTCTAAACCCGATGGGAGTTCAAACTAGGAACCTGTCTCTAGATAGGACACTCTGCATGTCTGGATCTTTGAACCATAAAATTCCAAGACTAACCGGTTCTACTTTAGGATAGGCTTCCAGTGTTCCAGCTATGAAGTGAGTGAGAAAAGACGAAATATGCCTTCTGAAGACACATAGTGGCATGGGTGAAAATTTGTTGTAAATACTGTTAAGTATGTAATTAGGGATGCATGCTGCCCCTTTAAGAGAGCAGGTCAGGTGACCTGGAGTGATGAACTTGCAGGGCAGTCTGGGATTACTATTTAGCTACAATGACATAAAATAAATAGATCCTTGCTCAAGTTTCTACAGGCCTAGCTTGTGCTCCTTTTGTAATATCTAATTAGAGCCAAACATAATAACTGATGGCGAGATTGAGTCATCACATTTTATCTGTGTGCTCTCACTGTCTTTGGAATTTCTAGGATTTTAAAATGGTGCAGGATTGAGGAGGTAGCATGGTTAACTTGCTTGGATACTGACAAAATGCCAAGAGAAGCGGTCACGAGGCTGTAGTCAATGCTGGGGAAGAAGGGTACCCACCTGGATACAGGCCAAGAGTCGCAGTTGTGAGGGGACTCAGTCCGCAGCCAATGCTGTTTTGCTCAAAAAGGGGATACTAACTTGGGAGCTTACTAAAATCATCACAGAAATTGTTCACCAAAGGGACTCAGGCTTAAGTGCCTACTGGCTGCCTAGACACAAGTGGCAGGAAAATAAATAATGGGCCAATTTGGAATGATGTAACCATTTAACAGTGGGACAGAAAGTTGGATTCAATATACCAAATGTTTTAATGCATACTTGAAGGACAATTGTACCGGTTTTCTTGAACAACATAGGGAGCAAAACCTTTGTGATTCTAAGGAGTCTAGTGCAACCAGTGGACAAACCCTCCTCAACAACCTCCTTTTCTGCAACTGTGATGTACTCTCTAATTAACAATGGTACACCCCTCCTCTTTTACCCCCCCTCCATGTTCTTTTCAAAAGATCTAAACCCTGGAACATCCAGCAACCATTCCTGCCCCTGTGAAATCCATATCTCTGTCATGACCACAATATCATAATTCCAAGTACCAATCAATGCCCTAAGTTCATCACTCTTATTCCTGGCACTCCTTGCATTGAAACAGACACACTTTAACCCATCCCTATGCCTTATCAACTGTGTATTCTCCCTGACAGACTCCCTGCATTCCATTTCTGCCCATTCAACAACTACCCTCTCCTCTGATCTGTAGCACTGGTTCCCATCCTCCTGCCAAACTAGTTTAAACTCTCCCAAAGTGCTCTAGCATATCTTTCACCCAGGACATTAGTGCCCCTCCAGTTTAAGTGCAACTCATCCTTCACGTACAGGTTCCATATTCCCCAGAAGGTATCCTAATGATCTACGTATCTGAAGCCCTCCCTCCTGCACCAGCCCTGTAGTCATGTGTTTAGCTGCACTCGCTTCCTGTTCCTCGCTTTGTTGCCACGTGGTACTGGCAGTAATCCTGGGCAGCAAGGTGGCACAGTGGTTAGCACTGTTGCCTCACAGCACCAGAGACTGGGGTTCAATTCCCACCTCAGGCGACTGACTGTGTGGAGTTTGCACATTCTCCCCATGTCTGCATGAGTTTCCTCCCACAGTCCAAAAGTGTGCAGGTTAGGTGAATTGGCCATGCTAAATTGCCCGTAGAGTTGGGTGAAGGGGTAAAATGTAGGGGTTGTGAGTCGGTGTGGACTTGTTGGGCTGAAGGGCCTGTTTCCACACTGTAAGTAATCTAATGACTACACTGCACATCCTGCTTTTTAGCTTTCCCTGAAATCACTTTTTAGATCCTCATCCCTTTTCCTGGCTATGGCATTGATGTAATGTGCACCACAACTTCTGGCTGCTCACTCTCCCCCTTCAGAATCTTTTAGATTCGTCAGAGACATTCCAGACCCTGGCACCTGGGAGGCAACATACCTTCCAGGAGTCCCACAGAATCTCCTGTCAGTTCCTCTAACTATTGAGTCTCCGACCACTAGCTCTTTTCTATTCTCCCCGCCTTCCCTGCTGAGCCACAGAGCCAGGCTCAGTGACAGAGACTTGGCCACTATGGCTTTCCCCTGGTAGATTGTCCCCACCATTAGTATCTAAAACGGTACACTTATTATTGAGGGGAACAGCTACATGAGATCCCTTCACTCTCTGCCTGTTCCCTTTCCATCCCCTGACTAACCCATCTTTTTTTTCCTGTACCTGAGGTGAGACTACTTCCCTGTAACTCTTCTATATTATCCCCTCCGCCTCCTGAATAGTCCAAAATTCACCCAGCTCCAGTTCTAGTTCCCTAACGCAGTTTTAGAGGAGCTGGAGTTGGGTGCATTTCCCGCAGATGACTAGTAGGAACACTAGTGTTGAACCTTACCTCCCACATCCTACTGGAGGAGCATGCAACTGCCCTAACATCCATTCCCAAAGAGAATGTTATGAGTTCCCAAAGAGATTATTGAAAAAGCTAGAAACTGTACCAAATTGGCACACAGAACTTTTTTTTGGTTGGAGGAGGAGGATGGGTGGGCGACACTACCTAAGTAGTATTTTGGGGAAAGCAACAACCCAATATATTACCTCACTTACTCAGCAGTCCTGTGTCCACTCCTGCTCCATGTGTGCTCCGCCCATTCATGAGATAAGTTATTAAAGGATTAATTTACCTTACCAGCACCCCCCTGGTCCTCACTCTCACTGCTCCCACTGCTGCTGCAAAAATGAGTATAACAAGAAGGAGATTCTGGATTAGTGGTGCTGGAAGAGCACAGCAGTTCAGGCAGCATCCAAGGAGCTTCGAAATCGACGTTTCGGGCAAAAGCCCTTCATCAGGAATAAAGGCAATGAACCTGAAGCATGGAGAGATAAGCTAGAGGAGGGTTGGAGTGGGGAGAAAGTAGCAGAGAGTACAATGGGTGAGTGGGGGAGGGGATGAAGGTGATAGGTCAGGGAGGAGAGGGTGGAGTGGATAGGTGGAAAAGGAGATAGGCAGGTAGGACAAGTCCGGACAAGTCATGGGGACAGTGCTGAGCTGGAAGTTT
>NC_057711.1:91215636-91227658 GCF_004010195.1 Chiloscyllium plagiosum
TTGGGGACGTCTGGAGAGGAAAAAATGGAGGGCTTGGAGGCCCTGGTCATGGCGGATGGAGGTGTAGAGGGATTGGATATCCATGGTGAAGATGAGGCATTGAGGGCCGGGGAAACGGAAGTCTTGGAGGAGGTGGAGGGCGGGGGTGGTATCTCGAGTTCATCGTCCAATTTACAGCCATCTTAAACAGGTTAACGGAACACTAAAAATTAGGAATGTTCTACCAAGATACCTTGTGGGACTGGTTGGTTTGTGGCCTCTAAAATGAAGCCATTCAATGGAAGCTACTAACAAACAGAGGCCTGAATTTCAAGGCAGCTTTGCTATCTTCATCAAGTTGGCAGCCAGCAAACCAACACAGTGTCAGATGCATAAAGTAGTAGAAGACCAGCAGAGTGTGATACCAGTATAGAATGCTGCTCATGTGGCAAGTTCAGTCACAAGGAGTCAACATGTTGGACTCAAGAAGCCAGTGCTAAAAATGTAAATGTGTGAGCCATATTGCCCAAAATTGCTGGTTACAACCCAAACAAGAGAGCAAAGTCAAAAAGAAACAATCCTGAGGATAAGGCATGAGGTACATGTCGCCAGTCAGGGAGTAGACAGGGAGTCAAATGGGCCTGTGGAAGAAGGAGCAAAAGCTAGAATTAGCAGAGTTTTGGTTAAACATTCCATTGTTGTGTGAAGCTGATTGTTTCTGGTTTCTCCCCAAATTAGTAAAGATTGAAGCAGATACAGGTGCAGTGGAGACTGTGTTTCCTGAATTAGGCTATAGACAGAAATTAAAATACTACCATTGAAGCATGCCAAAATTGCACTGTGGACTTACACAGAACAAGTGGTGCCACTGTAGGGCTGTGTGCTGGTAAAAGTATGGTTAAGATACCAGTGACTTTGGAAATAGAACCAGTCTGACTCAAGATTGGGATACAGACAGACTCTAACCTTACACTTTTACTGCATTGTTATAAAACCTTATGTTATCTCAAGAAGGTGACTTAAAGGAAATGCTGGGATTTACATATTAATGAACTGAAACCTGCAACTCATGAAAGACATAACAACAATCTAGGTTTGTTCAATATATCATTTCAGTTGCATGACTCTGTACTCTTTTGCTATAAATTCTGATCCCATTCCATAGCTACTTGATGAAGGAGCAGCGCTCCAAAAGCTATTACTCCCAAATAAAACCTGTTGGACTATAACCTGGTGTTGTATGATTTTTAACAGTATCTTTTACGTTACTGGCCAGTAGATTGAGTAGAACATTTAAGCTGAAAAGTATGCATTTCTGTTCTCATGAATTATACCATATTAGAGCTGATCCTCAATCTTTTAAGGTTACTTTATGTACTTTAAAAACATTTGCTGCTATCTGTAACCCATAATGTTTAAAAGTGAATATTAATGTTATCTTTCTAGTTGGTATTAAGTATTTTAATCAATATTCGGGTCTTGATGTCAAGGACAGTAACATTCACCTTATCTTTGGAATTCAGCTCTTTCATTCATTTGTTTGGACTAAGGTTATAATGATGTCAGGAGCCAAGTGGCCTTGGCAGGACAGAAATATTGCTTATTAGCACTGTTGTTGACTCATTCCATCATTTTACTGATAATTGAGAGTAGACTGATAGGGAATTAATTGGTCATGTTGGATTTGTCCTGTGTTTTATGTTCAGCACATACCTGGGTAAATTTACAAATTTCCATGTAGATGCTAATGTTGTCGCTGTGCAGTAATGGCTTGCTTAGGGACATGGCATATGCTTCAGTGCTGTTGATGAAATATTTTCAGGGCCCGTAGCCATTGAAGTATCTAGTGCCTTCAGCCCTTTCTTGATATCACTTAGAGTAAAGTGAATAAGCTGAAGACTGGCATTTAGGTGGTGGGGATTGGGTAGTTGGGTAGGGATGTTTGGGTAGGTGGTGGGTCAAGTGGAAGAGATGGTCATCAGCAGGAGGTTTTGTTGACTATTTCTGACCTGATGCCATGAGATTTCATGGGGAGTCAATGTTGAGTCTCTCCTGCCAATGGGACAAGGCACAGGATTTTGATGGTGGTGTCTGGGACATAGTCACACTAATAGAATCATACCTTATAGACCATGTCAGGCTGTTGCTCAATTAATTTGTGAGACAGTTTTCCCAATAGCCTCCACATGTAGGTGCGTGTGTGGAATGGGCTGCCAGAGTTGGAGGCTAGTACAATTGCAACATTTAGAAAAGGCATCTGGATGGGTATATGAAGAGGAAGGATTTGGAGGGATATGGGCCAGGTGCTGGCAGGTGGGAATAAATTAGGTTGGGATCTCTGGTTAGCATGGACGAGTTGGACCGAAGGGTCTGTTTCCATGCTGAGTATCTCTATGATTCTATGACTCTAAATGGTTAATGGGTTTTTTTAATATTTAGCTCAATAGTCTGGTTCAACATTTTCAAACTTATACATAGTGACGACAACAAACTGAGGAGTGATGCAGCAAAAAATGTAAACATGCGATTTCTCATGATGTTTCAGAAATCAGGAAGCTGTAGCTGCATAAGTGCGCTATCTCCTTTTAACACAATTCATAGGTTTACAGGGTAACATTACATTAATTAATTCATTAAAGTCTGTTCAGACTCACAAAGTTTAAGGACAGATACAGTGTGCTAAAGGTATGCTGAAATATTTCAAATCATGGAGTCATAGAGATGTACAGCACGGAAATAGACCCTTCAGTCCGACTCATCCATGCTGACCAGATATCCTAAATTAATCTAGTCCCATTTGCCAGCATTTGGCCCATGTCCTTCTATTATATACACATCCAGAAGCCTTTTAAATGTTGTAATTGTACCAGCCTCCACAATTTCCTATGGCAGCCTACTCTATACACATCAGCCTTTGTGTGAAAGATTTGCTCCTTAGGTCCCTTTTAAATCTTCCCCCCTCACCTAAACTTATGCCCTCTAGTTTTGGACTCCCTCATCCCAGGCAAAAGACTTTGTCTATTTATCCTATTCATGACCCTCATGGTTTTATAAACCTTTATAATGTCACCCCTCAGCCTCCAATGCTCCAGAGAAAATAGCCCCGGCCTGTTCAGTCTCTCCCAATAGCTCAAACATTCCAACCCTGGAAACAGTCCTTTCAAGTTTCATAGCATTCTTCATGTAGCAGGGAAAGCAGAATTGCACACAATATTACAAAAGTGGCCTAACCAATTCCTTTGTAGCCACAACATGACCTCCCAGCACCAATATCAAATGCACTGACCAATAAAGGAAAGCATATTAAACTAAAAGGAAAGCCTTCTTCACTATCCTTTCTACCTGCGATTCTATTTGTTGAGATATGAATTGGTTACAAACGCCTTTAGTAATTTTTTCTCTTTAACAGAATATTGAAATTCATTAAAGATCAACTGATCATTTCAATTGTGAAAATTCCATTCTAATGTCAACATATACCATAGCTAGCAGGGAAAGGTGTGACAATATTAAATCAAGAATAGGTGTAGCTCAAGGAATCCAAGATAGCGGCATCCTGTTAGGATCGTGTTAGCTGGTCTCCCCACGCTACAACACTGACTGAATGAACCAGAACCCATCCCATACACTTTATTGTAAGTAAAAACAAGTAAAGGAGCTAGAAACCTGAAAAAAAAAGCCCACTTACCTTTGTCCTTGCAGCTGGAGAATGCCAAGAAAAGGAGGAGGCTCACCTGGGGCAAGGGCCATAGCCCAGCCCACTGAAACAGCGGGTTTGCTCAATCACCAGACCCTGGTTGAGAAGCTGGCCAAATCTCGCAAGGTCCTAGACAGGCAGATCCAGGAAAAAATTGAGAGAAGCTGGCTCCTGTACCTGTTATGCTGCAAGGTCTGGGAAAAAGGACCAATGAGCTTGAGCACCTGGCTGCAGGGGTAGAGGCAGAGATTGACTCCCCCAAGAGCCTGATTGAAGCCCTGGAAACACAGCTCCTTGGTCTGTTGGATCTGGTGGACAATCTCAAAAGCAGGGGAAGAAGCAAGAATCTGTGTGCTGTTGGCCTACTGGAGGGGATGGAAAGTGAGCAGCCGGTGGAGTTCTTCGAGAAGTGGTTCCCGGAGTTCCTTGGTTTGGAGGGTGAGAAGGGAAGGATAACAATTGAAACAGCCCACCGGATCATGGCATGAAAGCCAAATGTGGATCAGCATCCACTCCCTGACCTAGTAAGCTTCCATCATTATAAAAACAAGCAGAGGGTTATGGAAGCCTCTGGAGCCTAGGGGTGGGACACAAAGACGTTGGTATGTGGCAGAACCAGGGTCAAGTTTTTTCAAGACTTCTCGGTGGCAGTGGTCTGGAAGAGGAAGTCCTATGATGGCATCAGGAGGAGATTGAGAGAGCTTGGAATCCAGTATTCTCTAACACATCCTTCTGCGGTTCTTCGAATCAGCCATAATGGATCCATACATTTGTTCAACTCGCCAGAGAAAGTGAAGAACTTTGCGAACATGTTGACTTAAGTTGAATGGCCAAATAGACGTAGAGGACAGAACTGTTCGGGTTTGCTTTTCTTTAAAAAGGACTTAGTGGAATCTTCTTTCTGGTAATAGGTTGTGTGGAATGATGACCAGGCTGGATAGAGTGTTTATCTTTAATCTCTAAGTTATGTTAAGGGATATTTATTTTTAATTTACTTGTCTATAGTACTAAGCTTGCTCTTGGTGTTTCTTTTCTCTACCAGGTGGTCGGTGTATGTGGCATGACCCTAGCTGGTAGGAGTTGAGGGGGCAGTTGGGATGGTTAGTAGAGTTGTAGGATGTGCAAGTAAATTCCTCCAATCAGTGCCTTTGGCGATTTTTTGTTTTTCTGTTTTTGCTGTGTATAGTTTTGTATATTTTGTAGATTTGTTGGCTGTAGTTATTTTAGTCTGTGTAGTCCTTGGGTTTTAGAACATAGAACATAGAACATAGAACATTGGTTCGTTACCCAGAACCAAATCCAGTATGGCCTCACCTCTTGTTGGCCTGTCTACATATTGTGTCAGGAAACTCTCCTGCACACATTGAACATTTTTGTGGATTCTTTTGCATGAAAGCTCAGCGATCTGTAGTTCAGGTTCTTCCTCTCTGGAGTCTAGATGATGCTATAGAAGGTTATGGCTAAGGATGTGTTTAATGGTGCACCTGAAATGTTAGGGGGAGTCATTTGCCTGTCAAGAGAAAAAAGGTACTTTCCAGCCTTAAAAGGGAGAGGGTGGATGTTCCCTTTTTAACAAGAAACACACTTGGATGATGCAGAACATTTGAAGCTGCAACAGAATGTGTATGAATGGGTTTATTTTTCATCTTTCAATACAAGAAGTAGAGGGATGGCCATTTTAGTTAGAAAGAATCTCCCATTTAAGTTATTAGAGTGCATTAAAGACACACACGGGAAATTTGTAATCCTTAAAGTTTCGATACATGGGAAAGAGTAAAGGATCTTAAATGTTTACTGTCCCCCGGCCCACGCTCTTAAATTCTTGACAGACACACTTTCTCGACTGGTTAACCTTGCATCTCAACATATCATCATAGATGGGGATTTCAATTGTCTAATAGACCCTACAGTAGACAGATTGCCCAAAGGCCCACCGATATCTCCTTTACGATCTAAACAATTAAGGGATTTGTGTGCTAAATTGGGGTTGGTAGATGTTTGGAGGCACCTTCACCCGACTGGCAGGGACTTCACGTTCTTTTCAAACCCACCAGGATTGATCTTTTTCTGACCCCACAGCACATCTGGGCCCAGTGGCGTCATGTACAATTGGCAATATTACTATTACCGATCACGCCCCAGTGTATTTAATGGTTAAGAGTAAGGAAATGGTGGTAGGCTCAAAGCACTGGCAATGGACCTCTTCATCCTCAAGGATATCATGTTCATTGAATTCTTTTCTGGTGAGTTCAGGGCTTTTTTAGATATTAATTCAGGCTTGGCCAGTAGCCCATCCATCCTTTGGAAAACAGCTAAAGCTTATGGTAGGGGGTTGGTTATTTCTATCCAGTCAGTAAGAAGCGGCAGATGGGTGAGCAGCAACGCTTGCTCAAGGCATGTCTGAAAGTAGCTGATAAGGCATAGTGTGACAAGTTAGATTGCAGAGGATGACGACGCTTCAGTCTGTGCTGAACTCCACGCTCACACGGACAGCCAAGAGGAAGCTTACATTTGTAAGTCAAAGGCTGTTTGAGCATTGGGATAAGCTGGGCAAGTACTTAGCTTACCTTGCTAGGAAAAGGAGTGCACCCCCCAAGCCATTACCTCGGATCAGAGAGGACACAGGAAATTTAACCTACGATACTAAAAGGATTAATGCAGCATTTTGGAAACTTTTCTCTGAACTATACTAATCTGAAAGCTGTGAGAGTGGGCTAGTTTGGGGCCTTTTTTTAAAGAATTTGAACCTTCGTAGAGTGAACGCAGAAAAAGAGTCTCTCCTCAATGCCCCATTGTCATAGCAAGAGGTGCAGGAGGCTGTGAGGCAGCTCCAGAATAGAAGCACCAGGTCCTGACGGGCTCCCCAGTGAGGTCAACAAGGAATTTATAAGTATATTGTCAGTGCCAATGCTTAGTAAGTCTAATGAGTCAGATGGATGTGGCCTCCTCCCACCATCTCTAAGAGGATGTGAGGCACCACCTCCCATCATTCTTAAAAAGGGGAAAGCCCCCAAGGATTGTGCTTCCTATAGGCCCATTTCATTCCTGAATGTTGACTTCAAAATATTATCCAAGACTCTGGCATTGAGGCTAGAAACTGTACTGCCCTCCATCATTAAGGAGAACCAGACAGGGTTCATAAAAGGTCACAGATCAACAGATAATGTCAGAAGATTATTTAACATGATCCAAGCATGTCAACAGCGATCAGTACAGGGTTTGGTGATCTCCTTAGATGCAGAAAAGGCATTTGACAGCGTTGAGTGGCCATATCGTTTTCATACCTTAAAGTGGTTTGGCCTGGGAGAGTCCTTCTTCAGGTGGGTGGAGGTTTAGTACAGTGATCCTCTTGCTGCCGTCCTCACCAACGGTATACGGTCAAGCAATTTTAATATTTGTACGAGCAGTTGACAGGGCTGTTCCTTGTCACCATTGCTTTTCACATTAGATATCAAACTGCTGGCAGAGGCAATACCTGGGGATTGCAATATAACCACTCCAGAAGAGGGGACAAAGTCACATAAGATCACATTGTATGGGGATGATGTTCTTATCTCCTTATCAAACCTAACAGTCTCAGTGCCACACCTGATACAATGCCTCAATTTATCTGGTGGCTTTTCGAGTTATAAGAACAATTTTACGAAGTCAGAGGCTATGCCCATGGGTGGTCTCTTAAGAGTGCCAGATCCTGAGGGAGGATCTCAGTTCCCCTTTAAATGGTCACAGGATGGCTTTCTCTACTTAGGTATATTTATAACTCCCATTTTTGATTGACTATTTAAAGCCAATTTTGCCCATTTATTCGACAGAATCAAGCAGGACCTTCATAGATGGGAAGTGCTTTTGATCTCTTGGTTTGGTCGGATAGCGTCATTAAAATAAACATTCTGCCCCTGTTGTATCCTATGCAAATGTTCCCTCTGCTTTTTACTAAGCAAATATTTAGAAGACTGAATGGCTGGTTTAGATCTTTTATGTGGTATTGCAAGCGGCCCCTATTTAAATTAACTAAATTGCAGTTATCTTATAGACTGGGAGGAGTGGGCCTTTCTGATCTCAGAAACTGAGGAGAAAGTGAGGTCTGCAGATGCTGGAGATCAGAGATGGAAATGTGTTGCTGGAAAAGCGCAGCAGGTCAGGCAGCATCTAGGGAACAGGAGAATCGACGTTTCGGGCATTAGCCCTTCTTCAGGAATGAGGAAAGTTGGACCAACTTTCCTCATTCCTGAAGAAGGGCGAATGCCCGAAACGTCGATTCTCCTGTTCCCTAGATGCTGCCTGATATCAGAAACTATCAATTAAGCTCATTGGTATCTTACGTGAATGATTGTGCCCTGAGGGGACTCTCACTCACTTTGATTGGATATCGAAGCATCTCAGACAAGATACCCCCTTATTAGCCTGCTGTTCTTAGACAAAGTGGGAACAGTTAAGGAATATTGCCGTAACCCAATAGTCATCGATACTGTCAAGGCATGGAGGGCAACGCATCGGGGTGAGGGCAATTTTCCTAAAACATCATGTTTGACACCCATAGTTAGTATGCCAGGCTTTCAGCCAGGGGTGATGGACTCAGTGTTTAAACTATGGGCAGCTAGGGGTGTGTCTTGCCTGGATGATTTATTCGAAGGGGACATGATTAGATTAGATTCCCTACAGTGTGAAACCAGGCCCTTCGGCCCAACCAGTCCACACCAACCCTCCAAAGAGTAACCCACCCAAACCCATTTTCCTCTGACTAGCGCACCTAACACTATGGGCATTTAACATGGTCAATTCACCTGGCCCACACATCTTCGGATTGTGGGAGGAAACCCACGCAGACACGGGGAGAATGTGCATACTCCACACAACAGTCGCCCAAGGCTGGAATCGAACCTGGGGCCCTGGAGCTGTGAGGCAGCAGTGATAACCACTGAGCCACCATGCCACCCCTGGACATATTGATGTCCTTTAACTAGTTGGCTCAGAAATATGAATTGTCCAATAGGGACCTCTTTCACTTCTTTCAAATTAGAAATTTCATACAAAAAAGCGACCACATTTCTAAATGATCCTTATAGGTCCGACATGGAGAAGAGGGTGTTGAGTGCTAAGCATACATTATCTGTTAGCAATGCTTATCATCTATTGGGAGAGGGTCCCTTGGATGAGTCCAAGCGGCTCTATAAGGTATGGGAGAGGGAGCTGGACATTGAGATCTCTTCTGAAATATGAGACAATATCTGGGAAAATGCAAGAATGAACTCAGTTTGCAACAGGAGCCACGCCTTACAACCTGAAGATTCTCCACAGGGTCCATTTGGCCCCAGACTGCCTCACTAAATTTAAAGCAGGAGCATCTTCAATGTGTCCTAAATGTAAAGTGAGTATGGGCACACTTACTCATTGTCTCTGTTCCTGCTTACTGGAGCGCTGTGGTAGGAGAAATAGAGAAGGCCTTGGGGGCGGAGGTGGAAATGGGCCCTGTATCTCTTCTTCTCAGCTATGTTAATTCACTTTCATTAGATGTACATTAAAAAAAAGCTTTTCAGTCTCCTCACTTTTTATGCAAGAAAGAACATTCTATTAGGATGGGTTTCGGAAAATCCCCTGGAGTTGGTGGGCTGGTGTAAGCTCATCATGGAGCACATCCCCTTGGATTTTCTTACAAGTATGGTGCAGCATAAAACAAATAATTTCTATAAGACATGGTGGCCCTTTTTGGACTATCTGGGTACAGATTTGTCCACTATACTAATAAGAGCCTTTATATGCAACAATTCTATGTAATGAATCTAGTATGCAGAGGGGAGGAACTAGGAACATATGAATATATATAAACGTATGTGCTCGATGAGCAAGGGCTATTGCTTTGTTTTGCTGAGCTGTGTTATGGTTATTATCACTATTATTATTGTTAAGATTTTCCTTTTTTTGGCTTAGTTATTAGTTATTTATCTATGTAATTAGTGGATTTGTTTTTTTAACATTGGTGTGAATTGTTTTGTTTTGTATTTGTTGTAATATTCAAAAGAAAAAAATCCTTTTTTTAATAAAATCATATTTTAAAAATGGAATAGGTGTAGCTCAAGTACAATGCTCAGGAAGCAAACTCTTACACAACTTTTATTCATTAAGCAAACTCTGACATTTCCTGACTAAGGGAACACCCTGTCTTCAACTATATTTTTGAAATGGCATCTCCTCCAAGTGTTTTGGTATATCCTCCTAACATTCCCTGTCTTTTTTGCACAAAGAATCTGTCTTTAAATTAATAGGATGTTAAGACAGTTACTCACAGATTTCTGATTCTATAGTACATCCTCTATTTCTTTTCTACAACAGCTCAAGACGGAAGATCTACATTATATCAAGTAACACCATTCCAATGACAATTTGAGTAAGGTGTCCCAAATAATAGCAGTTTCCTAACATGATCTGTTGGAAAACAGACATGATTCCAATAGAGCTTTGCTTTGTGTCACTGATGTGAAGAGAATGGTGATGTTGTGACTCATTATGGTGCAGTTGGAAGGGCTTATGCTTGAAACATTGATCCTCCTGCTCCCTGAATGCTGCCTGACCGGCTGTGCTTTTCCACATCACACTCTTCGACTGCAGTTGGAACTGAATTGGTGCCACAGTATGCACATGTAGGAAGTTATACATACTGTATATACTTACTGGCATTGGGTGGTGATGTCTATGGAAGCCTCAGCCTGACTTCATGACTTCAGGAAAGGAATGGCAAAGTGACATCTTACATGGAAGGAATGCAATAAACACAATTAATCACAAAGGCTTTCAGTTTCCATAATTAAAAAGGCAAATTATCAAAACTGAATCACTCCATTTTTCCTTAGATCTGATCTTAAATGCCAAATTAAGTGGCAATCAAATTTGCTAAGAATGCCTCACACTTTATGAAAAGGGCTTTGCTTTCCTGTCAATCTAAAAGAGCAGGAAGTCAGCTCTGCTAAAAGGTCAGCACAGTTAGAAAACAGCAGCACTGGCAATTTGAGATAATGTAAGAATGTGTCAGCCACAGTGAGAAATTAACACTGTTGAAATATTTAAAACTGTGGTTTTCACATGAAAATGATACCAACATTCTGTGTAACTAATGCAACTCACTCACTTTCCACTGCCTTCCTAGATTTTAGTAAAGTGGACTAATATGAATTTCTAATTTGCAAGCCAGAAATTTCCATGAGTAATTATTTGATTAGTCTTCCTGTGAATCAACCCAACCCAGAACATTAAATCTTTAGCTTAAATAAATTCAAAAGTTTAACATACACAAAGGCTCAGGGTTGAATTTATGGCCTGAACTTTCCTCCATAATGAAACATGAACATGGAGGAATAGAGACAATGATATAGGAAGATCGAATGTCAGTTCCTTATCCCTGAAATCCTCAATAGAAATTTTACTGACTTCATCCCCCCTCTGCTGAAAATTGAGCTGTATGTTTGCTCCCTCCTTCCCTGCACACGTCTAAAAGATGGTGTTTGACTAGATGTGTGATTGTGAAAATGACTGATTATTCTATCTTCTGTCATTCTCAGAGAATAGCAGAAGGTGTATCCTCCATCAGCAGAAAGCAGAGATGAAAGCCTTTTTGGATGGAAATATACTTTCCCTCGTGTCTGTTCTCACAACTGATCTACCTTGCTAATGGAAAGAGTGCTAATTCAATGTTTAAAGAGGTCTTCTGGAAGAGTACCTGATATCTAATATCAGACGTGCAGATATTTCCTCCAATTAAACATTGGGGAGACTGAAGCTATTGCCTTTGATCTCTATCCCTACCTATTATCCTTATACAACTGTAGGTCAACATCCTGAGATAAAGCTAGTCTATTCATAACCACAATGCGACATTTGGTCGCATGGTGAGCTCCATATATCATTAAGACAATTCTATCTCTGTAACATCATTTGAGTTTGCTCCAGTCTCAACTAATCAGCTGCTGAAAGCCTCATCAAACATAACCATTACTTAACCATTCAAAAGCATCGTTGCTGGTTTCTCACATTTTGTTTACTGTAAACTTGAGGTTGTCAAAATCCCTGACACTTTTATCTTAAACTATACCAAGTCATATTTATCAAGCAGCTGAAAATGTGTTGCTGGAAAAGCGCAGCAAGTCAGGCAGCATCCAAGGAACAGGAGAATCGACGTTTCGGACATAAGCCCTTCTTCAGGAATGAGGAAAGTGTGTCCAGCAGGCTAAGATAAAAGGTAGGGAGGAGGGACTTGGGGGAGGGGGGTTGGAAATGCGATAGGTGGAAGGAGGTCAAGGTGAGGGTGATAGGCCAGAGTGGGGTGGGGGCGGAGAGGTCAGGAAGAAGATTGCA
>NC_057711.1:91228433-91240110 GCF_004010195.1 Chiloscyllium plagiosum
CTGTTCAACCTCCTCGTGGGAGCACGAGGCAGCGCTGATACAGTCATCGATGTAGCAGAGGAAAAGGTGGGGGGTGGTGCAACTGTAGCTGCGGAAGATGGACTGTTCCACATATCTTACGAAGAGGCAGGCATAGCTGGGGCCCATGTGGGTGCCCATGGCTACTCCTTTGTTTTGGAGGAAGTGGGAGGATTGGAAAGAGAAGTTGTTCAGGGTGAGGACCAGTTCAGTCAGTTGAAGGAGGGTATCAGTTGAAGGGTACTGGTTGGTACGGCGGGAAAGCAAGCAGCCCTGTGCACACTGGTTTACACTTGCTCCCACTCAAGTGGGAGATTGACTAAGATGTTGCCTGATCTGGAGAGAAGTTCCTACGAGGAAAGGCTGAGGGACTTGAGGCTATTTCCATTGGAGAGAAGAAGGTTGAGAGGTGACTTAATTGAGACATATAAAATAATCAGAGGATTATATAGGTTCAACAGTGAGAGCTTTTTTCCTCAGATGGCGATGGCTAGCATGAGGGGACATAGTTTTAAATTGAGTGGTGATAGATATAGCACAGATGTCAGAGGTAGTTTCTTTACTCAGAGAGTAGTAGGGGCTTGGAATGCACTGCCTGCAACAGTAGTAGACTCACCAAATTTAAGTGCATTTAAATGGTCATCGTATAGGCAAATAGATGAGAATGGAATAGTATAGGTTAGGCTTCAGATTGGGCTTCAGATTGGTTTCACAGGTGGGTGCAAAATTGAGGGCCAAAGGGCTGGTACTGCGCTGTAATGTTCTATGTTCTATGTTCTTAAGTAAGGTCACGGTTATAAAATTTGCAAACATGATTTTGTGGACATGTTCCTCTTTATCTCTGTAATCTCTGCCAACCTTTAAGGTACTTGCATATGTTTAATTCTGGCCTCTTTTGCATTCTTGGCACCACCAACAATGACCATGCCTGTTGTTCTCTGGGTCCCATGCATTCTCTTCTGAAGCATCATTGGAAATGTTATTATATCAAAGGTACTGTCTAAATATATGCTTTCAGATTTTTGTAATTGCATCTATGCCACATAACAATGACTCCTTGAGACTGATGTTGACTGTGACATTAGCAGGCTTCATCTATGAGGTGGTGATACTGTACTGTTGGAAGCCCAAGTTGTCATTTTTACAGTGGAGTCAAGATGGGATGGAAGGCCCCACTCCAACCTACATCAGGTAATAAAGCAGGCTTGCAGAGAAATGAACGCTGACCTTCTTTCTAGCCAAATTTAACTCATGCCCTCAAACACTAGAAAAATTAGTTTTGATGAGCATGTTTTTTTAAATTATCTGTAATATTTAGAAATTGTATGTATATCTCATAGCGGAAGAAACATTCTTTGTCAATAAGTAGGATGGTAGAGTAAATAAAGTATTAGGAACATATTTAATTTCAAAACTTTGTTTTACATTACAAATAAGTTACATTAATAAAAAGTTTACATTGAAATGTTGACTAGGTGAAGTTCTGTACTATATAAGTACAGAACACAGGGAAATACATTGCTATCTGTGTGGTTTATACATGGTCCTTAACCTGCTGATTTAAAAAGGTGAAAAGCTGAAGAGAAACAGTAGTGTAAAAAGAAATATAAGTATATTTGACATTCATTGGCAAACTTCCTGAATTGGAACTTCTTCCTTTCAACCCACCAAGTTGAAAATATCATCTGGAAATTTTGTTGAATTTATCCAATTGGTAGTTGTAAGTGCTGCAAATGATAAGCATATATCTAGCTGAGATTTATGCTGACCTTGCACCAAGGCTTTGGCTGTTAAACAGGGGACCTTTCTTAAACTGCTTGGTGATATAATCAAATAATGGGGACAAATAACCAAATTCTGAAACTGTTTGTTTGAAGCTAAGGAGCAGCATGAAGTTTGAAAGATCATCAGCAAGAAAATTTAAACCAATCTGAAACAAGATTGGTAGGGTGGAAGGTGGGGAAAGAGACAGATCAATGGGAAGCAAGAGAGGGAAGGAGAGTGAGCGAACTGAGAACGGGATACACAGTTAGATCACAAGACCATGAGAAATAAGAACAGGAGTAGACTGTTAGGCCCTTGAAATTGTTCCACCATTCAATAGGATCATGGCTGATCCAACATTCCTCACGTCCACTTTCCTGCTTTTTCCCCATAACCCTTGATTACCCTGCTAATCAGGAATCTATCTATCTCAGCCTGAAATATACACAAGAACACTGCCCAAACAGCTCAAAGTCTCATAACTCCCTGAGGAAGAAATTCCTCCATATCTCAGTCTTAATTTGGCAACCCTTTATTCTGAGACTACATCCTATGGTCCAAAACACTCCCAGGAGAGGAAACATCTTTTCAGCATCTATCCTGTCAAGCCCCTTAAGAATCCTATTTGTCTCAGTGAGATCACCTTTCATTCTTCTAAACTCCAGTGAATAAAGTCCCAATTTGTTAAGCCTTGGTCCTAAAACAATTCCTCCATACCACAAACCTCTGAACTGTCTCCAATATAACAATATATTTCATTAACAAGGCTCACATTGTTCCAGAAAAAGAAACAAAGAATTGTGAATTGTGAAACAAAAATAAAAACTGCTGGAGAAACTCAACAGGTCTGGCAGTATCTATGGAGAGAAAGCAGAGTCAATGTTTCAGGTCTAGTGACCCTTCTTCAAAACATATACTCGAATCCCTTTGAAATAGGGGTCAACATACCATTAGCCTTGCTGATTACCTGCTGCATCTGTGTTTTAGCCTTCTGTGGTTTGTGGACAAGGACACCCACATCCTTTTATGTAACAACTTTCATCAGCTTTTCTCCATTTAAATCATACTGTTCTTCTGTTCTCCCATCCAACATAAACAACTTCATTTTCCTACATAATACTGCATTTGGCAACTTGTTTTCCTAATTACTTAATCAATTAATATCTTTCTGCAAACTGTTGCCTGTTTTCAACTTGCCTTTTCACCTATTTGTGAATCATCTGCAAATTTTGCCATGGTACATTTGCTTAATTCCTCCAAGTCATCAATATATATTATAAACAGTTGTCATCCCTGAACTAACTCCACAAGGCTGGTATTCTATCACCAAGTCACCCTTTATTGACACATGGAGAGTCCTTGACATTGATCTTTCAGCGCGAGGCTCTCAGATTGAACAGGACATTTGACACTCCTGTTCTTTATTTTTATTTTTGCCCGACACTACTACAGCACCACCAAGTCACCCTTTATTTACACATGGAGAGTCCTTGACATTGATCTTTCAGCGCGAGCTCTCAGATTGAACAGGACATTTGACACTCCTGTTCTTTATTTTTATTTTTGCCCGACACTACTACAGCACCCAAAGGTCCTTGGCAGTAGTGCTCATATTTTCCTCATAACTCTCATGGAACACTCTTGTTTTTATCCGTCAGCCAGGGCTCTCCGATTGGACCAGATTAACAGCCTAATCAGGAAACACATGCTCTATGAAGTCCACCTGGCTGACAATCACTACATTCCTAAGACTCTGTGTTGAGAACAAAGGTTGGATCTTTTTTTTGTAGCTCCTCCTGGGGCTTTTCAGCACCGGCTCAGGTTCCTCCAATTCTGCCTCTGATACAGGTGTCATGTAATTCATAGTAGATGGCCTCTTGCGCCCAGACCATCCCAGAAAAAATGTATTCTCTTCTTCATGTGGCAAAGTGGCAAGGCAGCGACATCGGCCGCGCCCATCTCTGATTCCAAGGTATCTTCAATATTTGACATTGAGGGAGTCCTGTGAGTTCTGGAACAATCATAAAAGTTGTTGAGAAGTTAGGCACATTGTTTGTAATATTTGTAGCTTTAATATTGTCCAAAAGTTTGTTCAGGACCATCACATCTCTCCAAACTAGATACATGACGTCGCATCGACTATGCCCCTTCCGATACAGGGCCATTCCCATGGTTCCTACACCAAACTTCATCCCTGAAGTAAACTGTCTCTTTTGCTTGTGTCCAGCATTAGCATTCCTGATGCTGTTTCACCCACTCCTCAGGCTGGGAAGATCAGATTTAATCTGGTACAGTGTCTTCTCCCTATTAACAACTCTGCTGGAGCTATCCCTGTAGTTCCATGAGAGGTGGCCCGATAATCAAATAGGACCGGGGACAGTTTATAGAGTGAAGGTGCAGGCTGTTTCTTGAAACATCCCTTCAAAGTTGGATTGTTTTTTTCTGCCAGACCATTGGATGATGGATTGTTAGGAGCTATCCTTGTATGTTGAATATCATTCGATTTTAAGAAATATCCAAGTTCCCTGCTGGTAAACGATAGTCCATTTCCTGTGAACAACACTTCCAGGAGTCCACATATTGCAAAAGATGTTCACAGTTTTTCTATCATCATCCCTGTGTTTGACGAATGAACCCCATGGACACCGTGTTACGTTGAGTGGGCATCCACAATGATTAGGAACACTGTGCCCAATAAAGGGCTTGCATAGTTGATGTGTAAACAAGTTCATGGTTTACCTGGCCATTCCCACAAATGTGGTGGAGTTGCTGACAATAATGTTTGTCCTTTTTGGCGCTCTGGGCACTGCCCGGCCAATGTAGTTAGGCCTACATCCAATCTTGGCCATCAGATATAATTTCTCACCAACATATGGGCGGCATGGTGGCTCAGTGGTTAGCACTGCTGCCTCACAGTGCCAGGGACCCAGGTTCAATTCTTGCCTCGGGCAACTGTCTGTGTGGAGTTTGCACATTCTCCCCATGTCGGCGTGGGTTTGCTCTGGTTTCCTCCCACAGTCCAAAGATGTGCGTAGGTTAAGTGAATTGGCCATGCTAATTTGTCCGTACTGTTAGGTGCAGGGCTAAATGTAGGGGAATGGGTCTGGGTAGATTGCTGTTTGGAGGGTCGGTGTGGAGATGTTGGGCCGAAGGGCCTGTTTCCACACTGTAGGGAATCTATCTAATCTTCATTTTGGACACCCCTGGATGATATGGATGGAGTTCAACCAGTATCTGGATGGGCCTTTATTTGGGACAATCACACTTGCTCACCGCAAGAATATGCAGTCATCTACTGTGATCTGGTATCTTTCCATCCAAAAAAATTTCAATTCTGATTGTGATAGCCCTTTGAATATCCCCATAACAACCAGCTGTTTCAGTTTTGCCAGAACCAGATATTTCTGTGTCCTCAGTCTGATATGGTCAGCTGTGACTGGAAGTGCGTAAAAAAATTTAAATCCATTATGGACCCTTCCAGTGGTGATACCACTGGTGGCATATCTGCCAGCTGGAGGTGGCTGAATGCATCAACATTCATTACTTGGCCTCTCAGATGGTGTTCCAACTTATAATTATATGCAATTAGTATTAGATTCCACTGCCAGAAGCTATGGCAGCATTGCATTGTCCTGTTTGAGTAGTCCGTTATTTTTACAAATTTACATCCATAAAGGTATTGTGGAACTTCCTGACTCCAAATATGACCACCAAACCTTCTGTCTCTAGTTGGGCATGTTTATGCACTGCACTGGCCAAATTCCTGGATGCATATGCTATAGCGTGTTCCTCTCTATTGAGCCACAAAGAGCTAAACCTACTCCAATGTCATACAGGGAGTCATTGCCTATCGATAAAGATCTTGCTTGGGATCATAGTGTGACAACACCTTAGAGGATCTTAGCTGTTTCTTCACCTCCCTGAAAGTTATGCCTTGGTTACATGACCACTTCCAAGGCTGACCATTTTTTAGGAGTGGATGCAAATGTGCGAGGCTAGAGCCCAAGTTATGTATCAATGTTCTATAATAATTCACCAGGCCAAGACAAGTCCTAACCCTGGTACAGACGTGAGAGTCAGGGCACCTTTGATCACTTTCACTTTGTCTTACAATGGTGTAACCCAGTCTTATCGACTCTGTAGCCCAAGTAGGTCACTTGGGATGCCTAGATCATACATTTTTTTCCTTCAAAGGTAATGCCCACCTGGGGAAAATGTCTAAAGTTCTGTAAGTGCTCCTTAATAGTTTTCCCTGTTATTAGCACATCATTTAGATAAATGGTGATTTGGCATCTACCTTTTAAAATGTTCTGCATCATTTGCTGTAAACTTGTACAGGCTGACAATACCTCAAATGGTACTGTGGGATCATGTTCAAATAAGGACCGGAATTGGTGAGTGGCAACAAGAGCCTGTTTTATTCAGCAATCACAGTGCAGGCTCGTAGCAGCTTTAGAATCTCGAAGTACAGTTCTTATAAGAGTCTGTCTATACATAATTCTTACATATATTAAAGTGTTACATTGTTTTATCTGTAGTACACAAAGATTTGAAGGGCTTCTGACCTGGGAGACAGGAGATGGGTTAAAATATGCTAACTGCTGGCTGATACTTCTGATGTCTGTCCAGTCTGCTTGCATAATTAAGAGGTATTAGTCCTTTTGTCTTTTATATCAGCAAATGTTAATAAAAATACTAGGCCTATATGCTTTAAATAAGTTAAAAATTGTACCTTTACTTAATAATAAAAAAAGAATATTAAGCTGATTATTGCAGCTGGGTTGTGAGATTTGTTTACAATTTGCCGATGTGAGTTTCTTTCATTCATGCAAATTCATAGAAGCGTTGTTTTGTCAGTTAGTTTCTTAAAGGGATACATACTAATAGGGGAATCTATTTAGGTCCAGGAGATGGTTGGTAAGGACTGATTTATATTGTAATGTTTCGTAGAGACTTGATGGGGATGGTATTTTTCTCTGTGCTACACTTATTCAGAGGTAAACACTGCTTGTAGCAAGGGCTGATAATGCAGTAATGCGTTTAAGAGGGTTGTTTAAAATTTGATCTATTTTATGATAGTAAAATATACTACTGAACCATGGTTTTATGAATGAATGAATCCATGTTATAGGAAATAATGAGTTAGTAAAGGGTTTTGAATGATTGAACAAGAACTCAGTTAAATGAATATAGCCAGCTGGTGAGTGAGTTAATAAAGATAATCTATTACACAATATCTCATAACACAATATCTCACAGTAGAAACATGATGCAGGTTGACTACAATTGATTATATATAGACCACTGAGTCTCACATCGGTGGCTGAGAAGCTATTGGAGAGAATTCTTAGGGATAGGGTTTACCCACATTTGAAAAAGCATGGCCAAGGTAGGGACAGTCAGCATGGGTTTGTGCAAGGCAGGGCATGTTTTACTAACTTGATTGAATTTTTCGAGGAGGTGACAAAGGTGATTGATGAGGATACAGCGGTGGATTTTATCTACATGGATTTTAGTAAGACTTTCCACATGGTCCCTCAAGACTTATCCAGAAGATTAAGATGCATGGGATTCATGATGACTTGGCCACATGGATTCAGAATTGGCTTGCTCTCAGAAGGCAAAGGTTAGTGGTGGAAGTGTGCTTTTCTGGCTGGAGGTCTGTGAGTAGTGATGGAGGCAGATAGGATAGGGGTATTTAATGGGCTTTTCGATAAGCACATGAAAAAGCAATAAACGGAGGGATGTGGACCATGCACAGGCAAAAGGTATTAGTTTAATTTGACATCAAGTTTGTCACAACATTGTGGGCCAAAGGGCCTGTTCCTGTGCTTTTCTATATTCAGTATTATATGCAGGCCACCAGCCACTTTGGCTGGCATCTTCTGACAGGATAGTACTTGACTATAATGGCTTGTAATTCACCAAGAATATCACCTATCAGCTCTTGCTGCTTGAAAATGCAGAATGGAATCAGTTGCCCTGAAGACAGCCACTTATCACCCACATTTTCTCCCTCCCACATATGTGGAGCACAGAATCTAAACCAATATGTTCAAACCTTGAATATTCTTTAAATTACCTAGGAACCTGTGGAGCCCATATAGTGCCCTGCAACTTTCTCCATGGCAATTTCTCAGCCATGTTTAACTTGGGTTAAACAATGGGGTTGAAAAAGAGCAAAAGTGAAGACTGCAGATGCTGGAGATCAGAGTCAAGATTAGAGTGGTGCTGGAAAAGCACAGCAGGTCAGGCAGCATCCGAGGAGCAGGAAAATCGACATTTCAGGCAAAAGCCCTCGCATCGGGTTTGGCAGTGGAGATGACCTGGAGGTTGCAGTGAGAGAGAGACACACTGAGATCTTTGTAGAGAGAGGAGGAGAACTTCTTCAAGATAGGCATTCTTGTAAGAGGATTCATAGTAAGATTAAAATGGGGCTGAAAAACCTATCAGCCATGATTGAATGGCACAGCAGATTTGATGTGCCAAATGGCCTAATTTCTGCTCCTATGTCTTATGATCTTATACTTGCCAACCAACTTTAACTTGCATTATAAATTGCTGTAATTGTTTGAAATTTATTATTTTTGTACTTGTCCTGTTGCGTGCAAGATGAAGTCTTTGGCAACATACCTCTCCTTTCAGCAATTTTCAAGTTCTTCATTATCAAGCAACCTTTTTATGTGCAGGCAGTCCCAGAGTTGCAAAGGAGTTCCATTCTGGAGTCTGTTCACAAGTCAATTTGTATGCAAGTTTGAACACACTGCAGGACAACACAAATGAATCATTCATAAGTATAGGAAATTCTTGTACATCGAGCCTTTAAAATTATACCCCTGAATGAGATCACATTTGTGAGTACGAGCATTGACCAGTCAGATGTTCATAAATTGGCAAACCCCAGTATTAGATGATTTCTTCTGTGCTGTATATTTTTCATTGTGAGTTCAGTGGATAGAACTCATCTTTAGCTCAGTTGGTTTGTAGTTTAAGGTCACACAGGAGAATGTAATTTAGCATGTTATTTCACATCGCACTGAGGGAATGCTGTACTTTGCTACCTTTTTGACAAGTTCATAGAGTCACAGAGTCATAGAGTTGTGCAGCACTGAAACAGTTCCCTTGATCTGACTCATCCATGCTGACTAGATATCCTAAATTAATCTAGTTCCCTTTGCCAACATTTAGCTCATATCCCTCTAAATCCTTCTATTCATGTACCCATCCAGATGTCTTTTAAATATTGCAATTGTACAGGGTACCACCACTTCCTCTGGCAGTTCATTCCATACATACACCACAATCTGCGTGTAAAAGGTGCCCTTTAGGACCCTTTTATATCTTTCCCCTCTCACCTCTCACTTGAGTTTTAGACTCCCCTATCCTGGTAAAAATAACTTAGCTATTCACCCTATCCATGCCCCTCATGATTTTATAAACATTTGTAAGGTCACTCCTCAATCTTCAACGCTCCAGGGAAAATAGCCTCTCCCCAGAGTTCAAACTCTAACTCTGGCAACAGCCTTATAAATCTTTTGTGCATCCTTTCAAGTTCAACAACATTTTACCTAAGGCTGGAGACCAGCATTGAATGCAATATTCCAAAAGTGGCCAAACTATTGTCCTGTACAGCCGCAACACTACAACTCACCTCCGATACTCAATGATCTGATCAATAAAGGCAAGTGTATACCAAACACCTTCTTTACTACCCTGTCTACTTGTGACTCCACCTTCAAGGAACTATGAACCTACACCCCAAGGTCTGTTTGTTCAGCAAATATCCCCAGGACCCTACAATTAAGTGTATAAGCCTTGCTCTGATTTGACTTTCCAAAATGTAAAACTTCACATTTATCTAAATTAAACTCCATCTGTCACTCATTGGTGCATTTGATTAAGGTCCAGTTGTACTCTGAGTTAACCTTCTTCACTGTCCACTACACCACCAATTCTGGTGATATCTGCGAACTTATTAACTATTCCTCCCACATTTAGATCCAAATTATTTATATTTATTAAACCAAAGAGTTTATGTATCTTCTCAAATAGATGTAAAACATTGAGGTTGTAAAACATTACTAATTATCATTAATCTCATTGCTGTTTGCTGACCTTACTATGTATAAATTAAAAGCTGCATTTCTTAAAGGTACACTAGTCGCTACACTTAAGAAATTAGTTCATTGCCTGTAGAGTGCTTTGGGATCTTGTGAAAGGAAAAATGAACATGCAGATGTTTTCTCTTTATTGCTGGCAATTTGCTTCTTTAATTATTTCTTAGTGAATCCCAAGTTTATTCTAAAACAGAGATTTAACTAAACCCAGACCTTCAATGTGGTCATAATATAAGTGAGAATTTAAACTCTTCCAACTGTTTAAATTTACAGTTTTTGACATGGTTATTTTCTGTGTACATGGTGGATGTGATTCTCAATCTCTAAATCTGTCAATCTGTGCTAACCTTGCAACCAATAATCATTACCACATGATCATTACGAATCAATTAGAAGCACTTTGGAACTCTGTCCTTAATGTAATCATTCTGCAACGCTGACTGTTAATCTGATCATTGCATACTAATACCTATTATCTGCCAGCTTTACTTATGAGTGAAGCAGTAGTTTGCTGTCTGGTCTCGTCTCTGTTCTAAAAAACAACTTCCTTTTTAGTGGACTGAACATATTATAGTTGTGCTTTCATAAGATACATGTTGTACCTTAGTAGTAGCAATTTAACAAGAGGTCATGTATGTATATTTTAGAAGATTAGATGAGTACTAAATTGAAGGAGACATATAAAAACACCATTCCATTAGCTGTAGACTTAGTGACTCACAGCAGCAACCCACATAATTATTGTATGAATTTCCATGGTCTCATGTCATTAGTCATTGGGATAAAAGCTAATTTATCAAAAGCAGATCTACTTTCCTGATGTTGAGATATTTCTTCAAAAGGCATTAAATTAAAAACATTCAACTAAGCATTGCCCTGTCAATATATTGAGAGGATGTAGAACATAGAATAGGGAGATCAACTATTTTTAAAATGTCTAATTTCTTCCTTGAATAAAATGGTTTGTCATTTCTCCGCCCATTGTGTTTGCCTGCTTGACATGAAGGAATTGGGTTGTGAAATATAATGTAATTCTGGTTTTCACTCAGTTCTAACATCAATTATTTCCAGGTGAGCATATTACAGGTCAGATACAGTGCAGAAGACTAATGATTTGCCTTTTCAATTTCCACAGTACCAATTATACTTAAACCAACAGAGAAAATGCTGGAAAATCTCAGCAGGTCTGGCAGCATCTGTAAGGAGAGAAAAGAGCTGACGTTTCGAGTCCAACTGACCCTTTGTCAAAGCTAAAAAAAGGGAAAAATAGGGAGGTTATTATACTAGGCTGAGAGAAGCAAAGGTAGCAATAAAGAGGTGATAATGACAGCGCATAGAGAGTTTATAGGGAGATTAGGAGCTGTGAATGACCAAGGCTGAAGCCAGTACTATGTGACAAACTATGTGGGGGATGGGGGGGATGGGTGAAGCAGAGGCAAAAAGGAAAAC
The DNA here is from genome assembly GCF_004010195.1 of Chiloscyllium plagiosum. Taxonomy (NCBI): domain Eukaryota; kingdom Metazoa; phylum Chordata; class Chondrichthyes; order Orectolobiformes; family Hemiscylliidae; genus Chiloscyllium; species Chiloscyllium plagiosum. The sequence goes on from NC_057711.1 coordinate 91,239,782, forward strand.
AGGGGAGAAAGCTAGCAAAGGGAGAAGAGGAGAGGAGAGGAGAGGAAAAAGGTGATCAGAGAGTGGGGAGCGAGAGAAAGAGAGAGTCAAGAAATAAGAGATACAGAACAGTGAAAAAAAATTTTAAAAAAGGGAAATAAAATAAATGAAATAAAATTACGGAGCAGAATGAAAACAGAGGGGTCGCGATGGGATAATCATCTGAAGTTGTTGCATTCAGTGTTGAGACCGGCAGGCTGTAACGTGCCTAGTTGGAAGATGAGATGCTGTTCCTCCAGTTTGCATTGAGCTTCACTGGAACATTGCAGCAGGCCAAGGACAGACATGTG
>NC_057711.1:91240125-91246055 GCF_004010195.1 Chiloscyllium plagiosum
TTGGATGGTGAGCATGGAAGAGGTAAAGGGGCAGGTGTTGCACCTTCTGCGATTGCATGAGAAGGTGCCGTGTGTGATGGGAGAGGTATTAGGTGTGATGGAGGAGTGGACTAGGTTGTCCTGGAGGGAACGATCTCTGCGGAATGCAGACGGGGGAGGGAAGGGAAGATGTGTTTAGTGGTGGCGTCGTGTTGGAGTTGGCGAAAATGGCGGAGGATTATTCTTTGCATGTGAAGGCTGGTGGGGTGAAAGGTGAGAACAAGAGGGACTCTATCCTTGTTCTGGGGAGGGATGGAGGGGGTGAGGGTCGTGATGAGGGAGATGGACCACACGCTGTTGAGAGCCCTGTCAACAACTGTAGGTGGGAAGCCACAGTTGGAGAAGAAGGAGCACATATTAAGAGCAGCACTTTGGAAAGTGACCTCATCAGAACAAATGCGGCGGAGGCGAAGGAGCTGAGAGAAAGGGATAGAGTCCTAATATAGGGTGAGGAGAGCTGTAGTCCATATAGCTGTGGAAGTCAGACAACATTTTTCCAACTGCTGATCTCGCCGCATTCTAAAAGCCACACTCAGGGCCATGTGCCGCCACATGAAAGCACTCGACAACCTCTCTCCAGCAGCACCGACTTCCTCTCTCTCAAAGCTGTCCTGGTTCACAGTTTCATTTCATCCTTCATATTATTCAATGCCTTAACTCCAAACCTTTCCTGTTTCTTGCAGATGTTAAGGAACGCAAGCTTCAACTTCTCATCCACACCCGTGCCCACCCTCCACCTTCCAACAGTCCCAATCCCTTGAACCCTATCTCTTCCAGCCCCAGCCGCAGCCCTTGCCGTATCGCCGCCTTACTCCAATTGCTGAAATATTGTCATTCAATACCACTTTGTGAGCAATGTTTTGCATCGTGAAGTGTGAGGAAAGAAAGTGATCACCTTGTTCAAACAAGATACAATAGCAGTAGAGGTCAAATAAATCACAAGAGAAAGAGAATGTAAAAAGAACGGTCAATGTCTGAGAAGACTGGTTGACAAAATGGCAAAACTTAGGCAAACGCATTTTCATTTTTCCCGTATCTGATGAGGGGCGTTAAAAACGTCAGCCGCTATCAATGCTCCAGAATGTAGGAGCTGTGACACTTACCTATCAATTGTGTGCCAACCTGGAGCATTTGGCTGTTTTTGTCCAATATATCTGGATATAATTTGCTGTCAAAAAAGGCTACAAGCTGTTGCCAAGGTACTCTGAAGAAAACATGGGTGCAATTTATAGCACCTTGCACTTGTGGTAAACCTGCTACAGCATCAGAGCCAAAAGTTCTGACTGCTCGACTCCCTGCATCCAATGGAAGCTTCAAAATATAGAGGAATAGGTCTGCAAAAAAGTTCCAGATAGGTGTAAGCATTACAGGGCAATTCTTTTCAGGGACTTTTATCATCCAAATGTAGACTGGAATAGTAGTGGTGTAAAGGGCAGAGAGAGACAAATGTTCTTAGATTGTGTTCAGGGAAATCTTCTACATGAGTCTAATCCAACAAGAAAGGAGGCATAGTTAGAACTGGTTCTGTGGGCAAGATGGGCTAACTTAATTAAGGGAACGGAGACCATCACCTCACAAGTTTTAGAATAATGGTGGAAAAGAACAATGAGTAATCCAGAGTAAGAATAATTAGCTGAGAGCAAATTGACTTCAATGGGTCCAGAGCAGAGCTGGGTCAGATGGACTGGAGTCAAAAGTAGGAGAAAATCTATAGATAAACATGATGCTATCTTCAAAATACAGATTATTTGACTAAAATCTTGCTTATGACAAGTGATGGGTACAAACTATAATTGAGAACGAGGCTGAACATACAAGGTTCAGACATGAGGCAAGAAAGAAAGTGCAAGAAACAAAGAGGGTTTGTGAAAAAGGATTGGTATTTAACATAGAAGGGAATCCCAAAGTCTTCAACTGGCACATAGAATCATATAGTCATTGAGGTCTATAGCATGAAAACAGGCCCTTCAGTTTAACTTGCCCATCCCACCCAGTTTTCATAATTTAAACTAATTCCATTTGCCTGTGTTTGGTCGGTATTCCCCCCATTCCTATCCCATCCACATACCTGTCAAAATGTTTCTTAAAGAGGAAATTGCACTTGCTTCCAACACTAACTTTGGCAGCCCATTCCAGACACCCATCACACTCTACGTAAAAACATTACCCTTGTGGACCCTCTCACCTTAAATCTATGCCCACCACTTTTAGACTCCCCTACCATGGGGAAAAGTTGTCTGCTATCTATGCCTCTCATGACTTTATAAACACTCCAGGGAAAAAAGTCTCAGTCTATCCAACCTCTCCTTATAACTCAAACTTCCAATCCAGATAGCATCCCAGTAAATGTTTTCTGCACTCTTTCTAGTTTAATAATTCCTTACTATATTAGGGCAATAAGTACTCCAAATGTGGCTTCACCAATGTCTTGTACAGTTGCAACAAGACTTCTCATCTCCTTTACTCAGTGGTCTGACCACTTAAAGCTGGAATGCCAAAAGCCTTCTTCACCACCTTATCTACCTGTGCCTCCATTTTCAAGGAGCTATGAACCTATACCTCTAGATCTCTTTATCCTATAACATTCCTCAAGACCCTACTATTGACTCTGGAAGTCCTGCTCTGGTTTGCCTTATAAAAATGCAACACCTTGCATTTATATAAATTAAATTTTATCTGCCATTCCTCAGTCCAATGGCCCAGTTGACCAAATTTCACTGCATTCTCAGATAACCTCCTTCACTGTCCACTTTACCAGCAATCTTTGTATCATCCACAAACCTACTAGCAACAACTCCTAAAGTCTCATCCAAACTCTTCTACTGATGTAGTATGGGCTGCGGTTAGAAACAAGAAAACAGAGGTCACCCTGTTTGGAGTTTTCTGTAGGCCTCCGAATAATTCAAGGATGTAGAGGAAAGGATAGCAAAGATAATCCAGACAATCCAGACAAATATGAGGTGATGCATTTAGGTAAGTCTAATTCTAGAGCGAATTATACAATGAATGGAAGAGCCTTGGGAAAAGTTGATGGGCAGAGAGATCTAGGAGTGCAGGTCCATTGTACCCTAAAGCTGGATAGAGTGGTCAAGAAGGCATATGGTATGCTTGCCTTCATTGGAGGGGGTATGGAGTATAAGAGATGCCAAGTCATGTTAAAATTGTACAAGACATTGGTTCGGCCGCATTTAGAATATTGTGTACAGTTCTGGTTGCCACATTACCAAAAGGATGTGGACGCTTTGGAGAGGGCGCAGAGAAGGTTTACAAGGATGCTGCCTGGTATGGAAGGTGCTAACTATGAAGAGAGGTTGAGTAGGTTAGTTTTATTTTCACCAGAGAAAAGGAGATTGAGGGGGGACCTGATTGAGGTTTACAAAATCATGAAGGTATGGACAGGTTGGATAGAGACAAGCTTTCTCCCAGGATGAAGGATTCAATAACAAGAGGTCATGCTTTCAAGGTGAGATGTGGAAAGTTTAAGGGGGATACACGCGGCAAGTACTTCACACAGAGGGTGGTGGGCGTTTGGAACACATTGCCAGCAGAGGTGGTAGAGGCAAGCACGGTAGATTCACTTAAGATGCATCTGGATAGATGCATGAATAGGTGGGGAGCAGGGGGATACAAATGCTTAGGAATTGACCGACAGGTTTAGACAGTATATTTGGATCAGCTCAGGCTTAGAGGGCTGAAAGGCCTGTTCCTGGGCTGTAAATTTTCTTTGTTCTTTGTTGTTATAATTCTGGATAGGAGCAAGAGCAACAGGGTAGTCGTATGGGGGTGGTACCTTTCCAAATGTTGAATGGAAATATTATAGTTCGAATGTATAGATAGGTCATTTTTTGTCTAAGTGTGTAGGATGGTTTCCTGACATAGTATGTAGACAAAACAAGAAGGGATGAGGCCATATTGGATTTGGTACTGGGTAATGAACCTGGCCAGGTGTTAGATTTGGAGGTAGGTGAGCACTTTGGTGATAGTGACCAAAATTTGATTATGTTTACTTTAGCGATGGGAAGATATATACCGCAGAGCAAGTGTTATTGCTGGGGGGAAGGCAATTATGATGCGATTAAGCAAGATTTAGGATGCATAAGATGGGGAAGAAACTGCAGGGGATGGGCACAATTGAAATGTGGAGCTTATTCAAGGAACAACTACTGTGTGTCCTTGATAAGTGTGTACTTGTCAGGCAGTAAGGAAGTGGTCAAGCGGGGGAGCCGTAATTTACTAAAAAAGTTGAATCTCTTGTCAAGAGGAAGAAGGCTGATGCTCAGATGAGATGTGAAGGCTCAGTTGGAGTGCGTGAGAGTTGCAAGTTAGCTAGAAAAGGACAGTAGCAATGTACACAAAATAATTGGTTGTGTAGTCGGTAACAAAGTAGTAATGAATGGATATTTTGCAATCTAGAGCAGGGTTAATAGTTTCTCTCAGGGTTGGTATTGAGACACTTGGTTTTCCTAATATGTGTACAAGGAACAATTTCAAAGTTTGCAGACAATGTTAAAATGGTGAGTCAGTGGAGGCATGATAGAATGAATGGCAATTTTCTGCATTGTACCAGTTCTGTGATTCCTTGAAATTTTTATGTTCTGGCTTTTACAAGTGTCAGTCATCTCCCATCGACATTTATGAGCAGCTGACTGGAAATTCTGCCGAAGACCCAAATTCTACTTGAATAAAAGATAAGGGACATTGCTATTGTTAAGGTATCCAACATGGGACTGTTACTCTGGAAACCCACAAAACCACCACCACATCCACCGACCTCTCCAGATTTCCACTGATCCCAGCCATTTTTGTTTTAAACTCCTGAATTTGACCTTGAGCCCCATACTATCCAGAACCCAATGCCGCTCCTGATCTCGAGGATACCTACACCATCATTTACCATTAACCCCAAAAGAATGTCGAGTCCTGTTTTTACTCATAGTCATAGTCTTAGAGATGTACAGCATGGAAACAGACCATTCGGTCCAACCCGTACATGCCGACCAGATATCCCAACCCAATCTAGTCCCACCTGCCAGCATCTGGCCCATATTCCTCCAAACCCTTCCTATTAATTTACACATCCAAATGCTTCTTAAATGTTGCAATTGTACCAGCCTCCACCCCTTCCTCTGGCAGCTCATTCCATACACGTACCACCCTCTGCGTGAAAACGTTGCCCCGTAGGTCTCTTTTATATCTTTCCCCTCTCACCCTAAACCTGTGCCCTCTTTTTCTGGACTCCCCGACCCCAGGGAAAAGACCATGCCCCTCATAATTTTGTAAACCTCTATAAGGTCACCCCTCAGCCTCTGACGCTCCAGGGAAAACAGCCCCAGTCTGTTCAGCCTCTCCCTATAGCTCAAATCCTCCAGCCCGGGCAACATCCTTGTCAATCTTTACAAAACCCTTTCAAGTTTCACAACATCTTTCTAATAGGAAGGAGACCAGAATTGCATGCAATATTCCAACAGTGGCCTAATCAATGTCCTATACAGCCACAACATGACCTCCCAACTCCTGTACTCAATACTCTGACTAATAAAGAAAGCATACCAAACGCCTTCTTCACTATCCTATCTACCTGCAACTCCACTTTCAAGGAGCTATGAACCTGTATTCCAAGGTCTCTTTGTTCAGCAACCCTCCATAGGACCTTACCATTAAGTGTATAAATCCTGCTAAGATTTGCTTTCCCAAAACGCAGCACTTCGCATTTATCTGAATTAAACTCCATCTGCCACTTCTCAGTCCATTGGCCTATCTGGTCAAGATCCTGTTGCAATCTGAGGTAACCCTCTTCGCTGTCCACTACACCTCCAATTTTGGTGTCATCTGCAAACTTACTCACTGTACCTCTTATGCTCGCATCCAAATCATTTATGTAAATGACAAAA
>NC_057711.1:91246693-91249275 GCF_004010195.1 Chiloscyllium plagiosum
TTTCTTTAGTCATCCAGCATTCCGTATACCTACCAGCCTTTCCTTTCACCCTAACAGGAATATACTTTCTCTGGATTCTCGTTATCTCATTTCTGAAGGCTTTCCATTTTCCAGCCGTCCCTTTACCTGCAAATATCTGCCCCCAAACAGCTTTCGAAAGTTCTTGCCTAATACCGTAAAAATTAGCAATTATCCAATTTAGAACTTCAACTTTTAGATCTGATCTCCTACACTTCTAGATCCAACAACCCCTTGGACTGTCAACATACTATTTGCAATACAACCGTACCAGATATATGCTCAGATATGAGCATATCCTTACCCACAGTAAGGATCATGTCTTCAAGAAAACTATCAATGTCTCACTGCCCCAAATGTCCTTTGATGGGATAAAAATTGCTGCAAGGACCATCATTTTATCCCTGGACAGACAGTGAGGTACATTTGACTAGACAGTTCTGCACTCTTGCAACACTGACCCATTTCCCTCCTAGCCACTTGCACTCCAATCTGCTTCACAGAGACAGGCACCATACTTCCCTTAGCCAGTTAGACTATTCATTGAAATCATACCTAGTGCAATCATCTTTAAAGCTGAATATAAGTCCAAAACAGCTAGAACTTATACCCTGAATCCAAGAAGAAGTTAAAGTTGTCAGGTCAAGCCTATCATATGCAGCTAGGTATTTGGAGAAATGGATTTCTCAGCTGAGAACAAGACCTTAATACTGGTGAGTAGTAGCTTTATGAGATGCAAAAGCATGCAGTTCAGATTCTTAACACATGCAGCCAGGAAGGTCAATCCACCTTGTTAGGTCTGAAAATCTAATTGCAAAAGTTTATCATAACAGCAAGAGTTTGGATTTTTGACACTCACTAAGTAAGTTCACCCAGTCTCCATTCTTCTCACCTGCTATGGGACCATGAAAATCAGCATTTTGACTTTCTGGCCTTTGATTTCCTAATCAGCTTTGAACATGCTGTGAATTCTTTTTCTCAGTATCCTAAAATTAGTTTTGAAACTAGAAAATAATAAAGAAGGCCGTTTCACCATAAGAATTAATAAATCTATTCTGGCCCCATTATCTTCACACAGATCAACACAACAAAAACAGATAGACGGAAAATCAGGCAGACAGATAAGACAGGCAGGAAGCCTAACCATAGAAGTTCAGTAACTGTACCACTTGATGGCAGTGCTAACAAAAATTGTGCAGTGAAGTCTATGGGCATACTAAATTTGGTGGTATAAATAAACAAGATTTTAAATGAACAAATTTCACTATTAAATGATTGTGCTGAGCACTTACAATACGAAAAAAATCCTTTAGTGCTGATCTTTCAGTACACAAAATAAAGCTGAAAAACCACTAATGCAACTGAATACCCAGCAAAGGTGTGCAGGGATCTATAAGTTAACAACTGTTCCAAAAAGTGCTCATCTTGCAAACATGAGAGTGTAGATTGCATTTTGCTAGCCCAGTGATTGTGCTTAAAACAAAACCAAGTTAAATTTTACCAAAACTTTGCTGAGTTTGCCTCTGAAAGCCCTAAAGAATTTTCTTTTACTATCTTCTGAAACTCACTTCATTTTCTTTGCCCTTTGCCCCTGATGCCCTCCTCATTGTATTTTCCCACTCAACATAAGTGGAAATGCTGGTCACTGCTGGAACCTCCTATGCCACCAGCACCAAGTTTAAAGTCCAGTTGTTTACCCAGCAACCCTGAACAGTTTATTTTCTTTGTCCTGAACATGTCGGACAGAGTGTATTAAGTATCCAGCTTTGCATGCAAAGGCTGGCTGTCCTATTGAACCAGGGTGTGTGCAACAATGCCCATCGAGCATGCCCTGAGATGTTTGATGACTGATGAAGGTCAGCTGTAGTTGCCAGGCTACTGCTTGGACTTTCATGTCAGGAATTGCCGTTCCCTAGTTTATATGTGGAAGATGGAAAGTGGAAAACTACTTATCAATGAGGTGAGAGGACACAAGTTCATGCATGCAAATCGGCCTCATACTGTTCACGAGCAAGAGTCTCGCCTCACCATTCAATACTTGGTTTTAAAATGAGAGATTTTTGCTATCAATGGTGGAAAGCACTTACTATCTGATGCAATTCTCCTAACTTTCATGCCAATTTACAGGGAGTTCTTCTATAATGCAACAGTCGCATTTTTTTTTATAGATATTTTTATTAGAAATTTAACATTTTTACAAGTTTACAAAAATAAACAAAACTCTCAAATATAAACATTGATATAATTAAATCAAATATACAATAGCCAAAATTTAACAAAAGAATAAAAAATACCGAGAAAAAACAAAACTCAACTATCTACTAATCTAACCTCCAACTAACCAGAGTGTATATTTTGCCAGTCGAACTGGTGCTATATGGGCCCTATGAAGTATCTTCAGCTGGATAGCCTGGGTTCTGTTACAGATAGTAATTCTTCTAGCGTTTTCCCAAATATCATTCCACGTTTCTATAGAGATTTCTAGTCCCAAATCCTGATCCCATGTTTTAAGCAGATTATCCATATCTCCCGATACTTCATCATGTAGTAAATGATAAATAGTA
>NC_057711.1:91253615-91276271 GCF_004010195.1 Chiloscyllium plagiosum
GAGCCGGGCCCACGTATTGCGACCCGGTAGGCCCATTCTATCCTTACCTGGCCTGATCCAGCCTCCAGATTTAAAAGCTGTGGCAGCCACTGCTGGAGGAATGCTGTAAGCTGGCCTTCCTCTTCCCGTTCGGGAAGGCCCAGCAAACGAATATTTTTTCGGCGACCTCGATTATCGAGGTCGTCAATGTAATTCTCTAAGGTCCGGACTCGCTGTTCGAGAGTCCAGACCCGATCCACGGCCGATTGCGCTGTAGTTTCGGAGGTCGGGGCCTTTAGCTTCGCCCCTCCGACTCGGCGCTCGATTTCTTTAATGTCTCGGTCGTGCTTCTGCAGCGCGGCCGAGAGTGAGTCCTATCGATTTCGGGACTCCTCGATAAAGCGTCGATCTTCGTATCCAGCTTGGAGATCATCTCCACAAGGCTTGTTACTGTAGGTAAGTCTCCCGGGGCAGCTGTGGACGCCTCTGCTGCAGCTGGATAGGGTGGGGGAGGGGTTCCTGCTTGCTGAGAGCTGCGGGCTCCCTTCCCTTTGGTCATTTTTGCTAAATATTACACTGTTTAAATGTAATACTAAGCAACTAATTAAATTAAACAGCTATTATGAATGATTTGGTGAGTGTGATGGGGGTGGGTGACCCACTTTACCCAAGTCTTGGGAAAAGCACTATAGACTCAGACTTGCTGGGTTGCCGCCATCTTGGATCCCCAATAGTTGCATTCTTATGCAACTCTGCATTATCGAAAAATCGTGCTTTAGAAACAGCGCTTAAAGTGTTGATGATGGAATCGCATTACATCCAACACATGTTTTAAGAGTTCGTGCTTTAGAAACAATTTCCCCAATTCATCAATCACATTACAATGAATTCGCATTAACAAAATGCATGTAGTAGTAGAACAACTTGTTGCAATTGGTAGCCTGAAAAATTCCACCTATGATGTTCTTTGTCCATCTTTCATATAAGATGTAAACAAACTTTGGCCTATTAGTTAAATGTAAAATATCTGATGATACTACAGAAGCAAAGAGGAGTTCTCTCCAGTACAATGAACAAGGTTTATCATGTAACTAAAAAATATGCAATGAGTTGGAAAATCGGGGATGCGCTGAGTTTGCAAACTATGTGATATAACTTCAAGTTCTGTCTTTCTTTCTCTCTTCCAGCAAACATACTTGAGTACACTATACATGTGTTTGTTAGCATCCTCTTATGCTGGAAATCTTCTCAGAAATACTGCTCTGTTGTCATAAATCTGAGAACTTTCAAGTTTTCACTGAAGCCCCATCAAACTTGAGGCTGCAGAATGGGATCAGGCCTGAGAAATATGTGATGTGAAGTAGCCCCCAAAACAGAGAGATGAGTATGGAAACTCAACAAAAGTTATGAATAGGGCTGAAAATGTGTTGCTGGAAAAGCGCAGTAGGTCAGGCAGCATCCAAGGAGCAGGAGAATCGACATTTCGGGCATGAGCCCAAAAATTATGAATAATATAGTTCTATGGTATATTTTTTAAAAAGGTTTAGAATTCCCTATATTTCATAGTAAACATTTGGTATTGATTATTTTGTCCTCCCTCACACTCTTAAAAGCAAATTATCTTTCTAACTAAACTAAAAGATAATAACTGCATAACAATTTGCTTTGTAATCAATGTCAATATGCACTATTATGTGCCATTTTACACTGACAGGTATTGAAGACCCTTTACTTTTCAGTCTAATTACTAACTGGATCAGTATCTGTTGTACATTAGAATCAGCTCTTTGAAATCCTTCATTAATGATCAATGAGTAAGAAATAATCTTTTCTTTTGTTGGAAGAATAAGAATATATTGTTTCTTGCAAAGAGATAGTGAACATGCCTCAAAATTCAGGAAGTATAATCTATGTACACAGACAGTAAAATCCCAAATTGTATCCTGGTCTGCACTATGTTACCTTAACTCGTCAGGAAGACAGCATAGGAGTGTGAAGAGGCTTTCGGAATCTTACTTACAGAAGGTGCTGAATATGTGTTTAAAAGGGATAATACTGGAGAGGCCCAAAGCTGCTGAGGAGCTCAAAGGAATGAAACATAACATCTAGTCCTCCTCAAAGTTTCTGTAATAATCTCCAACGTATCGACATAAGTGTGACTAGTTCCTAGCACGCAATGAACCATATTTCGTTAACTACATCGACTTTTCTAGTTGGACCAGGAAGTAGTTTCCCACTACCACATTAAACAAAGTAGGTTCTGTAATTTCCTACACTTAACAAAGATGGTGGCAGCAACCTTCATCACAAGCAACAGCTCATACAGCCTTGTGAGCTGACTTGTCTGTAGAACAGTGGCACATTGGGGAGAGGTCTGTTTTGATATTCTTTAGTCAGACTACTTCCCTTGTACTCTGGTTATAATCATCAAAAAACCTATTTTCTTCTAATACCATACTAATGTCATAGTCTGGGATGTTAATGTTAACAATGTAATGCATCTGTCCATTAAAACTGCCCTTGACTCTCGATTCAATTTTTGATGTCACTAACATTTAATTTCATTGTGTCTCTCTTAATATGCCTGACTGCCATATTTTACATCTATCTGATGTACTGGTTGAGGCTATGTCCTCTTGTAAGCCTAATGGAGTTATCATAAGCTCTAATTAAAAGGTTCCTGCGTATAATCAGTGTAGGAAAGAAAATTTGATGAGAAATAAGAATGAACTAGTGGATGTTACCAAGTCACCAACTATTTCTCATCTCTCACAATTTTGATTTTCAAACTTATTGAAACTGTTTTGGATGAGATTATAAGAGATAGAAATATTGTTCAGAACATTGTGATGAATTGCAACACTTCATAAATCAGTGTTATATAGGTATAGGTGTTTTTTGAAGTCCCTTAAATCTTTAGTTCTAAGATACTGAGGTAATTTTAACCTGGAGAATCTCAAGAAAGCAGTAATAATACTCAAACTTGGTCTGAGATACTACTTGAAAGTTTTATTTCATATAGCAAATTATTAGTAGATTTAGGCCTATGATGTGGTCAAAGTGTGGTTATTTGGAGTTATGGTTTGTTCAGTCTATTTCTTCTGCATGTTTTCCTTATAAAATGTTCAGTTTGTGGCTATGCAAGCTGCTGATCATGAACAGAAAAAAATAGAGGTTGGAGGTTTTGGTTCCTCTTCCTCTTTTAACTGTTCATTATTAACATTTTAGGATACCGAGTATATAGAAGAACTAACAAAACAATTTCAGAACCGTTACAATGTTAAATATGTTAATCTAACAACTAGGTGATTTATCATATTATTGGTTTATGTAACAGTAGTTGTTTTTTTCATAGCACTGCTAGTGTATAACACATTTCTAGATGCTTCACAAAAGCGAGTTTTTATTAACAGCAAAAGAAAGTTTAGTAAAAATGAATGATTGCAAAGATATCCTTTTCCATAGGACCTTAAAGGCAGGGTCAGTAATAAAATATTGAAGGTTAAAAACCAAAGTCAAACTCAAAGTCAAAGGATCAGCCATAAATGATGGAGCAGAGAGAAGGAATGTGTAAACGCTGATATAAATTGAAGACTTGATGTAAATAATTATATTACTTACTGTCATCAATAATAAATTGACTTCTGACTGAAGCTTTGTTGTGAGCAACATTCATCACTAAAAATAAGACTAATATCTAGAAGAAGAATGGGTGACAATGAATCTACCCATTGGCATCTTAGATGTTTCCGAAGGACATAGCAACTACAGGTACCATCCACCAGAAACTATAATGATGTTATAACAGTTACAATAGTCTCCAACTGTTCTTCAATGCCTCTTGGTCATTCAGGCTGACTGTCAAAGCAAGTATGAAGCAGTTCAATTGGTCCTGGTACACTGCTCTGAGGAATGCTCCTAAAGCACTATCCTGGAGTAAGATGATTGACCTCCAACAATCACAGCGGTCTACCTTTACACGAGGCATGACATCAGCAAATGTAAAGTTTCCCCTATTTTCCATTGACTTCAAGATTAGAGTGGTGCTGGAAAAGCGCAGCAGGTCAGGCAGCATCTGAGGAGCAGGTAAATTGACATTTCTGGCAAAGGCCCTTTATCAGGAATGAGGCAGGGAGCCTCTGGGGTGGAGAGATAAATGGGAGGGTATGGGGCTGGGGCAAAGGTAGCTAAGAGTCAGAAAGGAGGGTGGAGTGGATAGGTGGGAAGGAAGATTGGCAGGTAGGTCAGGTCATGAGGATGATGCTGTGCTGGCAGGTTGGAACTGGGGTAAAGTGGGGGGGAGGGGAAATGAGGAAACTGGTGAAGTCCACATTGATGCTCTGGGGTTGAAGTGTTCCGAGGCGGAAGATAAGGTGTTCTTCCTCCAAGCATCCGGTGGTGAGGAAGTGGCAGTGGAGGAGGCCCAGGACCTGCCTGTCCTCAGCAGAGTGGGAGGGCGTTTTGAAATGTTCGGCCACAGGGCAGTAGGGTTGATTGTTGCGGGTGTCCCAGAGATGTGCCCTAAAGCGCTCTGCGAGAAGGCGTCCAGTCTCCCCAATGTAAAGGAGTCCCATCAGGAGCAATGGATACAATAAGTGACATTTGTGGATGTGCAGGTGAAACTTTGATAGATGTGGAAGGCTCATTTGGGGCCTTGGATGGATGTGAGGGAGGAGGTGTGGGTGCAGGTATGGCAATTCCTGTGATGGCAGGGGAAGGTGCCAGGAGGGGAGGGTGGCTTGTTGGGGGGGAGGGGCGCGTGGACCTGACCAGGTAGTCATGGAGGGAACGGTCTTTGCAGTAATTGGATAGGGGTGGGGAGGGAAATATATCCCTGGTGGTGGGGTCTATTTGGACGTGGCGGAAAGGTTGGTGGATGATGCAGTTTATGCGGTATAAAGGTTTAAGAAGTTTTGCAAAAATTCCAGAGAACTTTAAACTTCCAACAAAAAGCCAACAGGTAAAACATAAAATCCAGCAATCGATTGGAAGACACCAGCTCAATATATTATTGCTTCAAGAAATGTGCTGTTTTCAGGGCTAGATATGCTAATGAGTCAAGGAGGACATGCTGAAACCATGTGTCCAACTGCCAAGTGCAATTCCAGAAGCTTGTATGACAATACTATGGCTTTTAAAGGTGTATTTTGACATTTTTTTAAGAGGTGTTTTAGGACAGAGGTAGCAAGCTGTCTATTTGAATCCAATAAAGTAAACAGCTTGTGAGGCCTTGGTGTTTTTTTTAAATTGGAATAATAGAAACAGCCTGAATGGGTGAGATCAAGCCAAGACTTTTAGTTTTAGTTTCAGTTTTTCAGTAGCAGTCGTTGCAGTCTTGAAGCTGGGTTTGGAAGCTGCAGTACATTTCTCCCTGTTACTCTCACTCTCTCAGGGTTTTCTCTTGATAATTTTCCTGAAGAATTGCCTGTGAGACAATGTATTTTACTGAATTTGCCTTTGCCAAGGGTGTGTTTATGCATAGAACATAGAAAAATACAGCGCAGTACACGCCCTTTGGCCCTCGATGTTGCGCCAATCCAAGCCCACCTAACCTACACTAGCCCACTATCCTCCATATGCCTATCTAATGCCCGTTTAAATGCCCATAAAGAGGGAGAGTCCACCACTGCTACTGGCAGGGCATTCCATGAACTCATGACTCGCTGAGTAAAGAATCTACCCCTAACATCTGTCCTATACCTACCACCCCTTAATTTAAAGCTATGCCCCCTCGTAGTAGCTGACTCCATACTATATTGGAACTATATTACTGGAACTATATGTTACTATATGTTACTATATGATCTATATGTTACTATATTGGAACAGTTACTATTCTGTAGTTGGATAACAGCCTCTGCTAGGAATTATTCTTTTTAAACAAAAGACAAAAATTAACAAAAACTGCAAAGAATTTAATTTTTGCCTTTTGTTTAAAAAGAATAATTCCTAATGGAATTCCAAAGGCTGGATTATAACAATAACTATTTAATATGCCTTTTGGTTCAGTTGCAATTTACAGTTGAGTAACTGTGGGGGGGAAATAATAGTAAGAGGACTATCTAAAATTCTGGATTCCTCAGACTTAAAAACTGCATTATGATGTTCATGCAATGTGCGAACTCTCAAGCTGACAAAATGGCAGAGGTAGACATTAAGTGTAGGAGTAATGAAGAGCAATCCATCGTAGCCAAAGGCCTTTCTGGGATCTGTTTAAATATGACCAGGTGTTTGCCTAGGATTGGTAAGAAGGATGTAGAAGCCTTTTTCATTTCATTTGAGAAAGTAGCTAAACAAATGAAATGACCAATGACCATGTGTGTATTGTTGATCCAAACGAAGTTGATAAGTCGAGCTAGTGAGGTATTTGCATCATTGTTAGATGAGGTATCCAGGGAGTATAATGAGGTGATAAAAGCATCTTAAGTGCATTTAAGCTAGTATCAAAACCCTACAGACAATATTTAGAAATGCAAAGAGGGAACCTGGCCAAATGTACACAGAGTCTGAAATGATTAAACAAAGTCATTTTTTTTGTAGATAAGGTCATTGAAAATAGGTCAAACATATGATGCTCTGACAGAGACAATTATTCACTTCCTGAAGTAATGACAATTCATGTAGAAGAGCAGACAAAAAACTGCAAGATTGACAGAAGTGGCAGATCATTCTGAGTTCAGAAATCAAACTTTGGCTTCCAACATCAATATCAATCTGTGAGAGATAGAAATTGGTCGAAAAAGAAAGCTCAGGTGGTAAGGGAAAGGGAGATCTCATTGAAGAATACAAACATTGTTTACCACAGGGTAAAAAAGGGATAAAGAGAAGTAAAAGAAGCTCAGTTGTTTTTACTATAATAAATTAGACAACAGGAGTTGTTGGTGGTTTAGAAAAAGCACTGGGAAGAATAATGTGTGAATACAGGATAAGCCGGTGAGTTTTATTGCAGTGGTAAAGGAAAGAACAGTGGAAGCTAAAATGCTGAACAAAAATGTACAACCTGATCAGGATTGGTTGAGAAACAAATGCTGGATCTCTTTCAACTATTTACTTTCATGGGTAAAGTTTACTCATATATCCCAGGAGCAGCAGGTGAAGAAATTAAAAATTTTAGAAATACAGGAATAACTCAATCTTTGATGGTGTAAGATGAGGAAACGTGTAATTCTAAAGCAGTATTGCCAGAAAAGGTGGTAATATGTGGAATTCATTGTGAGAAGAGCAGTGCTCCTCTATATAAAGTGAGGTTGTGGAGTGTCTGGTGAAAAGTAGTGAAGTGGTGGTAGGAGTAATAGAGAAATCCTCGGTTCTTGGTAATAATATAGCTGGATCACAGGTGGGTGTGATGTCTACTGTAGTTGAAAAGGCAATGGAAACTCAAGCAACTGAGGTGCTATGGGAAGTATGTCCTTGGACCTTTCCTGACTGTTTGGGAACAATTTCACAAAGCCACAGGTTGGAGTGGAAATCGAGGTGTAAAGATAAGGAAGTTGAAGTACAATTATCATAGACTATATTTGATTAAATGGCTGAGAAAAAAAACAAGAGCTTGTGGAGGAAAAAGTGAACATTTTTCGTTCAGACAAATTAACTGAATTACAATGGAAAGATGAAAACCTAAAGCTCATACACAGAAGAGGAATCTAAGTGTATCCCAGAATGTTACTATCTTAAAAATAGCATCTCAATGAGGAAATTGAGACCATTTTATTCGGATAGACGAGAAATGGGCAGAAGTTTGTCAAGTTGTATTCCCAGTGAGTCAGAGCACATTGCGGGTAGCACATAAATTGCCAGTAGATGGTCATTTGGGAGTAAGAACATCTCAAGATAGAATTTAAAAAAAAACATTTTGTTGGCTTGGACTTCATAAGGATATGGTTGAATTTTGCCAGATACGTCATACGTGTCAGGTAATTGGAAAACCTCAGGCAGTGATAAAACCAAAACCCTTAACACCCATTCCCACATTTCAAGAACCTTTTACAGGAGTCTCAATTGATTGCACACCTAAAACAAAGAGTGGGAATTAGTACTTATTGACCAGAATGAATGTGTCTGCTAGATTTCTAGAGGCCATTCCATGGTACATGTTATGGCTAAAAGGATTGCAGAAGAATCACTCAAACATTTTTATGAGATACAGACGGCCCACAGAGGTACAATTGGATCAAGTATCAAATTTTACATTAAAATTATTCAAGGAAGTTATGAATCGCTTAGGAATAAAACAATTCAAATCCATTGTGTATCATGAGGAATCACAGGGAGCATTAGAATGGTGGCATTAAACTTTAAAGCCCATGTTGAGGGCTTATAGTCAACACTATCCACAGAATTAAGACAAAGGAATTCCATTTGTAGATTTTGGGCTGCACTTAATAAATCAATTAAATTCAGTCCATTTGAATTAATTTTTGCAAATGAATTGACAGGACAATTAAAATTAATTAAGGAGAAGTTAGTGAGTTAAAGCTCTGAGATTACACACTTTGACTATGTGTCAAATTTTAGGGAAAGATTAAACAGAGCAGGTGAGTTGGCTGGATCCCATTTGAAAATAGCACAGCATGTGATGAAACAGGAAGCAGGCAAGAAGTCAAAAAATTGCAATTTTGCTGATGGAGATGAAGTGCTAGCATGAAGTGGTAAGTGAACATTGAAAGACAAGGTTTAGTAGGCCTTATCAAATCAAGAGAAAATTGAGTGAGGTGAACTGTTTAATAAGCAAGCCAGATAGAAAGAAATCTCACAGAATATGTCATGTGAATAAGTTCAAACGGTATTTTGACAGAGAAGGAAAGCAAAAGGAAAATGGTTATTGGTTACAGACGGAAGAACCAAGTTCAGATGATTCTGAATTGGACATTCCTCAAATTAAATTGAACAATGGGGAAGTTATCAAAAATTTGGATGTGCAGTTGCTGGTGTTGGACTGGGGTGGACAAAGTTAAAAATCACACAACATCAGGTTATAGTCCAACAGGTTTATTTGGAAGTACAAGCTTTCAAAGTGCTGCTCCTTCATCAGGTAGCTAGTGGGCATGATCACAGAACACAGAATTTATAGTAAAAGATCAAAGTATCATACAACTGATGTAATGTATTTGTCAATCCTAGATTGCTGTTAAGTCTTTAATCACTTAGATACAAAATTTGGATACATTACTGAGTTACCTTGCAGAGGAAAATTGAAATGGCCTGCAAGTTTTTACAATCACATGGGGACAGATGTGAGAATAAGCTGGGAAGTACTAATACAATTAAACATGATGTAGGAAATGCTGTTCCAAATAAGCAGCATACTTATAGACATAACCTTCCAAAGTTGGCATAGGTTTAATAAGAGATTGAATGCATGCTGGAAGACAACGTAATTAAAGTGAGTTGCAGTGACTGGAGCTTGAATTTTGCCAGATATGTCATATACATGTCAGGTAATTTGAAAGCTTAAGAGTGTTAGTTTTATCACTGCCTGAACACCCTTTCCCATATTTCAGGAACCTTTTACAAGAGTTTCAATTGATTGCACACCTAAAACAAAGATTGGGAATTAGTATTTATTGACCAGAATGAATGGGTCTACTAGATTTCTAGAGGAATGGCACATGTCACGGCTAAAAGGATTGTAGAAGAATTACTCAATTTTTTAGGAGATTGAATACATGCTCGAAGACAATATAATTATGACGGGAGCTCACCCATAGTAATGGTGCCAAAACTAGATGATTATGCAATAATTATGTGTAGACTATAAAAAGTCAATTTTCCAAAATCTGATTCATATCCTCTTCCACATTTGGAAAATCATAGAGAAGGTAGGGCAAGCAATTTATATTTCTAAGTTGGACTTACTCAAAGGATACTGGCAGGTAACTTTATCCAGAAGAGTGAAGGATGTTTTAGTTTTCATGACATTGAATGGACTGTTCCAGTTTAAAGTCATGCCGTTTGGTATGAAAAATACACCAGCCATATTAACCAATAAAGTCATTTTGGGATTGCCTAATTTTATGGTGTACATCGACAATCTGGTGATTTTTATCACACGTGGAAGGAACATTTGAAACATCAGAATTATTTGATCAACTTCGGGAGACGGGTTTGGCAATAAACTTGGCTGAGTGTGAATTCGCAAAAGCCAAAGTCATGTTCCTGAGTCATGTTAATGGACATGGACAAATGACTCCACGGGTAGTGAAAACAAAAGGTTACTGGGGAGCTTCCCATACTATCAACAAAGAGGGAAGTACTACAATTCCTGACATTGAGTGATTTTTGTTGGAAGTTCATTCTGAATTTTAGCAGTAGTACCATACCAAGTAACATCCAGACAGAATGCTCTTGATGGCGCACCTATAAAAGTTGGCAAGGATATTCGCCATCATGCTAAATTTCCTCAGCTGCCTGAGGAAGAAGAGACATTGTTGGACCTTTGTAACCAGTGCGTCCACATGAAGAGTCCAAGAAAGCTTGTTGTTGATGACCACTCCCAGGATTTGTTCCACCTCTGTGCTGTTAATGTGTAGGGGGGACATGAGGAACATCCCACTGAAAGTCAAAGTTTTGCCAGCATTGAGAGTTAGGTTGTTCTCAGTGCACCATTTTTCCAGGTCTTCTACTTCCTGTCAGTTGTCTGTTTTGTCACTATCTGAGATTCAACCAGCTATGGTGGTGTCATCAGTGAACTTGTAAATGGCATTAGTCTGGTATTTGGCGACGCAGTAATGGATATACAGTGAATATAGTTTGGGGCTGAATACACACTCCTTGGGGGCTCCAGTGTTGAGTGTTAGTGAGGATTAAATATTGTCCCCAATCTTCACTGATTGTGGCCTGTCGGTCAGGAAACTGAGGATCCAGTTGCAGAGAGTGGGGTTAAGTCTGAGATCACTAAGTTTAGCAATCAGTCTCGCAGGGATAATAGTGCTGAAGACTGAACTGTAGTCAATGAGTAGGATTCTTATATAATTGTTCTTCTGTCAAGATGTTCTAGGGAGGAGTGATGGGCAAGTGATATCGCATCTGACGTGGATCTGTTGGTCCGATAGGCAAACTGGAGTGGGTCATGGGTAGTGGGGAGGCTGGAGTTGATTAATGCCATGACCAGCTTTTCAAAGCACTTCATGACCACCGAAGGTAGGGCCACTGGGCAGTAGTCATTGAGACATGCTGCAAGAGCCTTCTTAGGTACAGGGATGATGCTGGCCCTCTTGAAACAGGCAGGGATGGTGGCCTGTTGCAGGGAGGGGTTGAAGATGTCCGAGAAGACCTCTGCCAGTTGATCTGCACATGCTCTGAGTGCACGGCCTGGTACTCCGTCTGGTCCCATCACTTTCCTTGGATTCACATGAAGGAAAACTGATCTGGCCTCTGATACAGTGACTGTTGGGATAGGTTCGGCAGGACTTGTCAAAATAGGTGTTACCTCTCCACCGAAATTCTGCTCAAAGTGAGCATAGAAGGCGTTGAGACCATCTGGGATGGGAGGGATGTATCATCATCTGCTATCTTGAACAGTTTCTTTTTAGAACTTGTGATGTCACTCAGTCCTTGCCATAGTCACCGGGTGTCTGTCTGGGTCTCTAGTTTGGATCGGAATTGGTCCTTGGCTGTCGTAATTGCTCTGCGAATGTCATACTTGGACTTCTTATATTTGAGAGGGTCTCCTGATCTGAAGGCCTCACACCTGGTTTTTAGCAGGTTCTGTACGTCCTGATTCATCCAGGGTTTCCTGTTGGGGAACACCCAAATTGACTTCCTTGGTATGCAGTCCTCCACACACGTGCTGGTAAAGTCTGTGATGGGGTGGTGGCATACTCGTCCAAGGTACCTGCAGACTGTTTGAACATGATCCAATCAGCCGATTCCAGACAGCACTGGAGCTGATCCTCTGCCTCCTCCGACCAGCACTGGACCTGTACCCGCGAGGGGGTCTCCTGCTTTAGCTTTTGCCTGTAAGCCAGGAGAAGAAATACGGCATTGTGGTCGGATTTCCCGAAATGAGGGCAGGGGATGGAGCCGTTGGCATCTTTCACAGTGGTGTAGCAGTAGTCCAAAATTTTCGGGCCCTCGTAGAACAGGAAATGTTGTGGTTCTGTTCGCCGAGCTGGAAGTTTTTGTTGCAAACGTTTCGTCCCCTGGCTAGGCGACATCATCAGTGCTTGGGAGCCTCCTGCGAAGCGCTTCTTTGATGTTTCCTCCGGTGTTTATAGTGGTCTGTCCCTGTCGCTTCCGGTTGTCAGTTTCAGCTGTCCGTTGTAGTGGTTGGTATATTGGGTCCAGGTCGATGTGTTTGTTGATGGAGTTTGTGGATGAATGCCATGCCTCTAGGAATTCCCTGGCTGTTCTCTGTCTGGCTTGCCCTATGATAGTAGTGTTGTCCCAGTCGAATTCATGTTGCTTGTTGTCTGCGTGTGTGGCTACTAAGGATAGCTGGTCGTGTCGTTTCGTGGCTAGTTGATGTTCATGTATGCGGATTGTTAGCTGTCTTCCTGTTTGTCCTATATAGTGTTTTGTGCAGTCCTTGCATGGTATTTTGTACACTACATTAATTTTGCTCGGAGGAAACACGGGAGGAAACATCAAAGAAGCGCTTCGCAGGAGGCTCCCAAGCACTGATGATGTCGCCTAGCCAGGGGACGAAACGTTTGCAACAAAAACTTCCAGCTCGGCGAACAGAACCACAACAACAAGCAGCCGAGCTACAAATCTTCGCACAAACTTTGAGGACAGGAAATGTTCTGGTGGTGCTTGGGCAAGACCTTCCTTAGATTGGCTTGATTGAAGTCGCCAGTTACAATAAATAGGGCCTTGGGGTGTTCTATCTCCAGGATGTTAGTGGTGGAGTACAGCAAATCCAGAGCTTCCTCAACCTTTGCTTGTGGTGGTATGCACACAGCAGTTAGTATAGCAGCGGTAAATTCCTGTGGTGGATATAAGGGGTGGCATTTGATGGTGAGGAATTCACCATCATTTATAGTAATATTAACAGTAAGCCCAAGGTATAAAATTATTCTTCAGTCTGTATTTTGGCTTATTACAATTTTCTTTTGGTTTTGAAATATGATCGAATACATTTCTACTAAACTATGGGTTAGATTAGAAATTTTCAAGCGTTAGTTCATGTGTTTGTAAGTATCTTGGTGAATTAGTTGAAGTCAGCCCAAAATAACACTGGCAATAAATTGATGCAATCATGTTAGTATTTGTATGAAAAGGTCAACTGACCTGCTGATAACAATAAGTCTACTGTGTGTTATAAGGACTTCATGCCTGAGGTTAAATCGCCATTGTCTGGCTCCCCTTTCTATCTATCCCTGATCATTATTAGGCCTGACAGAGTGTTGCATACCGATTATGAACCAACCGTTCTCTCCCAAGCACTGTGACTGGTGTAAATTTCCAGTGCTTCTTGAGTTTTAAAAGAAGTGTTCAGTAGCAATGTTAACATTGCAATGGGTTTAAACATTAAATTGTAAAACTCTCAAGCAAAATTAGTCCACTATGTAGAAGCAATATATAAAAATACAGCAATGAAATGCATGAAGAAGCTCCATGATGGTACAGTAGGGCAATGGAGATGTGGCACCACAAGCATGACTGAATAGGTACAGTGAGATCATATTGAATCATCATGGAGAAAAACATGTAGTTAGCTACTACATTGTAGATAAAAATATCCACTCAGTTTTGTAGTCAATGAGTGCAATCCTGAAAACACTGAGAAATACATTTGTGTTCCTCCCCAACACTAGTTTCATCCTCTCAGTTATCACAATGTTCTTGATCAGTGAAGGGCACATCCTGAAAATATCAGTAGTAAGATGGCAATGAAAACTAGATATAAGTGTATCTAGATGCAACCTAGTTGCTTTGTTTTGTACTGAGTTTTAAATCAGTATTGCTACCTGCTCTTTAAGTATGGAATATCTCTGAGCTTGGATGTCTGCAATTGTGCCTGAAACGGTTTGTTCTTTATCTCAGAGTAAGGCTTTTCAACACCTAAAGAACTTTAACATACCTTTATTTAAAATTGTACATGTAAGTTATCAAATATAACCTTTTCCTGTGGTGTCTAAAATTTGTCTCTTCACATCTTCATTCTAGATTGGTATCTTCTCTCCTGCTGCTGTCAGTCATTTTTAAAAATGTTTTCATGGTATGCAGGCAAAGCCAGCATTTATGAGCCATCCCCAATTGCCTACAGGGCTGTTAAAAGTCAACCATGCCGCTGTGGGTCTAGAGTTACATATCGGTCAGACCAGGTAAGGACAGCAGGTATCTTTCTCTAAAGGACATTACTGAACCAGATGGGTCTTACAATAATTGTTAGTGGTTACATGATTGCCCTTAGTCTGTCTTTCTTTTATTCCAGATTTACATCAAATTAAAAAACTTATCCATTTGCTGTGGATTGGATTTAAACACTTGTCACCAAAACATTAACCTGGGATTTGGAAGGACTAGTCGAGTGACATCATGACTGCATCTCTTCCTGCCTCCCATCACATGGTCAATTACATCAAAATGGTTTAAGTGAATACTATTAAACCACAGACTGACCTCCCTTCCAAATTATAATGTGAGTAAAGGACCAGTAATGTCCTAGTAGTAATGTCTAAAGTAATGACTTGCATTGTAAAACAATTAGAAAAAAAGAAATGGCCTGGCATTATTATTCTTGTAAAGCATTTATGTGAAATGGAATTTGGGTGTTGATGGGTTGAGGTGCAAGGGAAAGAGTTTTGGCTACGCAAGATATCTCTATTTCTAGCTGACTGGTAAGACTAACTATATAGGAATGCTATGACACATAATACACTTCAAAGTCACAGTAAAAATACTGGAATGCACTGACTCATTTCCTTTCACTGAAAATCACCATATTAGCAATGTTGCTGTTATTTCAGCTCTACTGTAACATGAAGAACATGTACAATTCAATCTGTAATGTAGCATTGAAATACACTCACCAGGTCATATATTATGTGCTCTTTCCTCCTATGACATTTAGAGCACAGTAATTATGGAGCAGCATGACCCATTGAGCAAATTCCATTTGTCTGCAGAGCAATGATTGGGAGTTTTTAAACAGTCTAATCACCCTGGCCAATTTAACTCGTCTGGCACAATAGAAGCAGTATTACTCATCAAACTTCATAAGTTAAGACTTGTGTTAGCCTCTTAATTATTACAGCAACTTGTAGATTCTATTGATCAAAATGTTTTGGCAAAATGATGACAGCAGTAGAACTGACTGTTCTGTGTTCAGATACTGAGTATAAGTCTGGCAGAATACAATTAATTAGATGTCTATATCGTAGTTGAATCTGTGGTTATAATAGCAATGTAAACTATAACCTGCTATTTTTCATCAGAAATGTACTTATTTGAATTAGGGAGTTGGATTTTGTAATTAATTGCAAATAATTTCCGTGCCTGTCAAGCCACAGTGGGCATTTGTAATGTGTTCTGAATGAAGTAATTTCCCCGAGCCATTTCAAGTAAAATATACTCTTTTGCTGCAGTAACGGTTAAAATACACTAAGTGGCACTCACAGTAATGTTTTCTTCTGAGACCTATGCTAAGCATAATTTCTATTCATAATTCTTCAATTAACTGTACTTTGGTAATTCTGGAAATTATGATAAAGCTCGACAGCCTAATATCTTAGAAAAAAAATCAATGGAAACTGATCCCTTCATCACCAAGTATAAGTTAACCTAATAAATGTTCGTCTCAGAAGATATGGCTCTACATATGAAGTCCAATCAAATTTGTCGAAGTATTTTTTGTATTGAGGACATTGCTGTAATATACATATTATGACATTTATACCAATGTTTCCTGGAAAGAACATTTTGTCAGTAAGTTTAATCACAATTAGGTAACAAACTGTAAGTACCAAAAACAAGGCACTTTGCAAAACAAAATGACCATGGATATCATAAGAGAATTTAATTTTGTGTTTATACCAAGGAACAAAAGATTTTTTCTAATATTGCAGCAAATACATTTTGGATTTTGCCAGTTTAACAAAGTAAAATGTTATAAAAGGAAACCCAAAATTAATTCAATGTGAGTATCAAACCTGTCAAAGAGATGCACAGCATGGAAACAGACCCTTCGGTCCAAACTGTCCATGCCGACCAGATATTCCAACCCAATCTAGTCCCACCTGCCAGCACCTGGCCCATATCCCTCCAAACCCTTCCTATTCATATACCCATCCAAATGCCTCTTAAATGTTGCAATTGTACCAGCCTCCACCACCTCCTCTGGTAGCTCATTCCATACACGTACCATCCTCTGTGTGAAAACGTTGCCCCTTAGGTCTCTTTTATATCTTTCCTCTCTCACCCGAAACCTATGCCCTCTAGTTCTGGACTCCCCGACCCCAGGGAAAAGACTTTGTCTATTTATTCTATCCATGCAGGGCACAGACACAACAAGGTATGCTGTGCATTCGTATTCAGTTAGAGTGTGACCTTTGTTTTTCTCAGCTAACCTGTAGAACAGTGACAGACACATAACATAGCATACTTATAAACGGATCTCCCTTCAAACTTATCACTACCACTGATTATTGATCTTCTTGTACTTCCCCATCATATGCAATTACGTAGGATGGCATTCCAACTGACCTGAAAAAGAACAGAAATTAAACTATGAGATCAATTCCTCAGCTGACAAAATTCCAAATGTTACAAATTAGAAAATGTTTAAAGTGGTAAGAATGTACAAAAGTTAAAGTATGCTGAGTTATAAATGTGGAATTGCTTTGATCTTTCAAAACCTATATATTGATTGTGCACCAAAACTAAAATATAAGCTTTATGATTTTATATTATTCAGAGACTGCCATAATGATATACAAGTGTCCTCCCGTATCCACAGGTGATACAGCCCAAGAGCTACCGTGGATGTCTGAAACTGCAGAAACAAGTGAACCCTATCATTTAACTGGGAAATTTACCTCCCCTGCGGCAATGGTAAACTGGGGATAACTGAAAGCACGGATAAAGAATCCATGGATATGTGGATTGGGGGGGCAGCGGAGTGGATTACACTGTAGTTCTGTAATTAGCTGTACCTATCGAAATCAGCAAAATATATGTATACTTTGAGATGTATATGGCAGTACATTGTACAGTTTGACATGTCATTGTATTCTGGAGATATATTAATGACTAAAAGATATTTAATTTATTCATTTTTTTACTGAAATATGAAGGAATTTTAAGAGAACTAAGATGTTTCCTTTGACATGGTGTCTATGACTGCACCAAGTTTAAAACATAGCATATGTGTAACTGGCCTTGTACTGTGAATTACACACATTTTCTGGGCACTTGTCCAGGAGAATGACATCAAATTTAATGTCTGCTAAATTAAGGAATTAATGTTGTAGCAACCAATGATTGCTTAGGAACTGAAATCAGGTCAGTTAGTGACAGATAAACACTGGACTGGATTGAGTTTGTATTCCTGAACATCATCAGCATTTCCTCTGCTATACACTTATTAAAATTTTGATTAACTGAAGGTTTGGCAGTGTTCAGTAACATTTTTGAGTCCTCAGAACTGAAGCAGTACATTCTCACATGAAGAAAGACCTGGAAAACATTCAGACTTGGGCTAATCAGAGGCAATTAACTGTCATGTCACAGCAGCAACCTGCATTAACTATCTCCAACATTAGAGAATCTAATTGTGTTCCTTTGACATTGAATTGCAGTACCATCACTGAATCCCTGGCCATTGATATCATATGGATTCCTATTGACCAGAAAAAGAGTTAGAATTCTGTAGCAAACAGCTGAATCCTCTAAGTGACATTAAGCACTCAAATGCCTGGATGAGTGCAACTCACATGATACTGAAGAGTCTTGACACAATGAACTTGATCAGCACCCCATCTACCACCTTATATATTCACTCATTCCACTACCAAGACTGAGAGGTAGGAGTGTGTAGTATATGGAAGATTGATGAACAGGTGGTTATCTCAAAATCATCATGGCAGCAGGTGCCAAACTATGATAATAATAAAAATTGCATGGTTGTGCAATATTTTTACATTTCAATTTTTAGTAGCAGTCCAAAACAGCCTTGTGTATTGTTGTAGACTGTTAGTAATATGAAATTGAAATATAAACATAATAAAAATTGCACAATTTTGCTCATTTTAGTCGACAATAATTGCAAAGCATTGCAAAATATGTCTCCTTAATTTACAGAGCAAAGCATAAAGTTCTACTGCATTTTGCATTAAAGTTTATAGATAATTACCACCTGATTGACTTCAGTAAATTATAAATTGTTTACATACTCTTTACAAGGTTTATAAAGGAAGGGCTCAGACTTTTATGGAATAATGTTTTTTTCCTCCTTTATTCCATCACAGTTATGTTCATGTGGTTGTGGAAAGAGACAGTGGCAATGAAAGGTAAAATTCAAGAACTGCCTCAAGAAGCTTTTTCTACCTTTTAAGAAGAGAACGTACATTCAGTTGTTTGATTGTGTCAAAGTAGCTTCAGAGCATGTTAACTGAGATCAGTTTCAGTGTTGGTTTCTGGACATTTCTGAACTTGTTCACAGGCTGGTTGGTAAATCTAACATTCCTAACAGAAATTGCATATTCAACAAAGGGTCTTGCATAACTATCTAACATACTGAATACACCAGCTTGAGATATGTTATGATGCTTGAGAAGACATTATATGTAGACTTCCCATTGTTTCTTAAGCATTTCACACATTTAATAATTCTATTTGAGATCATATAGAATATAGATATAGGTTTACATCACTAAACCTCCTTCAATGCACCTTCCAAACCTCTATACCTATGGGAACACTACCAGATGCAATTTGACTTCTAAGCCACACACGTTCCTGACTTGGAACCATGTTACTGTTCCTTCACAATTGCTGAGTCAAGAACCTGGATCTCCCGTCTGAACGGCACTCTGGGTGCATCTGTATCTGATCACCTGCTACAATTTAGGAAGTCAGCTCATTACCATCTTGCTTACATAAGATTCAAGATTAATGGAGGAAAAAATCCAGGAAGGGTTCAGTTTAAATGAAAGTCTCCATTACTGAAATTCAAGAGTGATATGGCTGAAGCTAAATATTATTGGTTCGAGTTTAAAAGTAAGAAGGAACTGCTACTCTAATGAAGGAAAGGGAAAGGCATATAGCCAATTAGCACATCAAACAGAAAGAATATGGCTATAATAACAGGTGAAAGTTTAAAAAAAATTATTTTCTCCAAACTAATGTGAGTAATGCTACAAAAAATCCACCAACACAGCATTAAAAATCTTAAGCATAGTCAATATCTTCCTAATAGACTTTCTTGTCATACTTTCCCTGTTGCATTTTGCTGATAATGACCCCAAAAGCTACAGGAAACAAAGCAAAAAAAACTCGCCAACTTCATTTTGACAAGATTTCTAGCAACAAGAGTGAGATTAATAGTATCAAGAGAAATTTTTTAAAATAATTTTTTCATGAAATACAGGCACTGCTGGCAAGGCCAGCATTTTTTGGTTGTCCCTAATTACTATTGAACTAAATGGCTTGCCAGAACAGAACATGGTTAAGAGTATTATCCCGGGGGTGGGGGAGTCCAGAATTAGAGGCCATAGGTTTAGGGTGAGAGGGGAAAAATGTAAAAGAGATCTAAGGGGCAACTTTTTCACACTGAGGGTGGTACGTGTATGGAATGAGCTGCCAGAGGAAGTGGTGGAGGCTAGTACAATTGCGGCATTTAAAAGACATTTGGATGGGTATATGAATAGGAAGAGTTTGTAGGGATATGGGCTGGGTGGTACTAGATTGCTTTGGGATATCTGGTCAGCATGGACGGGTTGGACCAAAGGGTCTGTTTCTGTGCTGTACATCTCTATGACTCTATGACTCTAATAGGATGAAATACCAAATAACATACTTGTAACTAGCCACTGATTCACAGAGATTAGATTAGATTTCCGACAGTGTGGAAAAAGACCATTTGGCCAAACAAGTCCACACCAACCCTCTGAAGAGTAACTCACCCAGACGCATCTGACTAATGCATCTAACATTATGGGCCATGTAGCATGGCCAATTCGCCTGACCTGCACATCTTTGGACTGTGGGATGAAATCGGAGCACCCAGAGGAAAACCATGCAGACACGGGAGAATGTGCACACAGACAGTCGCCCGAGACTGGAATCGGTGAGGCAGCGGTGCTAACTGTGGTTAAGCCAAATTCTAAGTCTTATGACATGCCTTTCCTCAATTTGTACCAATATTCAAATAATTAAGTCTCGTGCTTGCCTAATTTTTATTTAAAAATTTAAAGCAATAGCTTTATTAATATTATACATTTTATAAACAGTACATAACTTGTATTCTTTACATTTTTTCAAGCATATAAGATATAACGAGATAGGAAATGTGTACACGGTTGGAAGAGCATTATTGAACCATATGGTTCAGTCATCTTGAAGTGGATTTAGGTTCTAATAGCATTGGTGAGCCGCCTCCGGAATTTTAATTTTGTTCCCTTTCAGGGGGTAAAAAAGCGGGCCCTGTACAGACTGCTGCTGCACACCGTCCACCTCTTCTCCCTCATCCACCGTCCGGACACGCCTTGGCGTGCCCATTTGCCACCGGGTGGTGGGGATCCCCAGTGGAGGGCTCTCTACGCGGGAGTCCTCCCCCTTTCTCTCGGGGATCTGGGGTGGAGGGTGCTGCACGCAGCAGTCCCCTGCAACCGCAGGTTGCGGTGGTTCACGGACTCCCAGCCAAACTGCTTATTCTGTGGCGCTGTGGAGTCCGTGGACCACGTGTATATTGGGTGTGGGCATTTGCATTCCCTTTTTGATTTTGTTAAAAACCTCCTCTTCTGCGTCCCCTGCAACCGCAGGTTGCGGTGGTTCACGGACTCCCAGCCCAACTGCTTGTTCTGTGGCGCTGTGGAGTCCGTGGACCATGTATATATTGGGTGTGGGCATTTGCAGTCCCTTTTTGATTTTCTTAAAAACCTCCTCTTCTGTTTTTGGTTGCACTTCAGTCCCACGCTCCTGATCTTCGGGCACACGGAGGAGGGAGGGCAGGTCTAAAGATTGGTGGGCGGCACGGTGGCACAGTGGTTAGCACTGCTGCCTCACAGGACCAGAGACCTGGGTTCAATTCCCGCCTCAGGCAAAGATGTGCAGGTCAGGTGAATTGGCCATACTAAATTGGCTAAATTGCCCATAGTAAGGGGTAAATGTAGGGGTATGGGTGGGTTGCGCTTCGGCGGAGCGGTGTGGACTTGTTGGGCCGAAGGGCCTGTTTCCACTCTGTAAGTAATCTAATCTAAAAACCTCCTCGTGGGTCTGCTCCTGGGCCTGACCAAACTGGCCATAAACAGGTCGAGGCAGCGGGCCGTGGAGGGAGTCGTTAGAGCCGACGGCCTGCCCCTCTTCCGCGGTTACATTAGGGCCCGGGTGTCCTTGGAGAAGGAGCACGTGGTGTCCACCAAAACCCTGGAGTTGTTCAGGGAGAGGTGGGCGCTGCAGGGAGTGGAGTGCATCATTTCTCCCTCCAACTCTGTTTTGATTTATTCCCTGCCCTCCCCTTAACTGTTTGATCACACAGCATTGCCCTTTGATGTGAAGGGCAGTACTTGTCACTGGCCACGCGGGTGTTTTCCTTTCTTCCTGGTGGTGGAAATTGAATAAAGATTCGTGCACTTTGTGACTCTCACTGTGTCTCACACCTGCACACACACACCATGGGTGCTGGGGAAAAAAATAAGCACTACAGCAGTTAGGCGGTAGTGTGGGGGTTTTAAAAAAAAAGGAAAAAAAAATAGCATTGGTGGGAGGATCTTGGAGTTTAGATCATTCTGGGATGTCTAGTTGTCTAAAAGCAGCAACAACTTTAAGTAAATAAAACTATGCAAAATAAATAATACTTATGCATGGCCAATAAAATTACTTGGTGAAAAATAAAATTAACATTTGATATACTGACTCTAAATTCCTTATTTCCTGAAACATGATTAAGAATAAATATTAAATACTCATACTTTTTAATATTAGCCTTTAGAAACCAGCATTTGAAATGTCTCTGTCTCATTTCATATAAGAAAAGGTATTGAATGATTCTTTGCTTTGGATTCTCCCATTTGTCCCAACTACCAATGCCAAAGAAATAAGATAAATTTTCTGATGACTCACTAACATGCTGAACGAGTTTGAGGCAGAAACAGTTGGCATGCCTGGAATTTCCTTACAGCTGTTTCCCTGAAGTGTTCTCTCTATGTTCCTAATTTCAATTCAAACTCCTGTTGGCAATTTAAAATCAGAAACACTGAGGAAAATAAACTCAGGGAGAGGAAATAGATGAACATAGAATATAGAACATAGAAGAGTACAGCGCAGTCCAGGCCCTTCGGCCCTCGATGTTGCGCCGATCCAAGCCCACCTACCCTACACTAGCCCACTATCCTCCATATGCCTATCCAATGCCCGCTTAAATGCCCATAATGAGGGAGAGTCCACCACTGCTACTGGCAGGGCATTCCATGAACTCACGACTCGCTGAGTAAAGAACCTACCCCTAACATCTGCCCTATACCTACCCCCCCTTAATTTAAAGCTATGCCCACTTGTAATAGCTGACTCCATACG
>NC_057711.1:91279016-91294244 GCF_004010195.1 Chiloscyllium plagiosum
CCCCCCCCCAGAGCACTAGCAAACCTCCCACCAAGGGTACTGGTGCCCCTCAGGTTCAGGTGTAGACCATCCTGTTTATAGAGGTCCCACCGTCCCCAAAACGAACCCCAGTTATCCAAAAACCGGAATCCCTCCCTTCTGCACCATCCCTGTAGCCACGCATTTAACTGTTCTCTCTCCCTATTCCTTGACTCTCTATCACGTGGCACGGGTAACAAACCAGAGACAACAACTCTGTTCGTTCTAACTCTGAGCTTCCAACCTAGCTCCCTGAAAGCCTGCCTAACATCCTCAGCGCTCCTCCTACCTATGTCATTGGTGCCAATGTGGTCCATGACTATTGCTGTGCTCTTCTCCACCCTTCCCTTCTGAGCAACTGGGACAGGCTCCGTGCCAGAGGCCTGTGCCCCGTTACTTACCCCTGGTAAGTCATCCCCTCCACAAGTATCCAAAACTGTATACTTGTTCTTGAGGGGAACGGCCGAAGGGGTCCCTGCACTGGCTGCTTCCTCCCAGTCCCCCTCACTGTCACCCATCTATCTGCCATCTTTGGAGTTACTACTTCCCTAAAGCTCCGATCTGTGACCCCCTCTGCCTCCCGAATGATCCTAAGTTCATCCAACTCCAGCTCCAGTTCCCTAACACGGTCTTGGAGGAGCTGGAGATGGGTGCACTTCCTGCAAGTGTACTCAGCAGGGACGTCCATGGCATCCCTCACCTCAAACATGAAGCAGGAGGTTTTTATAACTATTATAACACTGGAAGAAAGCAATTCTCATGACAAATGTGTTCCTTCTGATGAGATGTAACAGTACAAAAATGTGTATGTAGTTGTCAATGGCACAAGTAGAATAACTTCAATGAGAGAATTTTATTGTTAGCATGAGGGGCCTGAGTTTACTGGAAGACTGCTTTCATAAGGAATTTTGAGTGTTGTTATTACTGTGAGTTGTCTCATTCATGCTGCATTTGTTAATGACCTTTAACATTCCAGTGGACAATTTTGTCATCAGTTAACTATTTGTAATTAAATACATAAGCCTAGCAACTACTGTTGGCAAAATTGCCAAATGAATGCTTAGCATTTTTGAATGAGATTCCTTAGGCAAATAACTTAACGTAGACATTAAAACGTTCATCTTAAATTAATTAATTCCTTCATTAAAATAATCAGACTAAAGAATGTCATTGAGAAAGTATTAAATATTCACCTTCAATTATTATCAAAGGTAAGACTAGGCTGTACTAATTAAGTTAAACTAAATTAAATAGCATCTTAAATTAATAATTTAGATAATATTGAATCAATTGGCTCCAATATGACAGGAACATGATTTGACTTCAGGAGACAAACGCAGCAGGAACACCCAGGAGAGACAATTTTCCATAACTGAAAGTAGCTATGTTATTATTAATAACGGTTCCAGCTGGAAATTAACATTGCTGATATTCCATGACCCACCGTTGGAAACTTGGAGCTCTGATTGGACTATTATGGCCTTGGTCAAGTAAGCTTTTCCCTGGTTATAACAATATGCTGACCCTTTGGAGGAATTTGTCAATAATCATAATTAATTATCTGGGTGATGTTATAACTGTACATGAGTCTGAAAGGGTGAATAATGATGAGAGCAATAAGCATCGATCATTGTGGGGAGAACAACTTGGGATCTCGAAGAAGTGAGGACTGACATTGGAACCTCCTCAAGTGGGTAAATCTTACAGGTTATTGACTAAGTTCGAGTTGTGACAGAGATGTTTGGAAAGTTTGTTGCTGCAAGGTCTAAGAAGCACCTTTTGTTGTATTTTATCAAACTCATCTCATTAATTATCTATCCCTCCCTCTAGAATATCTCATGCCCAATTTCTGGCCCATTCTACCATGCACCATTCCTGGAAAAACTCACTAATCAGTGAGGATTGCAGAACTCACCAGCATCTCTTTTGTCTGCACCATTTTTAAAAGCTTGTTGTGCACCTGGTCAAGCACTGTCAGTCCACAGCTGTCCTGCACAAATCCTGACATTTGTCCCAGACATGGAACAGAGGGGGAAAATGAAACATTGCTTTTCAGGTGGTGCCACACAGTACATCTTCCGCCTCCAAGTCAAGCAGTGGAGGCCGTAACACTCGGGTTCATTTAGTCTCAGCTGTCCAAAGGAATACCAGTAGTGTGAATCATAGAACCCCTACAGTATGGAAACAGGCCGTTTGGCCCAACAAGTCCACACCAACCCTCCAAAGAGTAGCCCATCTAGACCCATACCCCTGCCAAATTACTCGACATTTACTCCTAACTAATGCATCTACCCTACCCATCCCTGAACAATACAGGCAATTTACCAATTCACCCAATCTTTGGATTGTGTGAGGAATCCACTGCACCCAGAGGAAACCCAAGCAGACATGGGGAGAATGTGCAAACTCCACACAGACAGTGGCCCGAGGCTGGAAGTGAACCTGGGTCCATGGCCCCGTGAGGCAGCAGTGCTAACCACTGAGCCACAGGCTGTCTCAATCACTGACCAACCGTGCCACCTCAACCAGTGATCAACTGTGCCACCTCAACCAGTGACCAACCGTGCCGCCTCAACCACTGACCAACCGTGCCGCCTCAACCACTGATCAACCGTGCCACCTCAACCACTGACCAACCGTGCCGCCTCAACCACTGACCAACCGTGCCACCTCAACCAGTGACCAACTGTCACCTCAACCACTGACCAACTGTGCCGCCTCAACGACTGACCAACCGTGCCACCCAACACTGATCAACTGTGTCACCTCAACCACTGACCAACCGTACCACCTCAACCAGTGACCAACCATCACCTCAACCATTGACCAACCGCGCCACTTCAACCAGTGATCCACTGTGCCAATTCAACCACTAAGCCACCATGCCGCCTCAAC
Organism: Chiloscyllium plagiosum; assembly: GCF_004010195.1. Classification (NCBI taxonomy): domain Eukaryota; kingdom Metazoa; phylum Chordata; class Chondrichthyes; order Orectolobiformes; family Hemiscylliidae; genus Chiloscyllium; species Chiloscyllium plagiosum. The sequence continues at coordinate 91,281,930 of NC_057711.1, forward strand.
CAGTGATCTACTGTGACAACTCAACCACTGAGCCGCCATGCCACCTCGGTCACTGAGCAACCATACTGCTGGTGTGAAGCAAGTCAACATCCTCCTTCGCTTTGCCATTGTAAGTGACACCAAAATATCTCCGATATTTTACACATACTCTGTCTCTGTTATCTATCTCACAATAAAGTATTGCCTGCAACATCATCTCTACTCACTTTCAACAATGCCAAACCCTAACACCAATAATGTCCTCTGCACTATATATTCATTTGTTTCAGACACCTCCCCTCCTGTTCCAGAATTAATATCTGTAACACCCACTTTCATGTCCCTTTCTACATACCTTTCTCTCATTCCAGGAGGAAACCAACTCACAAAAGGCAGAAAAGTGAAAACGGCTCCACACCCTTAACATTTTCCTCCTCACCCTTAATAAGAAGTACAACCATGGACTGAACAGATATTATAGGCTACTCTTGACTTTCTATGCCAGGAACCTCCAACTGAAGACTACCCACTTGACATTACAGAGGCCTGTTGACAACTGTGACAAGCTTTACTGGCTTTGTGTCTGTGTTTTACAGGCCAACATTAACATCAGACATGAATATGATTGAAGTTTTAAAACACAAAAAGCCAAGGCAAGACAATGCAATCTGTGATACTATGGGCATCTAAGGAGGATGAAGATGAGTGAGTTATTTGAGAGCAAAGTGCCTGGAAATGAAGCCCACTCTAGTTCATCAACTGGATTAATGTCCCTGAGTGTACTGTGTCCTTATCGCAGCAACACAATGATAGTTGCCAGTGCAGCCTGAGTTGAAGCTCTGAAGTGCAGAAATATCCTGTAAGCAGATCAGTAATGTGCCGTGAGGGTTCTTAGAGGCTGTTGGATGCCAATGTCCATGGATGTGAAGTGTCTATGGCCAGTGCCATTGGAGCATGCCCTGAGATGTTAATGTCCGATGTTAAGTATGGAGATTGTTCAGAGCAAGCAGCGAGCAGAATCAACGAGGTGCTCACTCTGGGTTCCTTGTTGAGTTTCCCGATGCCAAGTTTGGTTGATGAGTTTCATAAGATTGGAGGCTGAATGTTAATACGGCAAGTTATTCCATCAACAAGACAGTTAACAAGTGTGAACAAGGTAGGTAACAAACCTCAGTCCACATTAATAGGTATGTTGCTGCTGCCTAGTGAGAGTCTTGCCACGCTGCTTGTGAAATGAAGAAAAGATGGTGCACATTATTTCTGATGTTAAAATGGGCCCCATTGCACTTGTTACCTGATTCTGCCACACATCTGGTCCCATATCGTGAGACCTGTCCAAGATTCAGTCCAATGTTTAGCATATTATGCGACCTGAAACTAGTTGCTAACATGCAATAAAATACATCTTGTTAATTACAGGAGACTTCTCTATTTAAGCCAATAAGGTTTTCCTCTACCTGGACTAAGCAGGCCCTGTGGTTTCCTGCACTTCAAAACATGTTGGCATCAACCTTCATCATCAGCAGTGGCTCATACATCATAGTGAGTAAGTTATGCTATATGGTAAGCAGTGGTGCAGACTTAATTTGATTTCTCATCTACTATATGGTGAGCGGCACTTTAGATCTTCAAATTCAGCTTTAAGTCATCTGGTCAAGCAGCACAATCAATAGCAGAAGACTTATGAATCCTGTAGAAGAAATCCTTGCAGCAATGCCCAATAAGGAAAAATACCCAAGTGAATGGTAAAACTTTTCAGATTCCGTAAGAGACACATTACATTAGGATATTTAATAATTCCACATCTGATGCAGGGTATATTGCGAGATGGTGGACTGTGAAAACAGTCCTGAGTTGAAGTTCAGAGGGGAGTGAACAGAGATTGGAGGCTCCATGAATAAGGTTTAAAATCCCTGATGGGGCAGAGGAAAATTTAAAGCTGTGCAATATGCCACGTTGGAAAAGTAAAAAGTTAAGGTATAACTTACAACTTATACTGAGCGGCGCCATCATATCAAGACGGCACCACAAGGCACAGCTACAGAAATGAAAGTAAGAGGCCATGAAAGAAATATGAATCTTAAGTTGCAGACCCAGGTACATTGTGAAGCCAGTATAATTAAGGCAATAGCATTAGGCAGATTAAAACCCAAGTAGATCTACTCGAACAGGGAAAGAAGCCGAAGGATACTTTATCCAGGCTGCAGAAAAGATGGAAGATCTTTCATAAGAGTTGTGGTAAAAGCAAGAATAAGTCATTTAAACTGTGAGGACCAGGAATCATTCAGTAAAACCATGATTAAATCAAGAACCACTTAATAAAGCTGCAGGAAGTAGGAGTCATTTCACAAAACTGTTAAAGAAGCAGGAGTCACTTATTAAATTTGTAGACAGGGAATTCATATAGAAAAGATGTGGGAAAATTGTGAATTTATATTTTAACTGCATAAAGGTAGGAATTTTTTACTTTAACCACACAAATAAAAGGGCTGTTACTGAGAAATAAAAGTCTTTTAGCAATTGAATTAGGAACTTAGGGCATCAGAAATGAGGGACAGAATCTTATAGGGGTTTGTGCTTCCTTTAGAATCAGAAAATATACATAAGACAATTCATAAATCTAAACAGGAAATCTTTATTACTTTTCTTCACACCTCCACAGGTGGTTCGAGACTAGACCCTTGATCCACCACTCTAGGTTTCCTGGCCAGTTGGCTTAAAGTGGTAGCACTCCAAATACACACATAAATCCCCGCATCTTTATTTTTGAAACACCATTAATAAACATGTATAAACAATTATCAGGATTATACAAGCATTGTAGCCAATACAGGTACATAATCAGGAAAATTTACTAAAACATGGCAAGCATTGCAGCAACCACACCCCCTTATACTGACATTCCATCCATAGACTGTATTGGCATGATTAGTCTGTCAGGAGTATGCTGGTTCCTAGAAGACTATCTCCTCATCTCAGGAATCTTTTCTAGTGTAGTGTCCTGGGGGTTTGGAAGCTCCCATTGTTCTGCAGGTGATTCCTATTCTGATTAGATGTTGTTGCACTCTGACTCCCTAGGTCTGACCAACCCTTGCTTGGAAACACACAGCTCAGTCAACACCCCTGGTTCCATCTGAACTGGGAGAAAGTGAGGACTGCAGATGCTGGGGATCAGAGCTTAAAAATGTGTTGCTGGAAAAGCGCAGCAGTTCAGGCAGCATCAAAGGAGAAGGAGAATCGATGTTTCGGGCATAAGCCGAAATGTCGATTCTCCTTCTCCTTTGATGCTGCCTGAACTGCTGCGTTTTTCCAGCAACACATTTTTAAGCTCCATCTGAACTGGCTTGGTATTCTAAGGGATATCCTCCCCAGTAGTGAGGGATAATGATCAGATGGTCCACATGCCTCTTGTAAACCAGTTATCTCTTGTCTGTAACAGTGTTCTGTTTGAGACACCACCACCGATAGAATCCATTTTTCCCCAGTCTCTCCTCTTTGGAATACCCATGACATTGAGATTCCCGCCTTTCTGGCCATCTGTCCTTCTTGATTTCTCTCTACCACCTCTCTGGTCTCTTCCAGCCGCAGTGAGTCAAGCAGAGTTGTCAGCCATCATTTAAGTATTAGGGACATTGGTAAACACTGGGTTGTCACGTGTGACATGTTCCTATACATACTGAGGAACTTGTTGATTTTAACCTTTGTGCCACAAACAGTGAACCATTGTTACTCACATTTTTGAGGTTCCAAAACCTGGCAATTACTTCATGCAAGAGGTCTATTGTTGTTTCCAGATACTGATTTCATGGCCACCATCTCGGGCCACTTGGAGTGGGCATCCATGACCACAAGCAGCATCTGTCCCCTACTAGTCCCACAAATCAACGTGAATTTGCTGCGATGGTGCTTCAGGCTACTCCCATGGCTGAAGAAGCGATAACAGCGGTGCTTTCCTGGTCAATGCACAGGGCTCACTTGATCCCATTTTCTCCTCTGGAAATCCACATTCAACCACCAAAATAACTCCTGGTTATCTCCTTTATTCACACTATCCAAGGGCACCCTTAGTGCAGTTGTTCCACCACCTTTCCTCTTAACAGGGAAGGCATAACAATCTTCACAATAATCATCCTATCCAATGTGGACAACTCACACCTCCTGGACTTTTAAGGGCCTAATTCTGAGCAGTTTCCATGACTGGTCCTCCTTCTCAGGACTATGTCCACCACTTGGCTCAAAACCAACTCATTCCGAGTAATGTTCCAAACCTGGTTCGCTGACACTAGCACTTCATCTTCCTGGGAAAAGTACATAATTTACAGGTTCCAGTTAGGAACATCTTTATTCTCCAGTACTGGCAGTCTTGACAGGATATTTGCATTGTCGCGCTTCTCTGCCCATCAGTATTTAATTTTATTTGAGTAAGTTCACCGTTGCAAGCGTGCTGCTATCATTGACGGTTTCCCTTATACCAAAATGGAGGTTAGAGGTCTGTGGACTGTCATAGCATGAAGTGCCTGTGTAAAGGAAACGGGTGAACTTCTTAACACCGTGCTAGATGCTGATTCCTTCTTTCTCAATCTGAGCATAACTCAGCGGGCCTCTTCTAAGGAATTGATGCAAAGGTTTTAGCACAGTTGCCAGATCAGACACAAACTTGCCAAAGTAGTTTACAAATCCAAAGAATGATCTCAGTTGAGACACATTCTCTGGCCTAGGAGCCTTCATGATACCCCTTATCTTCTTGGACACCTTGTGTAGTCCCTCACCATCGATTATATGACCCAAGTACTCTATGGAATCTTCAAACAAAATCTCACATTTCTCTCTTTTTACTTGTAGGTTGTACTCCTGCAATCTTTTTAAGAGTTTCTTCTGAATGTTTCAAATGGTCCTCTTCAGAGAAGCCAGTGACCAAAATATCATCTAGGTAACACTAGATTCTTCATAACCCATTTAATATTTGATCCATGGCACTCTGGAACAGAGCCAGTGCTTACTTGATACCAGAAGGAAGTCGTTCATTTCCTGTGTGTCACTGTTGTCAGTGGCAGCTGAGACTCCTTTGTGGCTTTCATCTGTAGGTAGATCCAGTTTTGAAAACTTCTTTCTTCCTGCCAGTCCACTGGATAGGTCTTCTTTAAGTGAAAGGGGTTTTGATCCATACTCAAGGCTGGTTTGATTGTGACCTTAAAGTCACTACAAATCCTCACCACACCATCTGTTTTTAAGACTACAGTGATGAGAATGTCCCATTCACTGGTTACTGGTTCAAAGTTCCTTTGGAACCAAGAATTATACACAAGGCAATTCTGAACAGGAATCCTCATATCTCCACAGCTGATTCTTGATCGAACTCAAGCTATGTTTCTCCTGATCACCTGACCAGGGGCAGCACCACTAACTACATATATAAGCAATGTGGGCTAAGATGATTTTCATGGCAGAATCAGATGAAAGGACCAACAAGATTTATCTTAATGTCCGGAGGATCTCACCACATCTGTTCTGCTTCTGTTGAACAGCAATGCAGGTTTCTTGCTTCACAGCAGCAAGTTGCCAATAAAAGGGGATTACAGCTTGTTAAACAATTTCTTAATGCCACAGCTCACTTCATAATTATTCAGCTTCCCATTTTACCAACTGCACCGAACAAACTAGACTTCAAGAATTGCGAACATGGAGTCAAAGTGGGACCTGGTGTCTTCAGCTCACTGCTGGCTGCCAACAGCCTCTTTAGTGGACACTAGACACTAACATTTCAGGCCGTACTCCGTGGGTACTGGCCGTACACATTCCACATGGTTCATGGACACTGACATCTGATGTGTCTCTAAGAACAGCCTCTAAGAATCCTCATGGCACACCTCCAATCCATGTCCAGTACACTTCTTCACTTTAGAGTTATGGAGAGCAGGCAGGAAAGTGAAGTTGAGGCTGAGATCGGCCATTATCACATTTAATGGCAGAGCAGGCTTGAGAAGCTTGAATTGCCTAGCCTTGTTCCTGGTTCTTATGTTCTTGTGTTCTTCAATACTGTACCTTGCACACTTCCAACAGCTATGATTGTAATACTACAGCAGGATAATGTGTGTTCAGGGACATGCACCCAGCTTATGGATTGGACGACGCTGGACCAGACTATTTTTTTGTTCGCATAGCACTCATTCATTCTGAACCTACCTGGATGCTCACAACAGCCCTTCCTTGCATTGACTTGCCCTTGCCTTCTTCCAGTGACGGCAAGCAGAGGGGCAGCCGAGACCCGGAAGCAATCGGCGCAACATCGAGGGCCCAAGGGCCTGTACTGCGCTGTATTCTTCTATGTTCTATGTTCTATGTTCTATTTTGACCTCTCAGCCAGAACCAGGCTCACAGTACTGCTGCATTGCTGTACCATTTGCTACAGACACAAGTGAAGCAATTTTGTCATGGTTGTCAGCAACCCATAGTCAAGTCGAAGAGTATAGCCTTCAGGCAGGTTGTCCAAGCACAGAAAATCAAGGTAGCCTCCAATCCAAGCTTGGAGGAAGTGAAGAAAAATCAGCAAATCTTCCATGCCCATGACTATGAAAACAAGGGCACCAGATACATTGGAACAACGTGACCTGCAAGTGACCACACTACCCCCACCCCAACACCACTACCCCCTTCTCTCTCCCTGCCATCTCCACAAATGTCCCTAAGCTACTCACTATCTTGTCTTGGAAATGTATTATTGTTTCTTCAGTTTTGTAGCTCTAAATCCTAGAACTCCCTCCTCATGGCATTGTGAGTTCACCTACACCAAATGGACTGCAGTCGCTCAAGAAGTCAAATCATCATCACCTTCTCAAGGGCAACTAGGGATGGACAATTAACATGGCACAGCTAACAATGCTGCTTTTTAAAATGTTTTTTGCAAGTATTCTCCATGTACAGTAATAAAAAAGCCTGATAAATTGATAGATATTTTTAATCTATCTTTTCAGACGTATTACAAGACATATCTCAGGCAGGTAAGACTTGAACCCAGACCTACTAGCCCAGGGATAGGAACATTGTCACTGCACAAAAACCCTTTCCCAATTATTCTACAAGATTACTGACTTCTCTTTACTGATTGAACTTGTAAAAAATCATTAAAATCATTAAAAAGATTATTATTATATCTATCAGGCTGTTTTTACTCTTTCAGACTGGATAAGCATTTTTTCTGGGTTCAAGAAACATTGAAATTCACAGGAGTTGAGATATTCATAATAGGAAACTTCAGTCAACAAATATGTCTTTTGCACTAATGTCTGGCTTGCTTGTGAAGAATTGCTGCAGGTAGTGATTTGTTTATAATTAATCACTCATTCCTATTCCTGTCACAGTTGAATATACCAAGTTTCAGGCTTATGGCAATTATGTCTCAACATTCTTATATTGTTCCGAAGATATTTGTTCAGTGGAGAGAAAAGTGTGAATCTAAAGATGAAGTAGTTAGGTTTCCTCAGAAGAACTCTTGTGCAGTGCGATTTTCGAATGTTTATTAGCTTGCAGACTAATTCTTTATCTTGTTATCAACTCAAAAGCAGTGGTTTGACAAAGGGCAATATCTGTTATTGATCTGGAAGGGGTCATGCCTATCTTCTTTCACAAGAGGGATCTTTCAACAATGCTTTTTAAGAGGAGGAGATATAATAAAAGAGCTTCCAACAATTTGAATATTAATGTTTCAGTGCACTTTTTCCTTGAAAAAAGTAAACTTGGGGCATTCAGTAGAGAATAATAAGGGACTTAAGACACTGAATTGAGACAAGGTGTGGAGGTGTCAGTGTTAGACTGGGTTGGACAAAGTCAGAAATCGTGCATCACCAGGTTATAGTCCAACAGGTTTATTTGAAATCACAAACTTTCGGAGCATAGCTCCTTTGTCAGGTGATCTGATGAAAGATCTATTCTCTGAAAGCTTGTGATTTCAAATAAACCTGCTGGACTATAACCTGGTATTGTGTGAATTGTGACAAGATTTGAGAATAAGCACCCCTGGCGAGCAATCAAATTTCAAACAAACCAAGGCAAATGGGTTTTGTTTTGTTTTAAATCTAAATGTCCAGAAGGTAGATTGTTATTAGATAATGTATCACACCTTGCCAAAGTGACTTGTTTTTAATTTTGTAGATTAATATTAACTGCTTTGAGGCATTGCATAATTGCAGAAATTATCTTTAAGAAATGTAATAATTGGTGATAAATGCTTCTTGAAATTAGTAGAAAATTTTCACTTTTCTAATACCTATCCAGATTTGAGGGAATATGTCTTAGCAATTTATACCGCACTTCAAGTTCTTTGTTACTTATTTCTACTTGCAGTCACGGTTTTAAAATGGAATGCTGCGTTTAACAGGATATGTAATATACTTTCAGACAATATACTTTGGATATACAGGAATGTTTCTAGGAATTATAAACTGTCGTAATGATGATTGATTGGAGAGGTTGAGACTGTTCTACTTGGAGCATAGGAGATTTGATAGAGATATTCAAAATCATGAGTGGAAAGGGAGAAACTATTCCTGCTCATCAAAAAAAAGAATGAAAATTAATCTAGGTTAGAAGTTCGGCACAACATCGTGGGCCGAAGGGCCTGTTCTGTGCTGTATTGTTCTATGTTCTATGTTCTAAATAACGCAAGGACGATTTTTACACAGTGAGCAGAAAAGGGAATGCACTGCCTGGAAATATAGTGGAGGCAGGTTCAACTGAGGCATTCAAAAGGGTATTGGATGATTATTTGGATATAAAGATAGCAACAGCAGAGTAGGCATTGTCCAGTTTCCTGATCCTAGGGCTTGTACACTCCATCCATTTTTCTTTTGTTTCTTCTTTTCTCATATTTTTCTCTTTTTAGATTTTGCTTCTACTTACATTCTGGGGACAGCTCAGTCATGGCTGCATCAGAAGCAATGGCACTGACAAGGAAGGTGGAGGATGGTAGGAAAATGGTTTCGTCGAGGTCTGGAATGTGGTGGCAACTGGTGAGCCTGGAGTGGGATCCTGGCAATGGCGGCGAGGTGGCTAGTTACCCCAGAGCAGAACTGTAGTGGCAGCAGCAAGGCAGCAGGTGAGCCCAGAGGAGGACTCTGGTGTCAGCAGTGAGGTGGCTATTGAGCCTAGAGCGAGACTCTGACAGCAGTATTGAGGAGGCGGGATGGCGGAGTGACAAGCACAGGACCTGGCATCAGCTGTCCGCTTGTGGCACAGTAGTAGGGTTCCTACCTCAGAACTGAGAAGCACAGTTTCAAGTGCTAACTGCTCCAGAGGTGTGTAATAACATCTATGCACAGATTGATTAGATAAATGGGCTAAAATTAAACAAAATTTGAAAGAAACTTAGGAGGGACCCTTTTGAAGCGCAATGGTAGTCTCCCTAGCCTGGATTGATAGGTCCAGTTTCAAGTCCTATCTGCTCCAGAGGTGTGTAATAGCATCTCTGAACATGTTGATTAGAAAAATAGTTAAATAACAAAAAGGCTGACTTCCCACTCTTGTACTTTCTAGCCCAGGAATAATAAGGCCACTGAAGTGAAATTAACTCAGCACATGTGATTGGTCCTTGTGATGAGAGAATGAATAAGTTGTGTTTATGTTTCCTGCCATTGAAAATATTGAAATATTTAAGATTCTGAAAGAGTTTTTCAGGGTAGGTACTAAGAAAATCTAGAACATAAAGGTATGGTTTCCAAATCTGGAAAATCTAGAACATAAAGGTATAGTTTCAAATGAGGGACCAATGATTTAGGAGTGAAATGAGGAGAAATATTTTTATTCAATGGGCTGCTAAGTTTTGGAATTCTCTGCTCCAAAAGATTGTTAATGTGCCATCTTGGAATTTACTAAAGGTTATAAAAAATAGATTATTGATGCCTTAGGACCTGGGGAAGGGGTACTCCAGTGGATTTGAACCCCAAGATCAGCCACAATCATATCAAATGATGGAACAGGCTCAACAAGCCATATTGTGCCCTCCTGCTCCTATTTCTTAAATTTGAACTAATATTGGACTGTTGCTAGGGTCAATTATTGTTCAGAAACTGCACTTATCAATTGCCTTCAAGTCCTTTCAGTTGCATATTACAATTTGTATATTGTAGAAACTTGGGGCAGCTGAACATGTGCACAGCAACAACGCTAAAGAAAAACATTGCTTATTCACTTAACAGCATAAGTAGAAAGTGGTAGACAGAGTTAGGTGACTACATCAACCAATGGATCATAACTAAACTCTGAAGTCCTGTCACATCTATGAATCACATCTGTGAATGGTGATGAACAACTAAACAACTCAGCAGAGGAGGAAGCTCCACAAATGTTTCCATCCTCAATGACAGAGGAGCCCAGCACATCAATGCAAAAGGTAAGACTGAAGCATTTGCAACCATCTTTAGCAAAAAGTGCCAAGTGGATGATTCATTGCTATCTCCTCTAGATGTCCCCAGGATCACAGACACCAGTCTTCAGTCAATTCAATTCCCTCCATGTGATGTCAAGAAATGGCTGATGGCACTGGATATTGCATAAGCTGTGTACCCTGACAAAATTCTGCTGATAGTACTAAACACATGCTCCAGAACTTGCCGTGTCCCCCGCCAAGGAATTATAATACAGCTACAACACTGGCGTCTACCTGACAATGTGTAAAATTGCCAAGATATGTCCTGTATACAAAAAGCAGGAGAAATCCAACCCAGCCAATTGCTACCCATCAATTTAGTCTTGATCATCAGTGAAGTGAAGAAAGGTGTCATCAACAGTGCTATCCACCAGCACTCCAAAAGATAGTGTGCTTCCAATTAAACCTGTTGGACTATAACCTGCTGTTGTGTGATTTTTTACTTTGTACACCCCAGTCCAACACCGGCATCTCCAAATCACCAGCACTTGGTTAGCAATAATCAGTTTGGATTCTGCCAAGGCCATTTCATCCCTGACCACATGCCAGCCTTAGTTAAAACATGGACAAATAAGCTGAATTTCAGAGGTGATATGATTGGCCTTGACATGTTTATTCCATCCATACTAACAAACTTTATCCACTAAACTTTCCTTCTTTCCTGTCCTTTCAAAAAGTCACACAGTCAAAATATTTTGTTTCCAGCTTTGATCTCCTTGTAACCATCTCTCCTTAATACCTTAAACCTTTATTTGTGCCACCCATTCATTTCTTTTGTTTCAAATATTACATGCATTTAAATAAAAAGCCATTAATCCTTTTAGACATTTTCATACTCCCTTGACCCTATTTATTGATTTTGAAAGAAATATCTGTACACTCTTTTCCTTCCTGTCCCATTCTGGACATTACTTACTTACCTGTCCAGCAATGCTGCCATATCCTTTTAGAGTCATAGAGATGTACAGCATGGAAACAGACCCTTCAGTCCAACCTGTCCATGCCGACCAGATATCCCAACTAACCTAGTCCCACCTGCCAGCACCCGGCCCATATCCCTTCAAACCTTTCCTATTCATATACCCATCCAAATGCCTCTTAAATGTTGCAATTGTACCAGCCTCCACCAATTCCTCTGATAGCTCATTCCATATACGTGAAAAAGTTGCCTTGTAGATCTCTTTTATATCTTTCCCCTCTCACCCTAAACCTATGCCCTCTAGTTCTGGACTCCCCCACCCCAGGGAAAAGACTTTGCCTATTTACCCTATCCACAACCACAACAACCCTATCCATGCCCCTCATAATTTTGTAAACCTCAATAAGGTCACCCCTCAGCCTCTGACACTCCAGGAAAAACAGCCCCAGCCTGTTCAGCCTCTAGCTATAGCTCAAATCCTCCAACCCTGGCAACATCCTTGTAAATCTTTTTTGAACCCTTTCAAGTTTCACAACATCTTTCCGATAGGAAGGAGACAAGAATTACATCCAATATTCCAACAGTGGCCTAACCAATGTTCTGTACAGCCGCAACATGACCTCCCAACTCCTCTACTCAATACTCTGACCAATAAAGGAAAGCATACCAAATGCCTTCTTCACTATCCTATCTACCTGCGGCTCCACTTTCAAGGAGCTATGAACCTACACTCCAAGGTCTCTTTGTTCAGTACCACTCCCTAGGACCTTACCATTAAGTGTATAAGTCCTGCTAAGATTTGCTTTCCCAAAATGCAGCACCTCGCTTTCATCTAAATTAAACTCCATCTGCCACTTCTCAGTCCATTGGCCTATCTGGTCAAGATCCTGTTGCAATCTGAGGTAACCCTCTTCGCTGTCCACTACACCTCCAATTTTGGTGTCATCTGCAAACTGTACCTCTTATGCTCACATCCAAATCATTTATGTAAATGACA
>NC_057711.1:91294579-91319135 GCF_004010195.1 Chiloscyllium plagiosum
TCCCTGTATTCCGTGAGATCTAACCTTGCTAATCAGTCTCCCATGGGGAACCTTGTCAAACACCATACTGAAGTCCATATAGATCACATCTACTCCTCTGCCCTCATCAATCTTCTTTGTTACTTCTTCAAAAAACTCAAGCAAGTTTGTGAGACATGATTTCCCACGCACAAAGCCATGTTGACTATCCCTAATCAGTCCTTGCCTTTCCAAATACATGTACATCCTGTCCCTCAGGATTCCCTCCTACTACTTGCCCACCACTGAGGTCATTCTCACCGGTCTATAGTTCCCTGGCTTGTCTTTACCACCCTTCTTAAACAGTGGCACCACGTTTGCCAACCTCCAGTCTTCCGGCATCTCACCTGTGACTATCAATGATACAAATATCTCAGCAAGAGGCCCAGCAATCACTTCTCTCTCTTCCCACAGAGTTCTCGGGTACACCTGATCAGGTCCTGGGGATTTATCCACCTTTTGCTTAGTTAGACCAAATATCTCCTTTCCAGAACCATCCATTACCACCACACTCTCAGCCAATTAATTTCAAGCCCTCTCCATGACCCTAGTTATTTGATTTGTCAGGATACTGATCCAAGTTCAGTTCAGGTGAAGCCTACCCCATTGGAACAGATTCCTCTTACCCAAGTCCCAGTATTAAAATGAGAAGCACTAATTGTTTGTTAATCTAGAACAGATAGTATCTGAGGAGGAAGTGAGGACTGCAGATGCTGGAGATCAGAGTCGAGACTGTAGTGCTGGAAAAACACAGCAGGTCAGGCAGCATCTGAGGAGCAGGAGAATTGATGTTTCGGACATAAAACCCTTCGTCAGGAAAGGGCTCTTCCTGATAAAGAGCTTATGCCCGAAATGTTGATTCTTCTGCTCCTCAGATAGTATCTGACAATGGATTCCAACGCATAAGCAAACTGTTTCAAGACAGATGTCCTAAGAGGCAAGTGACATATATCACATCATCTCCCCACTATCCTCATGCAAACATTCCAGCAGAAAGAATGTTATGTATAATCATATCTCCTATCATTAAGTATTGAGCAACAGAACAAAATTTTTGCATTTCATTGCTGTCTTTTCATGAGCAAATTATGGGAGATGGGATACCATTCCCAATATAACGTGTGAAGTTTTGCCAGTTTTGCCCAGCAACTAATTACCTAACCATTGAGATGCTGGACTTTCTTCAAAAATAAAGTGGCATGAAAGAGATAAATTTCATGCAACCAGTAGAGAACTACCAAAATTTTGAACTAGGCAGTGAGTATGAATTAGAAATTGACGTACAAACACATGGATACCAGTAAAAGATTCTAGAATATGCAACAAAGTTATTGCTGGTCATGGTGCTACATTGCAAAGGAACAGAAGGAAGCTCAGGCCAATGTACAATTCACTGATCATGCACAAAGTATGAAAAAATATTCCAACAATGATGACTATATGCTGATGTTGTGTGTCAGCAACCAGCAGTAAGACAACCAAGTTGTCAAACAAGTGCAACAGAGTACAGCATATACCTTTCCAGATGGTATACAATTCCAGATCAAGCCGAGTTTTAAAGGGTTACATTGAACTTTGAAATGGTTAGCTGATAAACTTTGTTTTACTTTTTTATATAATTATCAAATTGACAACATGCTCCTGTGCAGAACCATGCATATCTGTTTGGATAATGTTTTATCTTGGTATATTTTGTTATATTTCACAGTCAGTGTGTCAATAAACCATTTAAGAGACATGCTCAAGATAGCATCACAGCGTCACAGCTTGTGACCTGAGAGTATGAATGTGATTGACACCATTTTACTTAGTCTTCGTCTTACATTGAAGAATGACACACTTCTGGAGTCACAGAGCCATACAGCACAGAAATAGACTCTTTGATTCAATTCATCCATGCTGAGCAAGTTTCTCAAAGTAAAGTAGTCCCACTTGCCTGCACTTGGCCCATAGCCCTCTGAACCTTTCCTATTCATGTTTCTATCGAAATGTCTTTTAAGTGTTGTGACTGTACTTGCATCTACCACTTCCTCTGGCAGTTCATTCCACATACAAGCCACCCTCTGTGTGAAAACATTGCCCCTCGGTCCCTTCTAAATCTTTCGCCTCTTATGTTAAAAACATGCCCCCTGGTTTTGAATTTCCCCACACAGGCAAAAGACTTTTGTTACTCACCTTATCTATGTCTCTCATAATGTTATAAACCTCTGTAAGATCATCCCTCAAACTCCCAAGCTCCAACAAAAAACAGTCCCAGCATATCCAATCTCCACTTATAACTCAAACCCTCCATTCCTGGCAACATCTTGGTAAATCTCTTCTGAACCCTCTCTAGCTTAATAACATCCTTCCTACATCAAGGACAAGAACTGGACACAGTACTCCAGAAGAGGCCTCAGCAGCATCTTGTACAGCCTCAATGTAATGTCCCAACTCCTACACTCAAAGGTCTAAGCAATGAAGGCAAGTGTGCCAAATGCCTTTGTTACCACCCTGTCTGTCTGTGACACAACCTTCAATGAACTATGTACCTGAATCCCTCAGTCTCTCTATTCAACAACCCTACCCATGCCTCTACCATTAACTGTATAAGTCCTGTCCTTGTTTATTTTATCAAGATGCTGTGACACAACCTTCAATGAACTATGTACCTGAATCCCTCAGTCTCTCTATTCAACAACCCTACCCATGCCTCTACCATTTAACTGTATAAGTCCTGTCCTTGTTTATTTTATCAAGATGCGATACCTCACATTTATCCAATTCAAACTCCATCTGCCTCTCCTCAGCCCATTGGCCCAATCAATCAAGATCCCTTTGAAATCTTAAATTAATTTCTTCACAGTCAACTATATCGTATTTGATGTTATCTGCAAACTTACTGACCATAGTTTGGGTGAAGATTTGTAGCTCGGTGCTCGTTGTTGTGGTTCTGTTCGCCGAGCTGGAAATTTTTGTTGCAAACATTTCGTCCACTGTCTAGGTGACATCCTCGGTGCTTGGGAGCCTCCTGTGAAGCGCTTCTGTGGTGTTTCCTCCGACATTTATAGTGGCCTGTCCCTGCCGCTTCCGGTTGTCAGTTTCAGCTGTCCGCTGTAGTGGCCGGTATATTGGGTCCAGGTCGATGTGTTTGTTGATGGAGTTTGTGGATGAGTGCCATGCTTCTAGGAATTCCCTGGCTGTTCTTTGTTTGGCTTGCCCTATAATGGTAGTGTTGTCCCAGTCTAATTCATGTTGCTTGTCGTCTGCATGTGTGGCTACTAAGGATAGCTGGTCGTGGCGTTTCGTGGCTAGTTCATGTTCATGTTACTGACCATGCCTCCTAAATTCTTTGTCATTTATATAAATGAAGAACAAAAGTAGACACAACACCGATCCCTGTGCAACACTACTGGTCACAGGCCTCCAGTCCAAAAACAACCATACCGTCAAGCCAATTTTGTATCCAATTGGCAAGCTCACCCTGAATTCCATGTGATCTAACTTTACTAATTAGTCAACTATGTGAAACCTTGTCAAAGACTTTACTATAGCCCAAAGAGACAACATCCACTACTCTGCCCTTATCAATCTCTTTGGTTATGTCCTCAAAAACCTTAATCAAGTTTGGGAGACACAATTTCCTATGCGCAAAGCCATGCTGACTATCCCAAATTAGTCTTTGCCTCTCCAAATGCATGTACATCCTATCTCTCAGGATCCCCTCCAACAACCTACCCATCGTTAATGTCAGACCCACTGGTCTATAGTTCACAGGCTTTTCCTTACAACCTTTCTAAAAAAGGTACAACATTAGCCACCCTTCAGGCCTCTGGAACTTCATCCGTGGCTGTAGATGATATAAATATTTCTGCTAGGGGCCCTGCAACTTTTTCTCTAACTTCCCACAATGTCCTTAGATTTACTTGAGGTGTTGGAGATTTTACAATCTTTATGTTTTTTTAATACCTCCAGCGTCTCCTCTTTTGTAATTTGGACTGTTTTCAAGACTGGGAGAAAGTGAGGATAGCAGATGCTGGAAATCAGAGTCAAAAAGTGTGGTACTGGAAAAGCAAAGCCAGTCAGGCAGCATCCAAGGAACAGGAAATTCAATGTTTCGAGCATAAATTCTTCATTCCTGATGAAGAGCTTATGCTCGAAAAGTCGATTCTCCTGCTCCTCGGATGCTGCCTGACTGGCTGTGCTACCACACTTTTTGACACTGTTTTCAAGGCATCAATATTTATTTCCCTGAGTTCCCTAGCCCCCATTTCTTCCTCCACAATAAAAGCTGACATGAAATATTCATTTAGTATTTCTTCCATCTTCTATGGTTCCATACGTAGATTACCTCTTGATCTTTAAGGGTCCCTATTTCTCCCTAGTTGCTGTTTTGCTCTTAATATAGAATGTCTTTTGATTATCCTTAACCTTATTTGCCAAGGTTATCTCATATTTCCTTTTTTCCCTCCTGATTTCCATCTTAAGAATGCCCCTAGACCCCTTATACTATAACAGAGTGCTCTGATGACTACCTGGGTCAAATCATTTATATTTAATCAGTTATGTGTAAATTCTACAATGACAGCAAAGCCGACTACTCTGGCTGCTTAACTCGCAACATCCATGGGTGAGCCTTACCAAACAGTGCATCAATGATCTCAAGGATACCTGTGAGATTCCACGATGGTCCCCTGTGGCTTCCTGAAAGTATTCTCTGGCATTGAAATTTAGATTTTCCATCACCTTCAAGGCAACTGAGGCGTGGAATTTCTGCCTATTCTGTGAGGATGCATGTTCTCACCCAGAAGCCAGCAGATGTAGAATACGACTTCTCAGGACAACTTGAGGCATCAACGACACTGATAGCCTATCATATTAGGATAGCTAGATTGAAGAGTATCAATTGAGTTTCAGTTTAATATTTACCATCTATTTGGTTGTTCTTGCACAGGCTATTATGCCTCTGCAGGCTGGTGCAGAGGTGGTGCTGGCCCATTCTGCCATACTCCTTCTGCTCTTGTTGTTGCCATTGGAGCAGTCAATGCCTGTACTTCACTCTGAGAAGCAAGTTTACCGTAATTATCTATGCTACCTTGATGTTGCTTTCAGGAGATCTTTGGAGACAGTAATGTCAGGCAGATATAATTTCTCTTATAGTTTTGCATGACCATCCTGTTCATCATTCCGAGGACAGTCTGTCACCTCACAATATTTTCCATCTGGCCTCCTTTCCAACTATCATGTGTACCATGCAAAGCTGCACAACAATGCACCTATCCATACACATTAGTCAGCAGGGAGGTTTAAACAGAAGTCTTCTGTTAGCATAATGGCATTGCCAGCAATCTCCCCCACCCTTAAATGACAGATTTTCTCACCCCTTTTCTCTTTTTTGGGAATGACATTCAACTGGGACACCAGACCATGTAGTTTTTCAAATGGTTGGCTTGTGCCAACAGAGCTGCTTACAGATGACATATGCCTCCCTTGCTGAATTGTTTAATACGTACCTGTGAGATCATGAAATCAAGTGGGCAGCACAGTGGCACACTGCTGCCTCACAGCGCCAGAGACCCGGGTTCAATTCCCGTCTCAGGAGACTGACTGTGTGGAGTTTGCACATTCTCCCCATGTCTGCGTGGGTTTCCTCCGGGTGCTCCAGTTTCCTCCCACAGTCCAAAAATGTGCAGGTTAGGTGAATTGGCCATGCTAAATTGCCCGTAGTTTTAGGTGTAGGGGAATGGGTCTGGGTGGGTCGCACTTCGGCGGGTCGGTGTGGACTTGTTGGGCTGAAGGGCCTGTTTCCACACTGTAAGTAATCTAATCAAGTGAAAACATATATTGTTAATGAAAATGTAAGTAATCTAATCAAGTGAAAACATATATTGTTAATGAAAATGTGAATTGGAATGTGATTACTCAAGTACTATTGCCACATAACTATTGGGGGAAACTGAACATCATTGTCCATCCACAGGAATTCTGATTAATTTTTTGGCCCTTACATGCATGATATAACTCTAGATAATACTCTCTCCATGAAATCTCACAAGATTGGATGTAGCTACTTCTACTCAAATAGTGTGCTACACATTCATTTTGAGAATGATTTGGCAAGGTGAGATTCAGTTTTCTCATTGTGCACTTTGTTTGGCAAACCTGACTATGACCCACAATGCCCCTTTAATTCCATTCCATCATAACTATTGCAGGGCTTCCTCTTCCCCACCCCCTCCCCAACACAAAAACAGCATAAACACCATTCCCACCTCCACCCAACACACAAACACACCTGCAACAGGGTGTTTTTCAATTCTTGCATTAACTCCCATAACATAAGAAAATGGACACAGGTATAATTGTATTGAAGAATTCAACAGGTGTTTATGACAGATCGCTAGTACACATAAATTTTGCATTCATCGCACAAATTCTGACTTAGAACATAGAACATTACAGCGCAGTACAGGCCCATCAAACCTACACTCTTATCATCCATATGTTTATCCAATGACCATTTAAATGCCCTTAAAGCTGGTGAGTCTACTACTGTTGCAGACAGGGCATTCCACATTAGTGCTACTCTCTGAGTAAGAACCTACCTCTGACATCTGTCCTTTATCTATCAACCCTCAATTTAAAGGTATATCCTCTCATACTAGCCATCACCATCCAAGAAAAAAGGCTCTCACTGTCCACCCTATCTAACTCTCTGGTTGTCTTACATGTCTCAATTAAGTCACCTCTCAACTTACTTCTCTCTAACGAAAACAGCCGCAAGTCCCTCAGACCTTCCTCATAAGACCTTCCCTCCATACCAGGCAACATTCTCATAAATCTCCTCTGCGCCCTTTCCAATACTTCTGCATCCTTCCTATAATGTGGTGACTAAAACTATATGCAATACTCCAAGTGCAGCTGCATCAGAGTTCTGTACAGCTGCAGCATCACCTGATGGCTCCAAAACTCAATCCCTCTACTAATAAAACCTAACACACTCTTAACAATCCTATCAACCTGGGTGGCAACTTTCAGGAATCTATGCACATGGACACTGAGATGTCTCTGCTCATCCACGCACTACCAAGAATCATTCCATTAGCCCAGTACTCTGCATTCATATTACTCCTTCCAAAATGAATCATCTCACACTTTTCCACATTAAACTCCATTTGCCACCTCTCAGCCCAGTCTGCAATTTATCTATGTCCCTCTGTAACCTGCAACATCCATCCACACTATCCACAACTCCACCAACTTTAGTGGAATAAACCCATCCTTCTATGCCCTGACAATGACAAACACATTGGACTCAAAACAGATCCTTGTGGTACCCACAAGTAACTAAACTCCAGGATGAACATTTCCCATCAACCACCACCCTCTGTCTTCATATGGCTAGCCAATTTCTGATCCAAACTGCTAAATCACCCTCAATTCCATGCCTCTACATTTTCTGCAATAGGAGAAAGTGAGGACTGCAGATGCTGGAGTACCAGAATCGAGACTGTAATGCTGGAAAAACAAAGCAGGTCAGGCAGCATCCGAGCAGCAGGAGAATCGACGTTTCGGGCATAAGCCCTTCATCAGGAATGAGGATTCTCCTGCTCCTTGGTTGCTTTCTGACCTGCTGTGTTTTTTCTAGCACCACATTCTCGAATCATTTCTGCAATAGCCTATCATGGGGAACCTTATCAAATGCTTTACCGAAATCCATATACACCACATCAACCGCTTTACCCTCATCCACCTGTTAGTCACATTCTCAAAGAACTCTCAATAAGGTTTGTGAGGCACAACCTACCCTACAAAACTGTGTTGACTATCCCTGATCAAATTACTCCTTTTGACATGAATTTATAAGCTTACAACAAAAGTGCATGCTTCCAGAGAGTGCCATGCTTCAAAGTAGAATGGAGTATGAGATTCTTATACTTTCAGTTCATAGGCTATGAAACAATGATGATGTCATGAGCTTATCTCTCAACAGTATACTGACATACTGTATAGCCTAAAGGTATATGACATACTGACTGTGCCATGTAAGACAGCTTTTTCCCAAAGATAAAAACATACCCAAACACACGTATGTTGCTGTACAGAGACTGATTGTCAATTTGATAATTACCCAAGCAGACAAAACTACATCTACAAGACTAACATTTCAAACTTCAATATAATATTTTTGAAGTCTGACAACTTGCCCAAATCTGATGGGTCCATGTCAATTTGGATAGGTACACACTGTTTGACAACTTCTTTATCTTACTGGTTGCTATCACTTAACTCACCACATAATCATTATTAGTGTTCTTCCTCAGTCTCTTTCCATATAATTGGTGTACCTTAAACTGATCTGAGCTGGCTTAGAGTCATACTGCATGGATCTTTCAGTCCAACCAGTCCATGGTGACCAAGTTTCCCAAATTAATCTAGTCCCACCTGCCTGCATTTCACCTGTATCCCTTCAAACCTTTGCTATTCATGTAATTATCTAAATTTTAAACATTTTTTAACGTCTTTTAAACATTGTACCCGTACCTGCATCCACCGCTTCCTCTGGCAGTTCATTCTACACACTAACTACTCTCTGTGCAAAGACATTTGCCCCTCATATCCCTTTTAAATCTTTCTCCTCTAATCTTAAAAATTTCCCCCAAGTTTTGAACTGTGGAGAGAAAAGAGAAAAGTGTAGTATTGAACACAAATGCAGCAATACAATGCAAAAGCTTGCTTTGTTGCTCGTGATTATTCATTTGATAGTGAATACCATATATTCTGCTAGATTGAGAATAAGCATTGTGCTGACATAATATGGGTCACTCTCTACTAAGCACAAATCATTTGAAACGTTCTAACCAGTGTTTGGAATTCCACTATCAGATATTATATAATCTACGCCACCTAATAAACTGAAAATCGCTCTCATCATTTCAGCAACAGTCACACTTGTATGCTACAGATGTACTCTGTCGTATAAAAGTTATCTTCCATTATAAATAGGTCTATTGTTACTTACAACCAAAGAGTGGATAGAAAATTATATGGATGTAGAGACTCCCTTCACTGCTAGCGAAGACATTTGACATGTATTCATCAGCTGTTGGATATCCTGATTCAGAACTGGCCATACACAGACCCATGTGGTAGTCATCTTGTGTGTTCAATACACATGTATCTCTAGTGTAACACAGAAAGGATTATCTTGAAGCAATTATTTTGCTATTAAGACTTGTTTGACCTTGAAAATGACTTGTTCAGATTACTAAATCCATCTCTATATTGTTACACATCAATTGATTCTAAACACAGTTGAACAACTATTAGCTGTCAGCATACCGTTCTACTACACAAATGTTAGGGGTGGAGGGGAAAAAAAATCTGGGAAAACAGTTCAATGGCTCCAGTCCACAGTGCTTACTGAGAAGAAATTTTCACTTGCCAGGACTTGTTTCTTCTATATCTTTTCTCCAGATTCTTTTTAACTCTTCACAGCAGGCACAGGCAATTGGTACAGTCACTGCAAAGTCTCTTGGTTACTGGTTAATAAATTTAGCTTACAACAAAGTGTGAGGGTGTGTGGCTTTCTTCAGGATTTAGGCATTTTTCTGGAGAGAAAGACACAACATTTGCTTTTGTAGAGGTCCAAATGTTTTGCCAGTATCTTTCATACCCACAAATCAATCAGCTACTTAGGAGCCAATTAAATAACTATTGTCTAGCTGATGGCCTTTGCCATCCACAACAGGTCACAACTCCACAAACCAAGCAGCAACCTGCATTCAAGAGGGCATGATCATTTAAATAGAATAATGTGCTGGGTGACAGGGGAAAAGGCTGGCGATTGGCACTGAGTTAAAATACTGAGGGACATTGCAGATACAATTGGTGAAATGGCCTCCTTCTGCAGCTTAACAATTCTGTGTATCTGTAACTGCTACATCAGTGTTCAGCACCTGTTATACCATTATTTTGTGCTTCCTACACCAGTGTCCAATATCCACTAAAGCAATGTTCCATGTTTCAAATGCCAGAGTTCAGTATCGACTACATTAAATTTCAGTGTTTCCTTCATTAGTGTTCAGTATCTACTACACCAGTGTTTGGTGCCAATGTTCAGTTAATGAACTATAATGTTCAGTAGCTGCCAAGACTGTATTCAGTAACTACCACATCAGTGTTCAGCAACTACAATGCAGTGTTCTATACCTACCACATTGATGTTCAGTGTCTATAGGCTTGACATTTGAAAGATTGATTGTAACATGATTAAGCCATCTAGAATATTATGTGCAAAAGCTAGCATTGAATATAGTGCATAACTAAAGTTAAATATATATTTTTAAAATTTTCACTGCATGGGATTAACTTGTTCCAGTACATTGCTTCTACAGCATGCCAATTTAAATCTTAATGTTCTCTTAATGGGGTGGGCTATGAATTATCTATTTTCAGCTCACCAAGACAAGTGAGTATGGTCTGGTCCATAAGTGGTACTCATTACACATCTATCATTATTACTTTTTAATGTGCACCTGTCTTTTGCCTGCTAGTGAGTAATGGTCTACATGGTGCAACCCATATAAAAGATCATCTTTTGTGTTTTTGAGTTTTTCCACAGCTAGTCACATATTATTCAAATTTTTGAAAATGTGCCTTTCAATTGTAATGAAGCAATACATTGTTGGTGAGCAAGCATTCTCAACTTGTGATCTGAACAATGCCTATGTACAATTACCAATAAAGAACTTCATGCACAAAATTTGTATGGTTAGGAATTTTCTCATAATTTCTTCAAGTTTTAGATTGAAGGTGCAAGTATCTCAAAGAAAATCAAATAAATTCATTTTCCAAAACCAAAAAAAGCTAATTTGTAATATCTGTGGTGAAAGTGCACAATCACATGACTGCTAAGAGGCTGCTAAGTGACTTAAACAGACTGGCTAAGTGGGCAAATAGTTGCCAAATACAATATAATGTGGATAAATGTGAGGTTATCCATTTTGGTCACAAAAACAGAAAGGCAGATTATTATCTGAATGGTGGCAGTTTAGGAAAAGGTGAGATGCAATGAGACCTAGGCATCATGATGGAACAATTGCTGGTGATTGGCATGCAGGGGAAGCAGGCTGTGAAGAAACCTACTGGCATGCTGGCCTTCATAGTGAGAGGATTTGAGTATCGGAGTAGGATGTCTTGCTACAGTTATACAGGGTCATGATTAGGCCACACCTTGAGTATCCTGTGCAGTTTAATTCTCCTAATCTGTGGAAGGGCATTCTTGCTTTTGAGGGAGATGGCAGGACTGACATGAGGAAACATTGGATCAACTGGGCTTATACTCGCTGGGATTTACTATAATGAGGTGGGATGTCATAAAATCATATGAAATCCTGATGGGACTGGACAGGCTAGATGCGGGAAGAATATACCCAATGTTGGGAAGTCCAGAACACAGTTTAAGAATAAGGGGCAAGCTATTCTGGAGAGAGATGAGGAAGAATGTCTTCACTCAGAGATTTGTGAACCTGTGGAATTCTCTCCCAGAAGAAGCTGTTGGAGTCAGTTCATTGGATCTATTCAAGAGGGAGCTGGACGTACCCCTTGTGGCTAAAGGGATCAAGGGGTATGGCGAGAAAGCGGAAATGGGATATTGAAATTACGAGATCAGCCATGATCATATTGAATGGTGGTGTAGACTCGAAGGGCTAAATGGCCTACTCTTGCACCTATTTTCTATGTTTCCATGTTGCCCCTGGCCATGGTCCACTTGCATTTAGTATTGAACTCGCTAAAATCCCATAATTGTCTGCAATGTGCTGAATGTGTGTATGTTGCACGCTTATGAATATTATGTCTTACTGGATGCTGCCAGACTCCAGAGTTTAGCCAAATATACAGGCTTCTAATTCTAAAAATAAAGATTTAGTTGTTTTCAAATGGTTAAATCTAGTTTTAGAACTGAAGAGACTATCAGTCAGCTGGTTGCAGTCTATGATGGATGTGAAGGTTTCCCTGCACTTGATGAATGACAGACTAATAACACAGTAAAAAAGACAGCATATATTTGGACCTATTTATAGTATTGCTTCACCATAAAAATAGTTTGCACAAGAGAGAAAACTCTCCAGCTGTGTTCTAGCTATGAAGGATTCTTCTTAGGAGTCTAGAGTTGGCAAATACTAAAATTTTCCTCAGCTCATTTTCCCACAAGAAACTTGTTAAAAATGTTGGGTTTTTGTTCCAGAAAAAACAAATTTGTAACAATAACCAGTCTTCATTGTTTGTATTTTTTATGATAACTTTCACAAATATATTAAATGCATATAGAATACTTGAAAATAATCATTGTTTCAACTTTGAGTTACCAGAATGAAATGATGTGTACCAGATGTTATTATATTATATATTTCATTCCCTGTTTGTTCTTTTTTTTTTAAAAAAATTAATTGGTATCTCAAAGTGCAGCACTGATTAGTGAACAGTGTTCCAGACTACCAAGTAATGTCTATTCAGCATTCTATAAACTGCCACTGAGTTCATCTGAAATCCTAGAATGCCAAATAGCCTGTCTAATTTAAATTCTATTCCAGCTAGAAATGTACAGCATTTGGTCATCATAGCTGAACATCAGACTGATATGACAGATAGAATTTGATTTTAAGATCCATAAACACTGCACCTAAGCTCCTAAAAGCAGACTTATTAAGAAATCCTCTCATTCATTTATCATTGTTTTGTGCAAATATGACAGACCTAAAATCCTGAAAGGTGGGAGAGAAACTAAATTTAAGACAGAATCAATGAATGTCTTATCATGAGATGGCTGCTTGAAAGCTGGAAAGCTTACCTCCTTTTTTCTTACATGACAGGCTAGAAAAATACCTTTCCCATACACATCTGCAAATAAATATTTAATTACAGATTTGGTTGACTTTAAATGCCGAAATAGTTTATTGTTCAGATACTGGACTAGCAATCCTGAGACAACAGTAATGCTCTGAGGATCTAGTGCCAAATCCTACACAGCAGATTGTGGGATTCATATTCCACAAAAAGAAAGATCTGGAGCTGATGATGAATACAAAACTATTGTCGATTGATGTAAAAATCCATTTGGTTCACTAATTTTTTTTAGGAAAGGAAATTTACTTGCTCTGTCCTAATTGTGACTCCAGATGAATTGCAATGCAGTTTGCACACACACAGCTACTACTCAGCATTGGCAATGAAGGACGTGAATATTTGCTGATGTGCTACCAATCAAGTTGGCTGTTTTGTCCTGAATAGTGTCAAGCTTCTTGAGTGTTGTTGGAGCTGCAATATTCCAGGCGTGAGGAGTATTCCATCACACTCTTGACATGTTGAGTTGCTAGCCAGCTCTTATATTCATAGTATTTATATGACAAACCCAGTTCACTGTGTTGTCGACAGTAATCTCCAGAATGTTCCCCAGTGGAAGATTCAGGGATGGTAATGCCAAATTGGAAGGAGGATGTGGGAGTTAAACATCTGATACTCAGAGGACAGGTGGTTGGTATGCTTGCTTTTATTGGTCAATGCATTAAGTACAGGAATTGGGAAGTCATGTTGCGGCTGTGTAGGAAATTGGTTAGACCACTTTTGGAATATCGCATGCAATTCTGATCTCTTTACTAGAGAAAGGATGTTGTGAAAATGGAAAAGGCAGAAAAGATTTATAAGGATGTTGCCAGAGTTGGAGGGTTTGAGCTATAAATCTATTCAAAAAGATACCAGAGGCATTTATTGGTGAAATTGCTGTTTAAAATGAAAATAGTGATTCAGTCAACTCAACTTTCACACTTTGGGCATCCTGTTAATTTTAAGCTTTTAAGTATCACTATCCTTTGAGATTAGATATGATGGCTGAAGAAACAGATTACCATCTAGAAAAATGAAACTACTTGGTTGAGGTGGAACAAGATTAAAGGATTCTGGTCTCCCTCCTTACCTCCAGAAGGATGTTGTGAAATGTGAAAGGATTCAAAAGAGATTTACAAGGATGTTGCCAGGGTTGGAGGATTTGAGTTATAGGGAGAGGCTGGAATAGGCTGGGGCTGTTTTCCCTGGAGCATCGGAGGCTGAGGGTGACCTTATAGAGTTGTATAAAATCATGAGGATCTTAGAATAAATAGAGAAAGTCTTTTCCTTGGGGCGGGGGAGTCCAGAAATAGCGGACATACGTTTAGGGTGAGAAGGGCAAGATATAAAAGGGACCTAAGGGGCAACTTTTTCACGCAGAAGGTGGTACGTGTATGGAATGAGCTGCCAGAGGAAGTGGTGGAGGCACTTTTTGCAGCATAATTGCAGCATTTGAAAGGTATCTGGATGGGTATTTGAATAAGAAGGGTTTAAAGAGATATGCATCAAGTGCTGACAAATTAGGTTTGGTTAGTTTAGGTTAGGACATCTGATTGGCATGGACAGGTTGGACCAAAGGGTCTGTACCTGTACTATACATCTCTATGATCCTGTCTATGCAGTACAAACCACTGTGATGCAAACATGTCTAAAATGTATATGTTGTCAAACAAATGAATGAAGATATCCAACGTAAAGACTGCTTGTATGTTTCAACTCTGATGCATCAGAAAATTGAGAGTAAAAATAAATAAAATGGAGATAAACAGCATAAAACCTCCCAGACGCCAGACTAATGTCCACAGATATAGTGCACAGTGAAAAAAAAGGAAATTCCTGCTCTGAAATCCCCAATATTATAAAATAAGACAATTAATTTTTGACTTGAGCAAATGCTTGTTATATATACATCAATACAGGATACAGAATTGGCTGGCCAACAGAAGACAGCGAGTGGTAGTAGAAGGAAAATATTCTGCCTGGAAGTCTGTGGTGAGTGGTGTTCCACAGGGCTCTGTCCTTGGGTCTCTACTGTTTGTAATTTTTATTAATGACTTAGATGAGGGGATTG
Source organism: Chiloscyllium plagiosum (assembly GCF_004010195.1). Classification (NCBI taxonomy): domain Eukaryota; kingdom Metazoa; phylum Chordata; class Chondrichthyes; order Orectolobiformes; family Hemiscylliidae; genus Chiloscyllium; species Chiloscyllium plagiosum. The sequence goes on from NC_057711.1 coordinate 91,309,533, forward strand.
AAGGATGGATCAGCAAGTTTGCAGATGACACAAAGGTTGGAGGTGTCGTTGACAGCATAGAGGGCTGTTGTAGGCTGCAGCAGGATATTGACAGGATGCAGAGATGGGCTGAGAGGTGGCAGATGGAGTTCAACCTGGATAAATGTGAGGTGATGCATTTTGGAAGGTCGAATTTGAAAGCTGAGTACAGGATTAAGGATAGGAAGCTTGGCAGTGTGGAGGAACAGAGGGATCTTGGCGTGCAGGTACATAGATCCCTTAAAATGGCCACCCAAGTGGACAGGGTTGTTAAGAAAGCATATGGCTTTCATTAACAGGGGGATTGAGTTTAAGAGTCGTGAGATCTTGTTGCAGCTGTGTAAAACTTTGGTTAGACCGCACTTGGAATACTGCGTCCAGTTCTGGTCGCCCTATTATAGGAAAGATGTGGATGCTTTGGAGAGGGTTCAGAGGAGTTTTACCAGGATGCTGCCTGGACTGGAGGGCTTATCTTATGAAGAAAGGTTGACTGAGCTCGGATTTTTTTTCATTGGAGAAAAGGAGGAGGAGAGGGGACCTAATTGAGGTATAGAAGATAATGAGAGGCATAGATAGAGTCGATAGCCAGAGACTATTTCCCAGGGCAGAAATGACTAACACGAGGGATCATAGTTAAAAGATCCACTAATCCCAACTCTTTATCTTTTGTGTGTTAAAAAGTCCTCACCCATGTTAATGCATTACGCACAGTAGCATGAGCTCCTAGCTTGTGCAATTATGTGCTGTCTTATTAAGTGCCTTCTGCAAATCAAAATTCATGATAGCTATTAGTTTCCACTTATCAATACTGCTTGTGGTATTCTCAAGGAACTCGAGAAAATTTTCCTTTCATAAAGCAATATTGATGCTGATTGTATTAAGATTTAGGATATTTAGAAACATTTATTGTGTAAAACAAGTTTCTATTCTTGTTAAGAATCTATTTTGATCTACCCTCTACTACTAATAATTAGATACTCCCTTAGAGTCATAGAGATATACAGCATGGAAACAAATTCTTTGGTCCAACTCATTCATGCCGACCAGATATCCCAAACCAATCTAGTCCCACCTGCCAGCATATGGCCCATTTCCCTCCAAACCCTTTCAATTCATATACCCATCCAGATGCCTTTTAAATGTTGCAATTGTATTAGCCTCCACCACTTCCTCTGGCAGCCCATTCCACACACACCACCTTCTGCATGAAAAGGTTGGCCTTAGATCTCTTTCATATCTTTCTCCTCTCACCCTAAACCTATGCCCTCTCGTCCTGGACACCCACACCCACTCCATGCCTCTCATGATTTTATAAACCTCTATAAGGTCACCTCTCAGTCTCCGATGCTCCAGGGAAAATATCCCTAACCTATTCAACCTCTCCCTATCACTCAAATTCTCTAACTCTGGCAATATCCTTGTAAATCTTGTCTGAACCCTTTCAAGTTTCACAACATCTTTCCGATAGAAGGAGCTCAGATTTGCACGCAATATTCCAAAAGTGGACTAACCAATGTCCTGTAAATCCGCAGCATGACCTCCCAACTCCTGTACTCAATACTCTGACCAATAAAAGAAAGCATACCAAACGCCTTCTTCACTATCCTATCTACCTGTGACTCCACTTTCATGGAGCTATGAACCTGCACTCCAAGATCTCTTTGTTCAGCAACACTCCCTAGGTCCTTATCATTAAGTGTATAAGTTCTGCTAAGATTTGCTTTCCCAAAATACAGCACCTTGCACTTATCTAAATTAGACTCCATCTGCCATTCCTCAGCCCATTGGCCCATTAGATCAAGATCCCATTGTAATTTGAGGTAAACAGTGGCACCACTTTAGCCAACCTCTAGTCTTTTGACACCTTACCTGCGACTATCGATGACACAAATATCTCAGCAAGAGGCCCAGCAATCACTTTCCTAGCTTCCCACAGAGTTCTAGGGTACACCTGATCAAGTCCTGGGGATTTATCCACTTTCATGCATTTCAAGACATCCAGCACTGCCTTCTCTGTAATATGGACATTTTTCAAGATGTCACCGTCTATTTCCCTACATTCTATATCTTCCGTGTCCTTTTCCTCAGTAAACACTGATGTAAAATACCCTTTTAGTATTTACCCCATCTCCTGCGGCTCCACACAAAGGCTGCCTTGCTGATCCATGAGGTGTCCTATTCTCTCCCTCGTTACCCTATTGTCTTCAATGTATTTGTAAAAATTCTTTGGATTTTCCTGAACTCTAGGGTGTAGGTTTGCTCGCTGAGCTGTAGGTTTGAATTCCAGACTTTTCATTACCTGGCTAGTTAACATCATCAGTGGCGACCTTCAAGTGAAGCGAAGCTGTTGTCTCCTGAACTCTATTTGCCAAAGTGATCTCATGTCCCATTTTTGCCCTCCTGATTTCCCTCTTAAGTATACTCCTACTGCCTTTATACTCTTCTAAGGATTCACTCAATCTAGCCTGTTTATACCTGACATATTGTAAGAACAATACATTTGAGGATATATTTTAGCTTGCTTGAAACTGATATGTTAAACAAAATGGTGTTGGGACAGGGTCTGGTTAGCTTGGATATGGCCAAGTGTAAACAAAGAAAACGACAAAACTACAGTGAACAGCAAGATAAAAAGTGCACGTGACAAAAGGCTTGTCCCAACATGTCCCAGTAGTAATTGAATTGGGGGCAGTTGCACACAAAACTGCAGGAAATGCCTCTTTTTTAAAAAAAGGTATAAAAAGCCTTGGTTTGTGTACTCACAGGGGAGAGTGCTTGCAGCACTGCCTAGTGCATTAGCACACACTCGAGATTGCTGGGCTCTCCTACCACATGGTGAGAAGCAATCAATAAAGGATCTTTAATACTTTAACATATTTTTCTTGTTGACTCATTATTAGTAGGAAAGCCGAGCAAGCTTTAACAATATGCTTCCTTCTTTTTCTTAACCAAACCCTCAATTTCTTTTGTCAGAACACCATAAAAATGAGAATTGGTAGTAGTGAGCTAACTGACCACAGGTACCAGTGCTTGGTCATCAAATTACACAATATCTCCCCCAGCCAGTCTATCTGTCCTCTGCACATTACACTACCTTAACCCATGGAATCACTGAACAACAGTCTCACCATCACACCTGCCTTCCCCTGTTCTGAAAGAAGAAAGCACTGGCTAGTTAATCCAACTCCAGGAAGCTACCTACTTTGTTTGCTACACATGTCTGTATTGCTCACTTGTGGATAATCTAATTGAGAATAGGAACATAATTCTGGATACATTACTTGTTTAGAAGCATGAATAACTTGCAAATGGAGCAAAAAATGTTTCCTGTCATTGCTATCACAAAGTTTAGCCTGCACTTAATTTCATTTTCATTTTTTTGTTTATTTTCAGTCCATTGCAAGGAAACTGATTCCTGACTTCCAGCTCAATTAAGATTCCCCACCCAACTTGATTCCTGCTCCCAGAAGCACCAGAGGATTCCACTCAATGTCTCATGTGCTGAGTATTTGAGGTAACTTCTGCTTCTATTTCAGATCTCTGGCATTTTTCCTTCGTAAATTTGAGGCCCTATATTTCTCAATCATCCTATAAGGTTTTTTTTTAAGAGCTACGTTGAAGATGGCAACATACTGAGAGAAGTTCAGGATTAACTTTAAACTTGAGTAGATGGTTTGTGCTTTACAGGCCAATGAAGTTGGATAAATAAGTTGATTAGTTTTGGAAAGACTGGATTAGGAATTTAATTGGAAACCACTCTCTACTAATGATCATTCTTCTTGACTCTAATTTATTGCTATTATAAGCATTTGAGGTAAGCATCAGAAATGCAACAGTTACAAACAGGATCTAATTGATTGAGGTCTTGAAATCATGGCTAAGATAAATGTGCAGATATGAGCTGATCAAAACTACCTATTATGTACAATGGATATTTGAACTTCTGATGACAATTAGAAGGAAGCCATGTGATCAGTTGTGTTTGAGCCTTCATGTGGTCCAGAGTAAATGTAGAGGATTCTAATGGCAATATTGTCCTGATTCTTCTGGTGGGTGTGTCCTACTGTGGGATAAGGTGTACCTCAGGATAGTAATGGTCATGTCTGGTATATTGCAAGATATGACTTGGTGGAGTATGTCTATAGTAGGCATGATGGTTTTTCCAAATTTTGCATAAGCCCCAGAGGGTTGTCCAGGATCAGTACAACTTGATAACCTGTTCCTGTTTCTTATTTTAATGTCAGGTGGCCTATCTGTTTTTTTTCTTTCCTATTTGATATTTTTGCACTTTTCAGCAAGCAATGTTGGATCCACATTACTACTTGTGTTCTTTTTTTCCTTCTGTAGTGGTTTGGTACAACCACCATTGCTCTGGATTTAGAATCACAGACTGGGTAAGGAAATCAAATTTCATTCCAACCATGGCATTAGTCAACCATTTGGATTTTCAACAGTAATCAATGATTATGAGAAGATAGTATCACTGCATGAGTAATCCAGAAATCCAGGCTAATGCTTTGGCAACGTGGGTTTGAATTCCATTATGGTAGTTTGGTTACTTCTAAATTCAAAATTTTGGAATTGAAAGTTAGCCTAATCACAACAAAGCAAACATTGTTAATTGTTGTAAAAACACATCTGGTTCACTAATGACCTTTAGGGAAGAAAATCTGACCCGAATAGTTGCTATATGTGACTCCAAGATCACTGCAAATGATGTCTTGCCAGGCTGTTTAAGAGGGCATTATGAAGATCCATGGGGGCAGGTGAATTGGCCATGCTAAATTGCCCATAGTGTTAGGTGCAGGGGTAAATGTAGGGGAATGGGTCTGGGTGGGTTGCACTTCGGTGAGTCGGTGTGGACTTGTTGGGCCGAAGGGCCTGTTTCCACACTGTAAGTAATCTAATCTAAAGCAGTTATGGATGGACATTAAATACTGGTATAGCCAAAGATGCCAATTTTCCATGAATCAATGAAAAGGAAAATTGCATGACACCATACTATTGCACTAAGATTTCACATGCACTAATTGAAACTTCAACTGTAACTCATATGATTAGGAAGTTTTCTGTTAAAAGACCTTTTAAACTCTACTGAACTGTTTGAAAAAGATCAGTACCACTTCCTTTTGGTACAATACTAACTTCACAGCAATCGAAAAACATCAAAAGCAAAAGTTCCACACTGACCCTTTTAAAAGCTGTTGTGGAGTTGGAGGGCCATATGTCATACTTAACTGGGATTAAGAGAGGGCATTATAAGATCCATGGGGTCCAAATGGCAGATTGCGTACCAAATCATTTTTGGAGACTGATGGACAATCTACCCACTCTTCATGCTTCTAGGAAAGGTGATTTGTGCTGATTACACCAGAAGTGGCCATAAACATATGTGGCCATTATCTACCATTTCCAGTCCCTCACAGTAAAGGTGCTGTGGATCCATTTTGCACCCTTAATGCATTTGGGATTAGCAGACCTAGAACATGAATATCTTCCAAATGGGTAATGCCCTTTGTCCTAGTGAAATATACCTTCAAGCCAAATCTTTTCAAGGATTCAAAATGTCAAATTATGCATCCACCCATCAAGGAGATTAGTAAACACATCGATACATTAGCATTTATTTTCTCGTAAACTGCATTGAGCTCTGCCTAGTCTGCTTTGCAAATTCTAACAGTCTTAATATTCCACACTATCATGTTATGTTGTGTCTTCAATCAATGGAAATATATACGTCAACTTGTGATTTTCTTGAAAACAGTATGACTGTGACAGAACCTGAATTTTTGATCAGGAAATGTCTCAAATTGAGAGTCTTCTGTCAAGTTTTTAAACATTCATGGAAGCCAACATATCTAAGCTTCACAAATTTTGTTTCCCTATTTAGAGGTAGTCATACAAACAAATGATTTAATTAATCCTGCGTCAATAATTGAATTGCTAGTTTACAAATTGTATGCTTTGACTCAGTGCCTCTTTTTGTAATGTTTGTCTACAAAGACTACTAAAACTGACTCATCGTTTCTGAGAGAAACTGTACAAAGGCATTAGAACAAACAGAAAACCTCTCATGATTATTGCAATTGCTCAACAAGCAATAGAATCAAACCTCCGAACATACAAATGTACAACATTTCACTCAAATGCTAAACTCAAGACTCAAAAATATATACTATTAATAGTGTATCTTTTTTGGGTATGGTGCTCGAGCCTAATAGGCTTCTTCTGATGGGGTAATGTTTCTAAATACGCTGTCACCAAAGAAAGACCTTTGCCTAATGAGGGAATTGCGGATTTAAATAATGGCCACACAAAGTCATTTCTCTGTGAAAAATGAAAAGAACAATTTGCAGAAGTTTACAGAATAAAGCTGCTGATGATAAAAAAGAACAGGAACTATATATGGGGAACAGATGGAAATGGAGCAAACAAAATGAATTTTAAGTTAATGTAGGTCAAAGATTAATTTTCAAATTAATAGCATTAAGCACCTGGTTCAAGGTCAAATTATAGAATATCTGATCTTATTTATTCTTCAAGTTTTCTACAAACGTTTCATTTGTTTATGTTTAGAAGATATGTCCAAAGGGGGAGGCAATGGCCTGGTGGCATTATTGTTCAACTATCTATCCAGAATCACAGTTGATGGCCCGGTGACCCGGGTTCAAATTTTCATATATTTAAGATGGCTGTTCATCTGTTTCCTTAGTAATAGAATGAATTGAAATAAGGAAGTGTGGATGCTGGAAATCTGAAACAGAAATTATAGGAGAAACTCACCACATCTGGCAACATCTGTGGAGAGAAAGCAAAGCTAACTTTTGAGTCCAATGATCTTTATTCAGAAAATGGGTCACTAAACTCAATGTTAACTCTGCTTTCTCTCCACAGATACTGGCAGTAAAGGACTGGTCTCTTTATAAACATTAACAATAAGTAGCATCCATTTAGCTATCCAGTCTTCCTTTGGTGAAGATATTTGTGCCTTCTCGTTTGAGACTTTTTTTGTATTCATTCATGGGATGTAGGCATCACTGATCAGGCCAGCATTTAGTGCCCACCCCAAATTGTCCGTAGAGCAATTAAGAATCAATCAAATTGCTGTGCGTCTCGAGTGACATGGACCAGACCAAATAAGAACAACAGTTTATTTTCTGAAAGGACATTGGAAATGTAATTTCATGGGTTCTTTTTGAATTTGCCATGGCAAGATTTGAACCTGGGTTCCCAACAACATTACCCAAATTTCTGGTTTAATAGTCTTGTGATAATACTGCAAGGCTATTGCCTCCCTTAGATCAGCAAATATTTTAATCTAACAGTCTGTAGTGTGTGTTTACAAACATCGGTGAGAGGAATACAATGTTTCAATGTGATATGACTACTGGCAACCTTCAATTCAAGGTCTACAATGACAGAAAAGGAATGTCTGCTAGTATGCTTACTCAAGGAAATAACTTCATGCAGACCATGTGTTAAATTATTTCATACGCATTACAACCAAAAAAACGAAATATTATATAATTATACTAAGATCTGTTAATCCAGATATTACATAAAAAGGTATTAGAACAAATTTTGAGGTAACCTTCTGACTTTACTTTGACTCCTTCAATGCTCATAGTGTTAATGTCAGGGTGACCTGTAGAATTCATGGACTTTAGTTTCTGAATCTACCTCCAGGTCAACATATATGTATTGTACAATACAAAGATGTTGCAGAGTGGATGCATATCAGAGTCAAAGGTGAAAAGACAATGAGACAGAAGAGGAACTGTTTGGACACCAACGTGGAGACCACTGTGTGCAATTTTGATCTCCTATCTGAGGAAGAATGTTCATGCTACAGAGGGAGTGGCAGGCTGATGTATGGGAGGGATTGAATTGATTGGGATGTATTCACTAGAGTTTAAAAGAATTAAATGGAGGGGGGAATCTCCTAGAAACGTATAAAATATCAACAGGACTAGACAAAGTTAAAAATCTCAACACCAGGTTATAGTCCAACTGGTATATCTGGAAGTACTAGCTTCCAAATAAATGAATTGGACTATAACCTGGTGTTGTGACTTTTTAAAAAAACTTTGTCCACCCTAGTCTAACAGTGGCACCTCCACATCAGGTTTAAACAAGTTAGATGAAGGAAGGAAGTTTCTGATGGTGGGAATGTGCAGAACCAGAGGTCATTTTTTTAGGAGAAATGGAAAGGGAATGAGGAGAAATTTCTTCACCCAGAGAGTGGTGAGCCTGTGGAATTCACTCCAAGAGAAAGTGGTTGATTCTGAATTCATTGTGTGTCTTCCCAAGAAGGAGGTAGACACAGCTCTTGCATCTAAAGGGATCAAAGGATGTGAGAAAGACGGGCTTAGATTAATGATCTTGATGATCAGCCATGATGACTTTGAACGGTCTATACCTGCTATCTTTCATGCTTCTATGGAGAAAGGAAGAAATGTAAAACTTGTTGGTTAGTCTGTATAATCAACAATCATGCCAACTATTGTTGGAAGACCCTGATGCCTTATGACTGTGAAACAGGCAGAAAGGAGATTCAAATACAGCTGACTAATTAGCAATCCCTTGAAGGCAAGCAAGATGATTCATTGATGTGGGGAGAGTTCTTCGAAGAAGTAATAAGTCAAGTGGACAATGGAAGGCATTTGATGAGGTGCAGCATAAAGAATTAATTCACAAGGTTGCATCACATGGGATTGGGGTAGTTATTGGCTGATAGAAGACAGAGTCCGATTTTTCAAGGTTTAACTAGTGAGGTGCCACCGGGTTCGATCCTTGGACCTCAGCTACTTACAATCTACATTAACGACTTGGATACAGGATAGGAGGCTCTATAGCCAAACTTGCAGATGAGGAAATAAGAATTTTACAAATGGATATAGATAGGTTGGGCTAAAATGTGGCAGGTGGAATTTAATGTCTACCAGTGTGAGGTCATGCATTTTGGTTAAAGATATGGGAAGGTGACTTGTTATCTAAATGGGGAGAGACTTCAGATTGCTCTGGTAAAAAGGGATCTGGGTATTGTTGTTCATGAGTCACAGAAAACTAGCATGTAAGTACAACGGGTAATAAAGAAAGCAAATGGAGCTTTTGTAGTTAAAACAATAGATTATAAAGGTAAGGAAGTATTGTTGCAACTATGCAGGCATTGATGAGACCACACCTGGAATATTGTGCATAGTTTTGGTCCCTTATTTGAGGAAAGATGTAGTGGCAGTGGAGGCAGTTCAAAGAAGGTTCACTAGATGTGGTTCCCTTGTTCAAAAAGGGGAGTAGGGATAACCCTAGTAACTATAGGCCGGTGAGTCTCACTTCTGTTGTGGGCAAAGTCTTAGAGAGAATTGTAAGGGATAGGATTTATGCACATCTGGATAGGAATAATGTGATCAAGGATAGTCAGCATGGTTTTGTGAAGGGCAGGTCGTGCCTCACAAACCTTATTGAATTCTTTGAAAAGGTGACGAAGGAGGTTGATGAGGGGAAAGCGGTAGATGTGGTATATATGGATTTTAGTAAGGCATTTGATAAGGTTCCCCATGGTAGGCTACTGCAAAAAATACGGAG
>NC_057711.1:91319774-91324177 GCF_004010195.1 Chiloscyllium plagiosum
GGGTAGGTTCTTCACTCAGTGAGTCGTAAGTTCATGGAATGCCCTGCCAGTAGCAGTGGTGGACTCTCCCTCTTTATGGGCATTTAAGCGGGCATTGGATAGGTATATGGAGGATAGTGGGTTAGTATAGGTTAGGTGGGCTTGGATCGGCGCAACATCGAGGGCCACAGGGCCTGTACTGCGCTGTATTCTTCTTCTATTAAACACAGATGAAGGCTTTCTTGTATGAAGAGAGATTGAACAGTTTAGGTTTATACTCTCTGGAATAGAGAAGAATGAGGGGAGATCAAATTAAGGCATTCAAGATGATAAAAGTTATGGATAAAATAGACGTGGAGCGGATGCTTCCTCTTGTGGGGCATTCTAAGACTCGTAGCCTTAGGGTAAGGACATTTTGAAATAGAGTTGAGGTGAAACTATTTCTCCCAAAGAATTGGTGGAATTTGCTATCCCAAAGTGCATGGATGCTGGGACAGTGAGTAAATTTAAGGAGTTTTGGTCTGATATTTACTTGTTAATGAGTTGAAGGGTTATGGGGCGAAGGCAGAAAAATGGGGTGTGGAGCATATCATCCATGATCGAATCTGGTCCGTCATTCGATGGGCCGAATGGCCTATTTCTGCTCCTATTTCTTATGAATTATGAACTTATGAGGAAACAAAGCGTATTCATTATTTGCTATTAATATACATAGAAATCAAATTACTTCAAAACAAATTAATCTGCACATAAATTTTGTTAGATTTTTACTGAGTGAAATTAAGCACATTAATAATTCATATCATTTTTCTCTCCAAATGATATCTTGATTGTTTCTCAATCTTTATTGGAGAAAGTAAGGATTGTAGATGCTGCTGAAGGGCTTATGCCCGAAATGTCGATTCTCCTGCTCCTCGGATGCTGCCTGACCTGTTATTTTCCAACACCAAACTCCTGAATCTTCAATCTTTCTGAATGACACATGCAAGTGACAGAGGTATCCAGTGCAAACACAGTTATCATTATATTGGGCAATACTGTCACATTGGTAGACATAATCAAATTACTTATGGGAATCATGAGTTCTACTCAGTCTGAGATTATATTTAAGGCAGACATAACATTTAACATTTGGTGAAAATTACTAGCTTATTGAGTAATATGGGAGGCTAGGATGATCAAAACAGTTTAAAATTAAAAATGGTAAAGTGAGAATGTAATGCCTTGTGCATAGGGACGAATTCGTAAGAAACTGAGCAAGAAATTGGACACGACTTAGTGAAATTGTTCTTGGTCTTGAACAACCAAACAAACAATGTTTAAAGAAACTGCTAGAATTCAATAAAAAGTTTTATTTCAGAAAATAATACGTAAAGCTTCAGGATACATGACATGGTAGATGCAGTATGCATAGGAGGAACATACGACTTTGGATCTTTGGTGTCCAAAGCTTTCCATCACTGGGATTTTCATCGTATGATGTCAGCAATTGCTAGCAGTTCATTGATTAAGACTAGTTGCTATGATTTGTTAACAGCTTTAGTATTATTTTTTGTACAAGTGCTGAATGATAGAAGGTTGCTCAGAGGAAACTTCCTTGTCTGTCATTTCCTATAACTTAATTGATTTGATTTGGAGATGCCGGTGTTGGACTGGGGTGTACAAAGTTAAAAATCACACAACGCCAGGTTATAGTCCAACAGGTTTAATTGGAAGCACTAGCTTTCGGAGCGTCACTCCTTCATCAGGTGGTTGGAGAGTACACAATTGTAAGACACAGGATATGTAGCAAAAGTTTACAGTGTGATGTAACTGAAATTATACATTGAAAAGGTATTTTTCAATGTATAATTTCAGTTACATCACTCTGTAAACTTTTGCTATAAATTCTGTGTCTTACAATTATGTCCTCCACAACCACCTGATGAAGGAGCGGCGCTCTGAAAGCTAGTGCTTCCAATTAAACCTGTTGGACTCTAACCTGGCGTTGTGTGATTTTTAACCTAATTGATTTGAGCCTTGAATTTTTATTCCTTCCTTTGATGTTTGATTTCTGCAGTGTAAATATCATCATTACTTTTCTCCTCCAAGTCAAGAGAATGCAAGAATGTCCTTTTCTCTTTGTGGCTAAGACACGTGGTAAAGTTTAACAGCGCTGATTCTAATTCTACCTGATACTACCAGTTTGAATAACTCAATGCACTGGAATCACTTGATAGAACCAAGTAGTATAAGTTGTTTGGAATGTTTATTCTATGTGAATGAGAGGTATGCTTTCAGCCAAGTGAAATAATAATTGAGATCTGTAAAAAGTATAAATAGTAACTTGTAAATACAAATGATTTCCAATCACTGCACTAAGCGTTGAGCAACAATTTAGTCCTATGAAATTTACAAATCATTTTGTTGATGACTTTCTTATAAATACAAGTTGCCTGTGATTTACAAGTACTCATGAATCTGAATGAAAACCCTATTTTTTGTACACAAATAACTGATTATTAACAAAATTCAAATTTTTTCCTCACTACCAGCTTTTCCTCACTTCCATCAAGTTACTCATAGTAATTTCCTGGATGAACAAAATTCTGGTAATTCCTACAGCTCTACTCTGCTAGTCTAAGTGTGATGTAACTCCCACTCACCTCTGAATAGCTAGAGATTGGAAGAGACTTACCAGATCATCCATGTTTCCAATAAAAGTAAACAGAATGCAACTAACAGCACTCTAGACCTGAAAAGGAACACTGGAAGCAGGCTGTAGTCAGATCAGGATTGTTGATAGAAGTTTGTCCAAACCCATGTTAGCGAACAAGTAAGCTTTATTAAGTATAACAATATAAGAGGCATTAGAAAGAATTTCTGTAACCCTCAAATTTTAATTCTACAAGATGTAGGAACAGATGGAGACTATTTAGCCCATTGAGTCAGCTCTGCTATTCAATGTGATAATGGGTTGATCTGATAATTTTCAATTACACATTCCAGACTTTTTACCTCCATAAACCTTGATTCCTTACCTGATTAAAAATCTATTTAACATTTCTCTTAAAAAGAAAGATTTATGAAAAAACTAAAGTTCCCAGTTCAATGTGATCTGACATAGCTTCCTAAGCAAATGCTTGATAGTTGTTACGAGAATAAAGGTATAGTTAACCCTTTACTCCTCCAAGGTCATTCTTCCACAAAAATTCTTAACTTTGTGAACTATTTACAGTTTCCATGTAAACTCCATGTCTCCCTCTGTAAGTTCCTTTCAGGCTAAGGCATTAATTCTAACAAAATTTTCACTCTTTTTTGAGGATATGTGGGATAATCTTTGGCAAATTGGGAATCTATTATCCAGCATTGATCTGATTGTAAAAAGAGTTTGTTTGCAACTTCATGGGCTTGATTACTGGTCAAGAGTAGCAGGGGGATAAAATCTCTGGATACATGCTAATAATTGCTCATTCCTTGGTTACTAGGCAAACCACACATTCTTGAACTTTATGCTGCTCCCCCAGTTAGAACAAGGTTCCTAGGCTACTTTAGCTCTTTATGCTGCTGTTCCTGCTGAAAGTTTCTGATGCTCATGATACTTGTGATAATACTGTCACTTTAAAAGTTTATTTTGTCCTGGTTTCTTTTTTGTTTGAACAGAGGTTGTAAGGCAGAGGTGCTAAGCTGGCTAGCTGTGACCACTCAAGCAAACAGCTTGGGAGGCTTCGGTGAGTTTTTCACTGATTAGGATTTCTGGGATTTGGCTTTTCAGTAGCATCAGAACCTTCTGAGATCTCATTAGAGTTGGAAGCTTCTGTGTCTCCTGCCTGCTACTTCCTGAATTCTCTCTTGGTTTTTTTTTTCCCTTGCTGGATGGCAGAATTGCATGTAAGAATCTGTCTGAACATCCCTTTTTTATCAAGGGGTGTGTTAAAGGGATGTTACTGCACTGGAACAACTAACTAATTGTTACTGTATCTATTATTCTGTTAACTTTTCCAATAGAGTTCTGATTTTAAATTTCTCTTTCTTTGGTTGTCTTATAACTACAGTGTTTAAATAAATTGTTTTCTTTAACATTGAGTAGTTTGACCATCTGGAACACAACTTCACACTTGTCTGTAAAATAAGTAAAATTAAGGTCGAGGCTACCTTCCTTAAATATTTTGAGGTGGTCTGGTCCATAATAAATTGGGGGCTTTTGTAGGATCAAGATCTCCAATTCCAGGTTGGGTTTAGGATTGTTGGACTCAAAGGCAGCAAGTGGTAGGTGTTAGTGTCTTTTATTTCAGGGGTTAGATTTGGTTGGTTTAAATAGGGTGTAGGAGAAAGTGAGGACTGCAGATGCTGGAGATCAGAGCTGAAAATGTGTTGCTGGAAAAGCGCAGCAGGTCAGACAGCATCCAAGGAGCAGGAGAAGCGACGTTTCGGGCATGAGCCCT
>NC_057711.1:91327157-91368591 GCF_004010195.1 Chiloscyllium plagiosum
GTCTAACATCTGCCTGCCTAATGAAGAACAGGGGGCCCACGCAGTCATTTGGGCTCCGCTGGCGTCTGAGCTCAATGTAATCGCACCAACCTGTGAATATGAATGATTACCCTATTTCGATACGTAAAGAAATGGAATGTTTACAGAATGATGACATGTCCAATTGTATAGATTAAATATATATGAATAAAGTATATTTTTGAAATTAAAAAAAAATTTGCATCACTATCAGAGGTGATAATTGGGAAGTAGGAGGTGGTGAAAATGCCATCTTATGTGCATATAAGGTAGTGCCAGAAGCCTACAGACAACATTTCAGGAATCTGAGGGACGAGGGAGGCACTGTTGCCTCACAGCACCAGGGACCCAAGTTCAATTCCAACCTTGGGTGACTGTGTTTGGAGTTCTCCCAGTGTCTGCGTGGATTTCCGTGGGTGCTCAGGTTTCCTCCCATAGTCAAAAGTACAATTTTAGGAGATATGGGAGTGTATCAATCTTTGGTGAGAGATAAGGAGAGATGGAATTCAGGAGCACTGCCAGAAAAATTGGTAATATATGAAGCTCATGGTGAGATGAGAAGTGCTCCATTTTATGAAGTGAGTTTGGAGTGTCCGGAAAGAAGTGATGGTAGGAGTTCTAGAGAAACTCTTGGCTCCAGGAATACAATTTGTCCTTGGTAATGATATGGCTGGATCACAGGTGGAAGTGATGCCTACTTTGGTTGAAAAGCCAGTGGAAAATCAGGCAACTAAGGTAATACAGGAAGTATATCCTGGGATTTTTCCTGACACTGTGGTAACAAGGTCACAAAGCAACAGTTTGAAGTAGGAGAAATCAAAGAATAAAGAGAAGGAAGTTGAAGTACAATTATCTTTAATCAAATGGTTGAGGAAAAAAACAAGAACAGATGGAGGACAAAATGGATACTTTTCGTTCAGAGAAATTAACTGAATTACAACAAAAGATGAATAACTAAAGCAGTTATATCAAGAATATACACAGAATAGAAATCTGAGTGTATCCCAGAATGTTACTATCTTAAATAGTTTGTCAGATTTCAAGACTAGGGGGCATAATTTAAGGTGAGAGGAGAGAATTTTTAAAAAGACATAAGGGGCAATTTCTTTTACACAAGGTGGTTAGCGTGTGAAATGAACTTCCTGAGGAACTGGTGGATGTGGGTACAATTACAATGTTTAAAAGACACTTAGATGAAGTACATGAATAGGAAAGGTTTGGAGAGATATGGGCCAGGAGCAGACAGGTGGAGCCAGTTCAGTTTGGGATTATGTTTGGCATGGACTGCTTGGACCGATGCGTCTGTTTCCATGCTGTATGACTCTGATGTCTTGTTGAGGAAATGGATACCATCACATATTCAGGTGGATGAGAAATGGGCAAAAGTTCATCAAATTCAGACAGCAGCACAATGGCTCAATGGTTAGCACTTCTGCCTCGCAGTATCAGGGTCCTGGGTTCAATTCTAACCTCAGGTGACTGTGTGGAGTTTGCACATGGGTTTCCTCACACAGTCCAAAAATGTGCAGGTTAGGTGAATTGGAGATGTTAAATTGCCCATAGTGTTCAGGGATTGTTTAGGTTAGGAGCATTAGTCAGGGGAAATATAGATAATAGGGTAGGGGAATAGGTATGGGTGGGTTACTCTTCGGAGGTCAGTGTGGACTTGATGGGTCAAATGGCCTGTTTTCACACTGTAGGGTTCCTATGAAGCTGTATGACTGGTGGGTTATGTAAAGGAGGTGTTGTGGGTAGCATCTGAATTACCAGGAGGAGATCATTTGGGAGTAAGGCAAACTCCAGCCAAAATATATTTTTACTGGACTGCATAAGGGAGGAGTTGACTTTTTCTAGACATATCATATGTGTCAGGTAATTGGAAAACCTCAGGCAATGATAAAATCAGTAACTTTAAAACTAAGTTTTTCATTAGATATGGACTACCCAGAGAAATACAACCAGGTCAAATTTTACATCAACGTTTTTCAAAGACGTTTGACTAGCTTAGGAATAAACAATGCAAATCCACTGTGTAGCATCTAAAATTGCAGGGAGCATTGGACCAGCGGCATCAACCCTTAAAGGCCATGTTGAGGGCTTAGAGTCAAGACTATCCAGAGGATTGAGATGATGGAATTCCACTTGTACTTAGGGATGCACCAAATTAATCTACAAAATTCACTCCATTTGAATTAGTTTTAAGGAATGAGGTGAGATGACCATTGAACTTAATTAAGGAGAAATTGGTGAGTCAGAATTTGGAGAGTATATATATATGGACAGTGTTAAATTTTAAGGAAAGATTAAATCAAGCAAGACAGCAAGACAGCATTTAAAAGTAGCATGGCGTATGATGAAGCAGAAAGCAGACAAGAAATCCAAAAGTTCATTGTTTCAGTAGAGACAAATTGGTCGTTACACTCCCAGTGGTAGGTGAAACTTCAAAAGCAAGGTTTAATGGGCCCCATCAAATCAGAAGGAAATTGAGGTGAGTTATTTGATTAAAAACACCAGTTAGAAAGAAATCTCCATGTGAGTCATGCTAATATGCTCAAAAAGTTATTTTGGTAGTGAAGAAAGGCAAAAGGAAATGTGTTACTGGTTACAACACAGTGAAGAATCAAGTTCAGACGATTCTGGATTGGGCATGCGTCAAATTAAATTAGACAATGTGGAAGTTCTCAAATTGGGATAAATTATTGAGTTACCTTCCAGAGGAAAACCAAAGTAACCTGGAAGAGTTATTATAATTGCATTGTGGAGATAGTTGGAATAAGCAGGGAATTACTAATCTGATTACATATGATGTAGTTATAGGAAATGCTGCTCCAATTAAGCCACATCTTTAATGGACTTAACCTGCTAAAGTTGGCACAGGTTCGAAAAGAGATTGAAAGCATGTTCAAAGACCATATAGTCAAAGTGAGTTGCAGTGAATGGACGTCACCCACAGAAATGGTGCCATAGCCAGACGGTACCCAGTGATTAAGTGTGGACCAACACAAAGTCTTATTCATGTTCTATTTGGCATTTGGAAACCTGTATTGAGAGGGTGGGACAAGCAACTTATATTTCTAAGTTGGACTTACTCAGAGGATACTGGCAGGTATCTTTACTAGAAAGAGCAAAGGGAATTTTGACTTTCATGACACCAAATGGACTATACCAATTGAAAGTACCAATACAAATGAAAAACATGCCAGCCACATTTCAAAGACCAATTATCAAGGTAATTTTGGGATTAGCCAATTGTATGGTGTACATCAAAAATTTAGCTATTTTCATCACACACAGAAGGAACCTTTGGAGCATCTATCAAAATTAATTGATCAACTTTAGGAAGCAAGCTTGGTGATAATATTGGCTAAGGGTGAGTTTGCAAAAGCCCATTCTTCGGCCATGCCATTGGACGTGGACTAATGCCGCCCCCCCCCTCCAAGGATGTGAAAACAAAAAGGAACTTGGGGACTTTCCCATACCATTGAAGAGGTAAGTACTATGGTTCCTCAGAGCGAGTTTTTTTTAAATCATATTTGAATTTTAGTAGTTTGATTGCTCCACTGACTGACTTGAGGTACAGAAAAATTCAGCGGAAGGAAGGATGCCAGAAGGCATTTGACAGGCTGAAAGCTGTGTTAACTACTGCCCCAATGTTAGCCACATCTAATTACGTAAAGCCACTCAAAGCAGTGATCAATGCGAGTAATGTGGGTGTCTGTGCAGTACTCTTGCCAGACGATGACGAGAAGATAAAAAGACCCATTGGGTATTGTTCTAGAAAATTGAATAATCACCAAGAGAAATATTCTATAATTGAGAAGGAGACCTTGAGCTTGGTATTGGCATTGCACTATTTCAATGTTGATACTGCCAGTAATGTGTCTGAGACAATTGGATATACTGATCTTAACCCCCTAAAGATTTTGGATAAAGTTAAAGATAAAAATTCTAGACTGTTTAGATGGAGGGTATTATTGGAGTCGTTCAATTTGAAAATTATACATGTGGCAGGACGAGATTTGCTGACATTTTGGAACAAGGAACATTGCAGCACTGGAATGGGTCCTTCGGCCCATGATGTTGCACCGAATCTGACACCTAAATTAAACTAATCACTTTGCCTGACCTTGGTCCATATATCTTCATTTCTTGCATATTCATCTTCTTATCTAAAAGCCTCTTAAACGCCGCTACTGTAACAGTCTCCTCCACCAGACCTGGCAAGTCCTTCCAGTCTGTGTAAAAAAACTTGCCCTTCACATCTGTTTCGAACTTACCTCTTCTCATCTCATATGCATGCCCCCTTGTATTAGAATTTGAACACTTGGGGAAAAAAAGATGTTGACTGTCAACACTATCTACACATTTCAATTTTATAGGCTTCTATTACGTCTCCCCTCAGTCTCTGCTGATCTGGATAAGCCAACCCTATTTTTCCAGCCTCTCCGTATAGCTCATGCTCTCCAATCCAGCTGCATCTGGTAAACCTCTTCTGTACCATTTCTAAAGTCTCCACATCCTTTCTGTAATGTGGCAACCAGAACAGAATACAACACTAAGTGTGACCTCATATAAAGCTGCAACATGGCATTCTGACTCTTGCACTCAATACCAGTAAAAGTAAGGATGCCATATGCCTTCTTTACCACCCCATCTATTTGTATGGCCACTTTCAAACTCTGTATTTCAATGCTGTTCATGGTCCTACTATGAAGTGTACCTTAACCTTAACATTTACTTTACTTTACCTTAACATTTGATCTCCAAAGTGCAGCACCTCATACTTACCTGGATTAAACTCCATCTGCCATATCTCTGCAATTCATCGGTATCCTTTGACAAACTTCTACACTATCCACAACTCCACCAAACTTTGTGTTGTCTGTAAACTTACTAAAAGCCATCTTTGAATATTGATAGGCTATTTTAAAAGAAAAGGGGTGGGGGTGCAGTGGGTAAGGTGTGGTAATGCTGTGGCTTTAAGAGCTGTATTTTGTTCTGGTCTTAGATATACAGGGAGATTGAGATGGAGGTGTTGAGAAGTCTGCTTCGAGCCAATAAAATAAACAGTTTAAGACCCCTTAGGTTTTTAAAATGTTAGTAGAATAAATGCTGCCTGAATGGGTAGGGTCAAGCTCTGACAATGCCACGATTTTTATACAGCTTGCTGTAGCTGTTGGTGTTGTGAAAGCTGCTACATCTCTCTCTTTGCTACAGCTAAATACTTGGGTTCATATCCTGCTGATAGAATTGCATGCATTGGAACAGTTAGAATCCATGTAAGATTCTGTAAATCCATTTTTTAGATTAGAATCAGTCTGACCATTGTGCCACAAACACAGGGCAGCTCACACCTTAAAAGCATTATCTGGGCCGACATGACACCAATTGTTAAAGTTCACTTGAGAATGTAACTTTTGAATATTCTGCGATTTACCTATGAAAGAACTGCAACCAATATGTTCATTCTAAAAGATGAGAAACTTAAACAATCCAGGTATTTTTCAATATATAATTTCAGTTACATCACACTGTAAACTTTTGCTATAAATTCTGTGTCTTATGATCTTATATTCCACAACACCTGATGAAGGAGCAGCGCTCCGAAAACTAGTGCTTCCAAATAAACCTGTTGGACTATAACCTGGTGTTGTGTGATTTTTAACTTCTCAATACAGTTTTCCAAATGTCAAATAGGACCTGAATCAGATTTTGTAACTGCATTGACTTTGTGTTGGTCCACACTTAATCATTGGGTACCGTCTGGCTTTGGCACTATTACTGTGGGTGAGCTCCATTCACTGCAACTCACTTTGACTATATGGTCTTTGAACATGCTTTCAATCTCTTTTCGAACCTGTGCCAACTTTAGCAGGTTAAGTCCATTAAGGATGTTGCTTAATTGGAATAGCGTTTCCTATAACTACATCATATGTAATCAGATTAGTAATTCCCTGCTTATTCCAACTATCTCCACAATGCGATTGTAATAACTCTTCCAGGTCACTTTGGTTTTCCTCTGGAACTTAACTCAAAATTTTATCCCAATTTGAGAACTTCCACATTGTCTAATTTAATTTGACGCATGCCCAATTCAGAATTCTCTAAACTTGATTCTTCTCTGTGTTGTAACCAGTAAAACATTCTTTTGCCTTTCTTCACTACCAAAATAACTTTTTGAGCATATTAGCATGACACACATGGAGATTTCTTTCTAACTGGTGTTTTTAATTAAATAATTCACTTCAATTTCCTTTTGAATTGATGGGGCCCACTAAACCTTGCTTTTGAAATTTCACCTACCACTGGTAGTGTAACGACCAGTTTGTCTCTACTGAAACAATGAACTTTTGGATTTCTTCTCTGCTTCCTCTTTCGTCATATGCTGTGTTACTTTTAAATGCTTTAAGTAGTGGTCCTATGCAATTAAGACTCTTGTAAAGTGTTCCTCAAATGCATTGAGGTATTAAAAGTATTAGTTTTATCACTGCCTGAGGTTTTCCAATTATATGACTCATAAAAATGTAGACAATTAGTGCTGGAATAAGCCATTCAGCCCTTCGAGCCTGCACCACTATTTAATATGATCAAACAACTTCATTATCCCACTCCTGCTTTCTCTCCATAGCCCTTGATCCCTTTAGCCGCAAGGGCCACTGTCCAGCTCCCTCTTGAATAGATCTGACACCCGGCCCCAAAACCCTCCTGTAGGAGAGAATTCCACAGTTTCACAACTCTGAGTTGGAAAATTCTTTCTCACTTCAGTCCTGAAAGGTCTGAAATTGTGACCCTTTGTTCTGGTCTTCCCCCTTGTCAGGAACATACGCCCCACATCTTGTCTGTCTAGTCATTAGTTCTTCAGACAGGAACAGGTCCTTTTGACCCAAACTGGTCCATGCCAAACAAAATGTCCATCCACGCTAACCCCATTTCCCTGCACTTGGCCCAAACTCTTCTAAACCTTTCTTATCCATGTATTTGTCTACATGTCTTTTAAATGTTGTTAATGTACCCACTTGAACCATCAGAACATTATGTTTCTATGAGATGTCCCCTCATTTCTCAAAATTCCAAAGAGTATAACCCCAATCGGTTCAGTGTCTCTTCTCTTGTTTGTCCTGCCATCCTAGGAATAAGTCTGGTGAATCTTAACTGACCTCCCTCAATGGCAAGAATGTTGTTCCTCAGACTAGGAGACCAAAACTGGACACAATACTCAAGGCGTAGCAAGAAATCCCTATTCCTGTACTCAAATCCTCTCTTAATGAAGACCATTGGCTATTCTCATTACCTGCTGCACCTGCATTTGAACCTTCAGAAATTGTTCAACCATGACATCCAAGTCTTGTTTACCTTAACTCATCTTTACTTGAACTTGTCCATTCAGATATAAAGCTGCCTCCCTTTTTTGCTACTAAAGTGGATAATGTCACATTTATCAACATTATATTGTATTTGGATACTCAGCCAGCCTGTCCATGTCCCCCTGCATCCTTTTAGCATCCTCCTCACAACACACATGGTCACCCAGCTTAGTGTTGTCTGAAAATGTGGAGTTATTGCATACAATTCCTTTATCCAAATCATTAATGTACATTGTGAACAGCTGGGGTCCAGCACTGAGCCACAGCCTGCCGCTTTGAAAAAGATCCATTTATTCCAAATCTTTGCTTTATGTCTGCCAATCCATTCTCTATCCACATTAATACACTACCTATGATACCATGAGCTTTAATTTTGCTTACTCATCTCTTGCTTGGTACCTTTTTATTAAAAACCTTTTGAAAGTTTTGAATCCATGTTGACTTGGAACAATCCTGTCACCAATATTTAAATGCTCAGTTATTACCTCTTTAACCAACTCCAGCATTTTCCCCACCACCATTGTCAGGTTAACACTAGTCTATAATTTCCCATTTTGTCTATCTCTCCTCTTTTTTTTGAAAAAGTATGGGGTTACACTAAATACCCTCTAGTCTAATGGAACTCTTCCAGAGTCTATAGAATGCTGAAAAATTATCACCAATGCATCCATTATTTCTAGGGCCATTCCTTAACTACTTGGGGATGTACAGCATCAGGCCCTGGGGATATATTTAGTTTTAATCCCATCAATTTCCCCAATATCATTTCCTACCTAAAGGATTACCTTTAGTTCCTCCTTCATGCTTGACCCTCTGTCCCCCAGTATTTCCTGAAGATTGGATCTGTCTTCAATAAGGAAGACAACTAAAGTCTTTGTTCAATGGTCTGCCATCTCCTTGTTGTCCACTATGAATTCATCTGATTCTAATAGTAAGGGACCTACATTTGTATTCATCAGTCTTTTTCTGTTTACATATCTATGGAAGCTTTTGCAATCAGCTTTTATGTTTTCCACAAACTTGTTCTCATGTTCTATTTTCCTGTTGGAATTAAACCCTTTGGTCTTCCTCTGAATTTCAAATTTCTCCCAGTCCTCAGGTTTGCTGCTTTTTATGGCCATTTATATAACTCCTCTTTGGCTTTAACACTGTTCCTGATTTCCCTTGTTAGCCATGGTGGAGCTATCTTCCCTCTTTTACTCCTATATCCTGACAGGTATAAAATTGTTGAAGTTCATACGTGTGTTCTTTAAATATCTGCCATTGTCTATTCACCGTCAACCCCTTGGGTATCCTTAGCCAGCTTATCCTAACCAATGCATGCTTCATATGAAACTTAACTTTCTTTTAGTTTAGGACCCTAGTCTTATATTAAACTGTGTCACTTTGCATCTTAATGGAGAATTCTACCATATTATGGTCACTTTTCCCCCAAAGGATCTCTCACCACAAAGCTGCTAATTAACCTTCTCTCATTATACAATACCCAGTCTGGGATGGCCTGTTCTCTAGTTGATTCTTCAGCAGAAACCTCTTACCTCCATTGCATTGCAACCAGTTTGGTTAGTCCAATCAATATACAGATTGAAGTCACCCACAATAACTGCTGTACTCTGACTTCACCCATCTCTAATTTCCTGTTTGATGCTGTCCCCAAACTCATAATTACTATTTGGTGGTCTGAACACAACTCCCTCACTAATACTTTTTTTTAACATTTGGTGTTCTGTAACTCCACCCATACTGATTTCACATCATCCAGGCTAATGTCGTTTCTTACTATTGTGTTGATTTCACCCTTTAAACACCAATGCTACCCCACCTCCTTTTTCCATTCTGTCTAACTTTCCTGAAAATTTAATACCCCTTTTAATAATATTGAGTTCCTTTCCTTGGTCACCCTAGAGACAGGTCTCCGTGATCCCAACTACTTCATATCCATTAATAACTGTCTGCTCAGTTAATTCATCTACTTTTTTGACAAATGAGACACACAGCCTTCAGGCTCATTTTTTGCTATACACTGTTCTTTTTAAAATTATGCTCTTTAATTTTTTTCTTTGGTTTCTGTCTTCCATTTTCATATCTCCCCCTTTACTGTCTTTTGTTTCTGTCCCCATTTTATTTCCCTCCAACTTCCTGAATTGGTTCCCATTCCCTTACCGTATTAGTTTAAACCCTTCAACAGGATTAACAAACTTTTCTCCCCACCGCCACCCCCATCCCCAGTTCATCGGTTCCAGTGCTGCCCAGGTTCAGACCATCCAGTTTGTACTAGTCCCACCTTCCCCAGAACCGGTTCCAATGTCTCAGGAATTTGAATGCCTCCCTCTTCACCATCCTTCAAACCCACATATTCAGTTTCCTTGTCTTGCCATTTCTAACCTGACTTAGCACATCACAAGATTACTACCTTTTTGAGGGCCTACATTTTAGTTTAACTCCTAACTCCCTAAATGCCGCTTGCAACACCTCATCCCATTTTTCTTTTTAACCTATATCATTGTTGCCTGTATACATCACTACAGCTGGCTGCATGACCTGTCCAAAGTCAACCACATCCTTCTGCAATTCAGGGTACTAAAAATGTTTTTGTATTTTAGCATGAGTTTTCCTTACTTCTGAATGACCACCTATTGGGATGTCCAAAGATGTGCAGGTTAGGTGATTTGGCCATGCTAAAATGCCCATAATGTCTAAGAATGTGCAAATTATGTGGATTGGGCACAGGAAATGCAGGGTTACAGGGATATAAGGGTGGGGGTGGGTGGGGGGGAGGGTAGGGGGGGTCAGGTTGAGATAATCTTCAGAGGGTCAGTATGGATTCAATGTAATGAAATAGCATGCTTCTTCACTGCATAGGGATTGTGTGACTGGTAATGTACATGCAATCCACAACACCACTCTCCCATAACACACCAGTAAAACAACATGGTGAACATCTGCTCATTTCTCATCCAAATGAATATGTGATGGTATCCATTTACTCATCAAGACTTCATTTTTAAGGTAGGAACATTCTGCGATACACTCATTCTTCTGTGCATGCTTTTTGATATAAATGTTTTAATTTTTTATCTTTGTTATAATTCAATTAGCTTCTTTGAACTAAAAATATTCATTTTGTTTTCCACCTGATTTTGTTTTTCCCCAAACATTTGATAACCCATAATCTCTGATAATCGTATTTCAACTTCCATCTCATTATTCCTTGATTTCTCCTCCAACTCCAACCTGTGGCTTTGTGACCTTGTTACCACACAGTTAGGAAAACTCCCCAGATTTTCTATTGGCTTTTTAACCACAGTAGGCAGCATATCCACCTGTGATCAAGCCAAATCATTACCAAGGATAAACTGTATTTCCGGAACTGAGAATTTCTCTATTACCACTTCACCACTTTTCACCAGACTCTCCAAGTTCACTTTATATAATGGAACACAGATCTTCTCACCATACGTTCCATATATTACCATCTTTATCTGGCAATATTCCTTCTGAATTATAGATCTCCTCATCTCTCACCATCAAAGATTGGTTTGCTCCTGTACCTCTTAAAATTTTAATTACTTTACCTACTCCTGGTACACATGAGTAAACCTGACCTATGCAACTAAATTCTTCAGAGATCTGACTTTCTTCTAAACCAACCCTATAGTGCATATGCATTTAAGATGGCATTTTTCACCTTATTATACTCCCAGATACTTACTCTGATAGTGTTGCAAATACTTCACTTACTCTACTTACCAACTTTGGTTGGGTCAACAATACCCACATGGTAACCAGGCATTTCATTTGTTTAGCCACTTTCTCAAGTGAAATTAAAAAGGCTTCTGCATATTTCTCTTCAAACTTAGGTAATGCTTGGACATATTAAAACATATACCCATCAGGTCTTTGGCTACGATGGGATTGCTCTTCATCACTGTCCTCATCAGTATACTCCAACCCTTTACTCAACCTCCGCCATTTTAAGTTGACTTTGAGTTTTCAGATCCAACTTCTGAAGTTCCAAAACACTCTATCTCCCCTTCTGCTTGGCCCATCCTTTCTTTTTTCTTTTGGTTCTGCCAGGGCAATTCTTTCCCTTTTTCCTCAGTTTTTAATTGTAATTTAGTTTCATTTTTTTTCCCTTGCCATTTCCTCAAATTCAAGCTGATTCATTTGAAAACTGAATTTTATCATTCCCAATTATTCTGATTGCATTCCTTGTAAACGCTGCACTACTACCACAATTATTTCCCCTTTCCTCATAGACACTGGCAACTCTAACTTCTACATGTTTGCCAATTCCAAAAGTTTTGGTTGCTTACTTTCTGTAAAACACTCAAAATGACTTCTTCCACCCCCAGAAAATTCTTAGCAACGGGAAGAGATATTGTTACACTAGGCACACCCTGATTAAACCAACCAAATGTAACACACAAAAAAATAACACCAACTTTTGCCACTATCTTTTGAGACCTATAATCCTAAACTCAATCTGGAATTAATGATTGTGATCCTGACAATTTGTTATGGGCGAGACCACACCCCCTCAAAACATATCAATGAGATAGCCTTTTTTCTTATTCTTAAGGCTAGTGCCAAGCATTGTGTTCCGGATGCAAATTGATTGATAAAACTACCAGGCTTAAAGCAAAACACATTTTACTCATACACTGTGTAGTAAAATACAGACTAAATATTTTTTGTGAATTGGCTTAACTGTAACTCAATCAAAATAATGTGTAGTTTATTATTTTGTTAATTAACTATTCCAATATGGTAACAATAAAGTGCTTTGTGTTTCCTTATTACCAGAAGTGGGCGGCACGGTGGCACAGTGGTTAGCACTGCTGCCTCACAGCGCCTGAGACCCGGGTTCAATTCCCGCCTCAGGCGACTGACTGTGTGGAGTTTGCACGTTCTCCCCGTGTCTGCGTGGGTTTCCTCCGGGTGCTCCGGCTTCCTCCCACAGTCCAAAAGATGTGCAGGGTCAGGTGAATTGGCCATGCTAAATTGCCCGTAGTGTTAGGTAAGGGGTAAATGTAGGGGTATGGGTGGGTTTCGCTTTGGCGGGTCGGTGTGGACTTGTTGGGCCGAAGGGCCTGTTTCCACACTGTAATGTAATCTAATGTAATCTAATCTAATCCTATAAGCAGACCCTTGGCAAAGTCAGAATTGAATGTGAGGCAATCTATTTTACTACCAGCAGGAAAAGAAGCTGAGCTTTTAACTGTAGCAAAGGGAAAAACGTATGTAGCAGTTTTTGTAACTCCAACAGCTACTGAAAGCTAAACTAAAAATCCTAGTTCTTTGGAAGCATGATCCCACCCATTCAGGCTGCTCCTATTGTTATAACCATTTATATTAAAAAAAAACCAAGGCCTGACTGGTGTTTATGTTTTGGCTTGAAGCAGAGCTCTCAGCACTTCTGTTTCAACCTCTGTTCATTTAAAAAAAGCCCAGGCAAAATGCACCTCTTAAAGCCATAGTATCATCACAGGGTACATTGGAAGTGATTCTGAGAATCAGGATCTTCATGCATTTGGAAAGTCAAGGATTTTGAAGAAGTAACAAAGAAGATTGATGAGGGAAGAGCAGTAGAAGTGATCTGTATGGGCTTCAGTAAGGCGTTCGACAAGGTTCCCCATGGGAGACTGGTTAGCAAGGTTAGATCTCATGGATTACAGGGAGAACTAGCCATTTGGATTCAGAAGCGACTCAAAAGTAGATGACAGAGGATGGTGGTGGAGGACTGTTTTTCAGACTGGAGGCCTGTCACCAGTTGTGTGCCACAAGGATAGGTGCTGGGTCCACTACTTTTCATCATTTTATATAAATGATATGGATGAGAACATAGGAGGTATAAGTTAGTAAGTTTGCAGATGACACTAAAATTGCAGGTGTACTGGACAGCAAATAAGGTTATCTCTGATTACAATGGGATCTTGATCAGTTGGGCCAATGGGCTGAGGAGTGGCAGATGGAGTTTAATTTCAATAAATGCAAGGTGCTGCATTTTGGGAAAGCAAATCTTAGCAGGACTTATACATTTAATGGTAAGGTCCTAAGGAGTGTTGCTGAACAAAGAGACCTTGGAGTGCAGGTTCATAGCTCCTTGAAAGTAGAGTAGCAGGAAGAAAGGATAGTGAAGATGGTTTTTGGTATGCTTTCCTTTCTTGATCAGAGTATTGAGTACAGGAGTTGGGAGGTCATGTCGCAGCTGTACAGGACATTGGTTAAGCCACTGCTGGAATATTGCGTGCAATTCTGGTCTCCTTTCTATCAGAAGGATGTTGTGAAACTTGAAAGGGTTCAGAAAAGATTTACAAGGATGTTGCCACTGTTGGAGGATTTGAGCTATAGGGAGAGGTTGAATGGGCTGGGCTATTTTCCCTGAGGTGTCGGAGGCTGAGGGGTGACCTTCAGGTTTATAAAATCATGAGGGGCATGGATAGGAGAAATAGTGGGGAGTCCAGAACTAGAGGGCATAGGTTTAGGATGATAGGGGAAAGATATAAAAGAGACCTAAGGGGCAACTTTTTCACGTAATGTGTGGTGCATGTGTGGAATGAGCTGCCAAAGGAAATGGCAGAGTCTAGTACAATTACAACATTTAAAAGGCACTTGGATGCATTTATGAATAGGAAGGGTTTGGAGGGATATGGGCTGGGTGCTGGCAGGTGGGACTAGATTGAGTTGGGATATCTGGCCGGCATAGATGAGCTGAACTGAAGTGTCTGTTTCTGTGTTGTACATCTCTGACTCCATGAGTTAGTGAGTTTGCAGATGACACCAAAATTGGAGGTGTAGTGGACAGCGAAGAGGGTTACCTCAGATTACAACAGGATCTGGACCAGATGGGCCAATGGGCTGAGAAGTGGCAGATGGAGTTTAGTTCAGATAAAAGCGAGGTGCTGCATTTTGGGAAAGCAAATCTTAGCAGGACTTATACACTTAATGGTAAGGCCCTAGGTAGTGTTGCTGAACAAAGAGACCTTGGAGTGCAGGTTCATAGCTCCTTGAAAGTGGAGTCGCAGGTAGAGAGGATAGTGAAGAAGGCGTTTGGTATGCTCTCCTTTATTGATCAGAGTATTGAGTACAGGAGTTGGGAGGTCATGTTGCAGCTGTACAGGACATTGATTAGGCCACTGTTGGAATATTGCGTGCAATTCTTGTCTCCCTCCTACTGGAAAGATGTTGTGAAACTTGAAAGAGTTTAGACAAGATTTACAAGGATATTACCAGTGTTGGAGGATTTGAGCTATAGGGAGAGGCTGAACAGACGGGGGCTGTTTTCCCTGGAGCGTCGGAGGCTGAGGGGTGACCTTATAGAGGTTTACAAAATTATGAGGGGCATGGATAGGATAAATAGGCAAAGTCTTTTCCCTGGGGTCATGGAGTCCAGAACTAGAGGGCGTAGGTTTAGAGTGAGAAGGGAAAGATATAAAAGAGACCTACGGGGCAACTTTTTCACACAGATGGTGACATGTGTATGGAATCAGCTGCCAGAGAAAGTGGTGGGGACTGGTACAATTGCAACATTTAAGAGGCATTTGGATGGGTATATGAATAGGAAGGGTTTGGAGGGGTATGGACTGGGTGCTGGAAGGTGGGATTAGATTGGGTTGGGATATCTGGTCGGCATGGACAGTTCGACTGAAGGGTCTGTTTCCGTGCTGTACATCTCTATGACTCCATGACTCTATGACTCTATGACTGTGACTGATTAGGAACAGTCAGCACGGCTTTATATGTGGGAAATAGTGTCTCTCAAACCTGATTGAGCTTTTTTTAAAAAAAGGTGATCAAGAAGATGCTGAAGACACATTGGCAGATGTTGACATGGACTTTAGCAAGGCCTTAAATATGGTTCCTTATGGTTGACTGGTTAGTAAGGGGATCCGGGGAGATCTAGCCAATTGGATCCAAAATTGACTTGATGGTAAAAAGCAGAGTGTGGCCGTGGAGGGTTGTAGTTTAGACTGGAAGCCTGTGACCAGTGTTTATATAGGATTCATGGCTAAAATGTTTGAAGATGATACCAAGACCGGTGGGTTAATCAAGAAGATTATCTAAGAGTCCGACAGGATCTTGATCAACTGAGCCAGTGGGCCAAAAAATGGCAGATGGAGATTAACTCAATAAAAGCAAGGCAGTTTACGGTAGAGACTTGAGTGCAGGTACGTAGTTACTTGATAGTAGCATCACGGGTAGTGGCATCAAGGTGGTGAAAAAGGCATTTGGCACGTTTGCCTTCATTGGTTGGAACACTGAGTATAGGAGTTGGGACACCATGTTACGGCTACGTGAGACTATGGTAAGGCCTCAGTTGGAGTACTGCATACAATTCTGGTTGCCCTGCTATAAGAAGGATGATATTAAATTGGAAAGGGTACAAGAAAGATTTTGGAAGATTTCTCTGAAATTGAAAGGTTTGAGTTAGTAGGAGAGGCTGAGTATGCTGGTACTTTCCTCCCTGGAATGTAGGAGGCTGAGGAGTGATATTTAGACATTTACGACAAAATGAGGGATATAGCTAAGGTGAGTAGCCAAGGTCTTTCCTCTAGGATAGGGGAATCCAAAACTAGTTGGCATAGGTTTATGGTGAGAGGGGAAAGATTTAAAGTGACCTGAGGAGAACCTTTTTAGACGGTGGTGCGTATATGGAATGAACTATTGGAGGAAGTGGTACTGGCAGGTACAATTAACACATTTAATGGAAATTTGGACAGATGCGTGGATAGGAGAAAGTGAGGATTGCAGATGCTGGAGATCAGTGTAGAGTATGTGGTGCTGGAAAAGCACAAGAAGTCAGGCAGCATCCAAGGAGCAGGAGAAGCAATGTTTCGGGCTTGGGCCCTGCTTCAGGAATGAGGCTTGTGGGCCGGGGGCTAAGAGAAATGAGAGGGGATGTAGCTGGAGGGTAGTTGGCTGAAAATGTGATAGAGAGATAAAGGTGAGGGGGACAAGGTGATTAGGTCAGAGAGGAGGATGGAGCAGATAGGTGGGAAGGAAGATGGCCAGATCAAGAGGGCAGAGCCAAGTTGGAGGCTTGGGACTGAGGTAAGGTGAGGATAGGGGAAATGAGGAAACTGGATGCATGGACAGGAAAGTTTTAGAGGCATATGGGCTGCTGCCTTGTAAACAAGCATACAAAGTTCCCTCTGTTCCCTTGCTATCCTGAGTATTCCCTTGTCTTGTACCTTCTTCTAAAGTGCACCACTTCACATTTATCAGAGTTGAATTCTATTGATCGACTCATCTGACCACCTGTGACCTAACACCTTCCTCCTCACTGTCAACCAGCCAGCCAGTTTTTGAGTCATCCATAAACATACTTATCATTCCTCTCATATTCTCATTTAAATCATTTATGAATATCACAACCCAGCACTGATCCCTGAGGTACTGTTATGAAGTTGAATGTGTGTACTGTACCTTTGAGAGTGAATGTTGTATGACTAGATGGCAGTCTGAGTGTCCTGGAAAATTGGAAAATATGTAACATTTGGCTCTGAAGTGGACGTTGGCATAACAATAAATTCAATGAGGTGATCTGATGTTGTGGATATACAAATGTGGAAATTTTAAAAATTGGGGAGTGCTCAACTACCTTTCAAGACCCAAGAAATTGGGAAACACTCTCTATCAAAGGTATCTTTTCATATGAAACATTTGCAGTAAAAAGCAAGAAGATAACCTAGGGAGATCATCAGCTGGAAGAAGACAAACACCGAAGATGACAGTGGCTGTGTGGTTTTGAAATTAAGTTGTTGTAACTTCTAATAAGTGTATTGAGTACAGGAATTGGGAGATCATGTTGTGGCTGTACACGACATTGGTTAGGCCACTGTTGGAATATTGCGTGCAATTCTGGTCTCCTTCCTGTCAGAAAAATGTTGTGAAACTTAAAAGGGTTCAGAAAAAATTTACAAGGATGTTGCCAGGGTTGGAGGATTTGAGCTGTAGGGAGAGGTTGAATAGGCTGGGGCTGTTTTCCCTGTAGCGTTGGATGCTGAGAGGTGACCTTATAGAGGTTTACAAAATCATGAGGGGCATGGATAGGATAAATAGACAAAGTCTTTTCCCTGGGGTGGGGGGAAAGAGGAGAAAGATATAAAAGGGACCTAAGGGACAACTTTTTCATACAGAGGGTGGTGCATGTATGGAATGAGCTGCCAGAGGAAGTAGTGGAGGCTAGTACAATTGCAACATTTAAAAGGCACTTGGACGCACTTGTGAATAGGAAGATTTTGGAGGGATATGGGCTGGATGCTGGCAGGTGGGACTAGATTGGTTTGAGATATCTGGTCAGCATAGACGAGTTGGACCAAAGAGTCTGTTTCCATGCTGTACATCTCTATGACTCTATAAGTGTCTTCATGGAACAGCATATTGTTATAGAGCTGGAGACAGTGACTAAGCAGTTGAGAAAGTGGGGCTCAGAGTTGTGAATATTTGATGTTTAATGTTCACTTTTGGAGTTAAAAAATTAAATTGATATTATTTTCTTTAAATAATGGAACTTGGGAGTTCTCTGTCATGCATAATTTAACAGATTGAGGTGACCTTTTTTGGGTGTTTGGTTTAATTAACAGAAGGGTTCACTGTCGCATCGTAACAGTACACAACTGCATACCAGGCTCTGGTCACACAAACACCTTCTACCAACACCCTCTGTCTCCTATCTCTAAGCCAATTTTGATCCATCTTCCAAGAGCTTTTACCTCCTTTGTGTTTCCCTTTGGGGCCTTGTCAAAGGCCTTGCTGAAATCCAAATGAGCTGCCTGACACTCATCCAAACATTTGGTCACCTTCTTGAAATATTCCACCATATTTGTTAGGCATGATGTCCCATGCTGACTTCCTGATTAAACTTTGCCTCTTCAAATGGAGATTAATTTTCCTCACAGTATAGAAAAACCCTCAGCTCATCAAGTCTATACCACCAAAACGTGAAACCACATTAGGTGCCCTCTAGCACCTCCACTGCAGCCAGAGTCAATTTAAAGATTTGGGTTAGGGCCTCTGTAATTTCCTCTCTCATCTCCCAGAGCATAATGGGATACAATTCACCTGGAAATGAGGGTTTGTCCACTTTTAAATCCAACAAAATCTCCAATTCTCCTCACTACTTATATCAATCTGTTTAAGGGCATCACAGTCCACCTTAAATTTTGTACCTGCCACCTTTTCACAAGTAAAGACATACTCATTTAACATCCCACCAATGTCTTTTTAGCTTTACCCACAAATTGCTTCCTTGGTTCCCAATAGACCCAACTCATTCCCTGGTTATTTTCTTCCTCCTGATAAACCTGTAGAATATCTTGGGATTCTCACTAACCTTGCTCACCAGCATTTTCTCATGCTACCTCTTTGCCATCCAAAGTGCTTTCTTGAGCTCCTCCAGCACTTCCTATGCTCCTCTCAGGCCTCTGTTGTTTTGCACCTGTCATACATTTCTCTTTTCTTTCCTTTTTATCCAGACATGAATATTCCTAAAATCTATTGTCCTCTGGGATGTTGCACCTAAATTTCACCTTAAAGGGAACCCCCAATCCCCTTCCCCCCACCACCTCTGAATGCCTCTCACTGTCGGCTATAGATTTACCTCAGGTAGCTGTTCCCAGCCAAGTTTTGGCCAGAACCTACCTCATTTTAAAAACATTTGTGCAATCCCAATCCAAAACCCTTTTTCCAGACTATCCATGAGACACCCCCCGCCCCGCCCCTTATTCCTAAATTCTACCCACAAAGCCTCATTTGATGACTTTTCCAAGATATGACAATGGAGATGGGACTAGACATTGGAACTAGCTGGGTACTTCTTTTGAGAAGTAGTACAAATACGATGGGTCTAATGGCCTCCTTCTGTACTGTATAATTCTATGATTCTATACCATCTTTTCTCACTGCATTAACTGACTCCAAGTAATCATCTTCCCCGTCTTGCCTAAGATTCTATACCACAGAATATTAAATTTTCAGACTTATCCCTCCCTCAACTTCGTCTCTGCAACAGCAATGCTGTTCCATGTGTCAATACATGCCTGTAACTCATCCATATTACCTCTAACATTCCTGGCATTGTAATAGAGGCCATTCAGCCTTGCCTTACTCCTTTGAGAAACTCAAAAATAAAACAAAACTGCAGGTACTGGAGATCTGAAACAAAACTGGAAATTGCTGATGAAATTCAGCAGATTTGGCAGCATCTGTAGGAAGAAAGCAGAATTACCATTTTGAGTCAGTGACTCTTCTTCACTGTCCAGACTCTTCATCAAGTTCAATAATTTTAGAGCCTGATTCCATCCTTCCATGTTTTTCACCACCCCATTTGCACTCCTGTTATTACATGAGTTGCTTTTAACAAAGTCACCCATTCTTGCCTGTTCCTAGGCCTATTATCACATTATATGGATCACTTTCACATAGTTCACCCAATCTCTCCTACACTCAGCTTTTATCGTCACTTCTTATTGAGCTTTTCATCTGTCCTGGCCAGCTATGCATAATTGCCCTGGTTACCTATCCCTTTCATGTCTCGCTCTCACTCTGCTCCACCTCCACCTACCCACTCCACTCTCCCCTCTTTCCATCTGCCACCTCCCGAATCTCCCAACTTTGTCTTCAATATAAATACCATTTCTTCCTAAATACTAACAATTCTGATGAAGAGTCAGTGAACTGGAGAGATAAATTTTGCTCTCTTCAGAGATGCTTCTGGACCTGCTGAGTTTTACTAGCAATTGCTGTTTTCTTTTTATTCTTTGCGATAACACATGGCTGAATTGCTCTGCCTTAATTCCTTTTCTAAATTATGCTGTGTTGCTAATGAACTCGTGTACCTCTGGCCTTGCTGCACTAGTTTGAACTACTGGAACCTGCTTGGCTAGGAGTGCAGCTGAAGTGGGATGGCAGTTGTGGTAAGCTGGTTCTTGACAAGGTTCAATTCCACCCTCCCTGTGTCTGTGTGGATTTTTTCGCATGTCCCAGTTACCTCCCACAATTCAAAGATGTGCAGGCTCGGTGGATTGGCCATGCTTTAAATTGGACATATGGATTAGTGGTGCTGGAAGAGCACAGCAGTTCAGGCAGCAACCGAGGAGCAGTAAAATCAATGTTTCGGGCAAAAGCCCGAAATTGGACATAGCCTACACATTCCTGGACACTAGGTGAGTTAAGCGTGGGAAATGCAAGGCTACTGGGATGGGGGTGGTATGCTCTTCAAAAGGTCAGTGGACTCAATAGGCTGAATGGCCTCCTTCCACAATGTAGGGATTGTTTTCACCTCAGCCCATATGTTCCCAGGGTAATTTCCTATCAACTGTGTACCACTGTGCAGCCACTACCACTAGGTCTGGTCTGAATATACCCAGGGATGATGTTTAGGATGGTATAAGGTATGATTCTGGGAACATGACTACATTGGGCTGTTGCTTGATTCATCTGTGACACTACTGTCCAAATTTTGGCACAAGCTTACATGTGTTCATAAGGAGGACTTTGCAGGGTCAATACAACTTCCTGATTTTGCAGAGATTGATGCTGAGCATCATATTTATTAATTTTCTTTGATTTTTTGTAGTTACTTCAAATAGTGAAGGTTGTAGAATAAACGCATACATTCCACCCATCATTCTGACTCATACTTTTTTTTTGCCTGTAGTATAGATCCATCATGAAGACCGTTTTTAAGTGTGTACATTCAAAACTCCCAGTAATCTGTTGGACAAGAAAGCAAATTCATTAAATTACCTTCATATATTATTGTCTGCAAGGCCAAGTTGTCACCCTGATTCCAACAGATCAGCAAAGCCTAGTGGAGAGTTTAAATAGCAGAAGATATCTTGAACATCTCTGCTGGTACCGAAGCTGCTCTGTCTATTACTGAGGAGATCACCTCTGCCTAGTATGACAGTGATTTGTTCTAATTCCCTGGTGCTGAGTTAGCTGGAATTAAATGCAAAAAAGGTATAGCTGCATTCATAGAATCCCGTTAGAGGCCATTCGGCCCAAAGAATATCAAATTCAGACTCATGACATCTCCATAACTCTACAATTTATTATGGCTAATCCCTCTAAGAGGCTAAGGGGCAATTTAACATGGCCACTCCACTTAACCTACAAATCTTTTGGAGTGGTGAAACCCTGGCAGATATGGGGAGAATGTGCAAACTCCACAGTCACCAAGGCTGGGATTGAACCTAGGTCCCTAGTGCTGTGAGGCAACAATGCTAACCACTGACACCTGCTGCCCTTCAGAACACATTGCGTTGCAGGAGTCACAGGTTCCCTGAATTTCATGAGGTAAAGAACGACAGTTGTAAAGGAATCAGGAATTCTGCACCATTTTTGCCTCTTTCAAACTCTTTAGCTGGCCTCAACTCTCGAATTAAGTGTTCACAGCTAAGATCCATTTTGGTCAATAAGTAACTGTTGTGCAAAATGTAGTGGAGAGTCACATACGTGAAATAAGTTACATTTCGGATCAATTTAAAACTCATTTATCCTGAGTGTTGATGGGAAGTAATGGATGGAAAGGACCCCATTCCCTTAATTAGCAGACGAGTGAGAATAGTCGAGGATTTATAGAAGAGATGAGGAATAGATTTTTCTCACACAGAGCCGGGTAGCATAGTGGCTCAGTGGTTAGCACTGCAGCTTCACAGTGTGAAGGACCTGGGTTCAATTCTAGCCTTGGGCAACTGTCTGTGTGGAATTTGCACATTCTCCCTGTGTCTGCGTGGGATTCCTCTGGGTGCTCCGGTTTCCTCCCACAATCCAAAGATGTGCAGAGTGAATTGTCTATGCTAAATTGCCCATAGTGTTAGTTGCATTCGTCGGAATTTGCACATTCTCCCTGTGTCTGCGTGGGATTCCTCTGGGTGCTCCGGTTTCCTCCCACAATCCAAAGATGTGCAGGTCAAGTGAATTGTCTATGCTAAATTGCCCATAGTGTTAGTTGCATTCGTCAGGGGTAAAAACTGAGTATAGGAATGGGTCTAGGTGGGTTACTCTTTGGAGAGTCAGTGTGGACTTGTTGGGACTGTTTCCATACTGTAGGGTATCTAACCATGCTTCTAATCAGGGTATGGGTCTGAAAATCATTGACTAGACATATAGTGACCCTTAACTCATTTAAAAGCTGCCTGGATGTAAATCTGATGTCCCATAACCTCCAAGAATATGGACCAGGAGCTCAAAAATGAGAATAGGTTGGATGGTTCAATATTTGGTTAAGCTAATATGGGAAAAGACTTTGTTATTTAACCTATCCATGCCCTTCATGATTTTATAACCCTCTATAAGGTCACTCCTCAGCCTCTGACCCTCGAAATGGGCCTTTCTCCAATTTAGAACTTCAATTTTTAGATCTGGTCTATCCTTTTCCATCACTATTTTAAAACTAATAAAATTATGGTCGCTGGTCCCAAAGTGCTCCCCCACTGACACTTCAGTCACCTGGCCTGCCTTACTTCCCAAGAGTAGGTCAAGTTTTACAACAGGGAGACAGTGAGGTCTGCAGATACTGGCAATCAGAGTTGAGAGTGTGTTGCTGGAAAAATACAGCAGGTCAGACAGCATCCGAGGAGCAGGAAAATTGATGTTTCGGGCCGGAGCCCTTCATCAGGAATGAGTCTGGGAGCCTCGGGTGGAGAGAGAAGTTGGGGAGGTGGTGTGGGGTTGGGGAGAAGGTAGCTGAGAGTGCAACAGATGAATGGAGGTAGAGGTAAAGGTGACAGGTCAGAGAGGAGGATGGAGCGGATAGGTTGACCATGATGAAGGGCTCCAGCCCAAAACATCGATTTTCTTGCTCCTTGGATGCTGCCTGACCTGTGTGCTTTTCCACCAAACACTCTCAACCCCAAGTTTTGCAATAGAAACAGACTCTTTGGCTCAACCATACTGACCAGGTTTCTTGAACTAAACTAGTCCTATTTGCCTGTGTTTTTCCCACATCCCTCTAAACCTTTCCTATCTAAATATCTTTTAAATGTTACAATTGTACCCACTTCTACCACTTCCTCTAGCAGTTCATTCCAGATATGCACCACTCTGAAGATGTTGCTACTCACGTCACCAGAAATCAGCCAAATCTTTCATTTGAATAAAAAAGGTTTTCAGGCACAACTTACATTCAGTAGCAATCAAAGATCCACAATATTTTTTGTCATGATTTGGAGATGCCTGTGTTGGACTGGGGTGTACAAAGTTAAAAATCACACAACACCATATAGACTTGTATCTTCTTACCTCTGAATAGTTCCCTCTGACTATTCCTGAATCCTTGACTTCCCCACTGACCCAAACCCACTATCCACTGACCTGACCCAACTATCCACAACCCTGACTAGCCTTACAACCCAGATCAACCTATCTCCTACCAACTGAATACCACCTGAACAGACCTACCTTGCTCACCACCCACCTGCCACCTTTTATCCTTACTCACTTACCACTCTATCCAACTGCCATCAAACTTCACACCCCACTACCTCACCAACTGTCATCCTAATCCCTCACCAATTCATTTTACACACTTTATTTATCTCTAGCTCTTTAATAAGACATTTAAATCTGTACTTAACATAATAAAACAGCAACTGTCCTAAGGCTTTGATTTTCCTGACAATGCAAAGAAAAATTCCCATAAAAATAAAAGTATGCTGTGCATTCCTGATGAGGCCCAGTTCAGAAGTCCAGTCCAGAAATTCAGATATCAATCAGAATGCAAAAATAAGTTGGAGTGGAAATCTGACAAAGATATCACTCTTCAGAAGATGTGGCCATTGTGCTGGAAACAGATTCTGCTTAAAACTGGCCAGATCAAATTAATTACCATTACAATCCTCTGCTAAAGGTGCAAATTGCAGGAATTTTGAGATTTTAAACTTTATTTTGACACAGGAGCAAGTTTTAAAAGCCCCTAAGTATCAAACTATTTTTAAGTTATGTTATTTTTAAAGCATTATTGTATCTAGTATGTGGTTCTATGCAGATTATATTTGAAGTTAGTTGCAGCTATTTTAAGACCAGGCTGGTCACAGATTGTGTGCATTAGCAAGTGATTTAGTGTGTATATTTTGTGACAAACTCATTTTCAACTGTATAAATTATCAAACATATCAAACAACAATTGCTTTTAAAATTATTGTTCATTAATGCTGCTCAATTGCTGTTTCCCATTAAAAAAAACCCATAGTTGGCTGTATGTAAATGAGCTTGAATGGAAACTTGGCAAAGAAACAACTTGTTATAATTAGCACGATCTGTATACAAATCTCCAATTACACCCAAAGTAGAATTTCCTCCCCATTATACTTATCATTGCAATAATTTAAAGATATGCACTAGGAAACATGAACATGAAGTAGAAGTAGATCTTTTGGCCCCTCAAGCCTGTTCTGTCATTTAATAAGATCATGGTTGATGTAATTGTAATTTCAAATCCAATATCCCTGATAACATAGCCCTCATAACCTTTCACCTTATACATACCAAGAACCCCTCAAGCTATGCTTAAAAATAGTCAAATACTCACGTTTCACCATTTTCTTAGGAGAAAGTTCTAAAGGCATTCAATTAGGTCTGAGTAAAACTTTTGTTACATCTCTGTATTAAATGAAAACACCTCATTTTTAAAGACTAACACCTAGTTCTATATTCTCTCGTAAATTGAACCATCCTTCCCATATCCAACCTACCAGGACCTCTTGGTGTATTAAAGTATGTGTTTACTGGACACATAGAAAATGATTGGCTGAGTGGGTAGAGTTGAAAGGGAAAACTATATTTGCAATCAGTTGGAGTTTTTTTGAGGCTGTCAACAGAGTGGATAAGGAAGAATTAATGGATGTTGTGCATTTGGATTTTCAAAAGGCTTTTGATAAAGATCCCCACCCACAAGTTTTATGTACTGTTCTTCTGATCAGAGATTTGTCTCTCACTAATGCACTAATCCTGTCCTTTGTTACCAGCTCTACCTTGCCTCACTTTCCTTTTTTACCCAACCTTCTGACATGTCGAGTGTTATGTAATATTTAGTTTCCAGTTTTGGTCACTGAGCAGCCGCATCTAGTAACAAAAATTAAATCATCCCCATTTACTTCTATTTGTACCATTAAATTCCCCAAGTGCTGTGCACTCTTCAGAAGTTTTGGCCATTGTGCTGGAAACACATTCTGCCGAAAACTGGCCAGATCAAACTAATTACCATTACAATCCTCTGTTAAAGGTGCAAGTTGCAGGAATTTTGAGATTTTAAACTTTTTTTTGACACAGGAACAAGTTTTAAAAGCCCCTAAGTATCAATCTCTTTTATCTTTTTAAGTTTTATGTTTATAAATTCTGCTTTTTAGCGCTATTCCATAATTTTGATCCTTGTTTTATCTGGAATTTGTTTCTTCTGTTTTACACTTTAATTTAGAGTCATAGAGTCATAGGGATGTACAGCATGGAAACAGACCCTTCGGCCCAACTCGTCCATGATATCCCAACCCAATCTAGTCCCACCTGCTAGCACCCAACCCAAATCCCTCCAAACCCTTCCTATCTTAAATGTTGCAATTGTACCAGCCTCCACCACTTCTTCTGGCAGGTCATTCCATACACATACCATCCTCTGCATGAAAAAGTTGTCCCGTAGGTCTCTTTATATCTTTCCTCTCTCACCCTTAACCTATGCCCTCTAGTTCTGGACTCCCCGACCCTAGGAAAAAGACTTTGCCTATTTACCCAATCCATGCCCCTCATAATTTTGTAAACCTCTATAAGGTCACCCCTCAGCCTCCGACGCTCCAGCGAAAACAGCCCAGCCTATTCAGCCTCTCCCTGTAGCTCAAATCCTCCAACCCTGGCAACATCCTTGTAAATCTTTTCTGAACCCTTTCAAGTTTCACAACGTCTTTCCGATAGGAAGGAGACCAGAATCGCACACAATATTCCAATAGTGGCATAACCAATGTCCTTTACAGCCGCTACATGACCTCCCAACTTCTGTACTCAGTACACTGACCAATAAAGGAAAGCATACCAAACGTCGCCTTCACTATCCTATCTACTTGCGACTCCACTTTCAAGGAGCTATGAACCTGAACTCCAAGGTCTCTTTGTGGAGAACACTCCCTCTGACCTTACCATTAAATGTATAAGTCCTGCTAAGATTTGCTTTCCCAAAATGCAGCACCTCGCATTTATCTGAATTAAACTCCATCTGCCACTTCTCAGCCCATTGGCCCACATGGTCCAGATCCTCTTGTAATCTAAGGTAACCCTCTCCACTGTCCAATACACCTCCAATTTTAGTGTCATCTGCAAACTTACTAACTATACTTCTTATGCTCACATCCAAACATTTATATACATGACAAAAAGCATTTAAAAGGCATTTGGACAAATACATGGATAGGAAAGGTTTAGAAGGATATGGGCCGAGCGCAGGAAAATGGGGTTAGCACTGATGGATATTTTGATCTGCATGGACTAGTTTGGGTTGAGGGCTTGTCTCCACACTGTAGGACTCTACGACTCTATGCTGCTGTTCTAATCTTCCTATTCCATATGCTCACTAGTTTTACTCGGACTAGTTTTACTCGGGCTCCTTGGTGCTGGACATTTAAACTAAAACTCACTGATCAATAAACTCTACGGACAAGGAAACCATTCTTAATGGATTGCAAACGATCAGTTATCAACATAACAAATGCTTGTTCAATACATTCTTCCCAATGTATCAATTTGATATAGTAATATTTCAGAATCATTAGCTTATTTAATAACCAGATCATAAATTTGTGCGAAGCTTTTTAATATGCATTAATTTCAAGAAATTGTTTCTCTTGTACATATTGGCTTTATAGAGTTTTGGAAACGAAGTTGCAAATTTGATTTTGTAAATATTTAATGCAACTGTTTTTGAATTAATTGTAATGCTATCATGCAACTGTGATAAAACACCACATGCCTAATCAAGGTTATATCATTCTCACTAAAGGTGTCAAACTTCTGAGGAAATTTAATTTGAAATCTATTCGTCTTTTAACCTTAATTTAACACACTATTGCTTTCCATAATTCTTAATATCTGTCTACTGTTGAACAAATTCCCAACTGTCAGGCAAATGTTGACTGACTGTGAAAGATGTTAGCTTGCTGTCAAGGAAACAGAAACCTGACCCTAAGAAAAGTGAAGACACTGCAAATTCCGAGATCATCTGTTTACATTTTGAAGTACTGAGAGATGTGAGGATAGATTTTTTAACTTGCCACCCAACTGTAGAATTTGAATTTTGCGTTGGCAACAAGTTAAGGAGTCTCATCAATATTCACTTAAAATTAATGGAAATTTAAAATTTAAGTGTTTCTATACTGGGTGGTGAATTTTAATACCAGTTTTATGCCCAGGCAGAAAGTTTAAAACCCTAGAAAGAAATCAGAGTTAACATTTAGGGTTCACTGACTCTTCCACAGAATGTTAACTCTAATATACCGTATCTGTTAATCTTCAGACCATTAGTTTTGTACTATATGGTCATGTATGGTGTGTGTGATAAAATTGGGAACAGAATTTCAAGCAGAACTTGGAAAAGTGGGATCTTCTTCTAGAACATAAAGATCAGACAATTGTAGATGGATTCTGAAATACATCAATCTGTTGTAACAAACTCTATGATGTTAAAATCATAGAATCCCTACAGTGTTGAAACAGGCCCTTTGGCCCAATAAGTCCACACCAACCCTTCCATGAGTAGCCCACTCAGACCTATTCCCTTATCCTATGTGTAAACTCTAAACAGACAGTCACCTGAGTCTGGAATTGAACCCAGGTCCCTCGTGCTGTGGGGCACAGTGCTAACCACTGAGCCATTGTGCCGCCCCTTGTGAGAAGACTTTCCTGTGATGGCATTCCCTTTAGTCAAGCCATCTTTCCCCTCAATTTGGTATCAGTACTCTCTATAAGTTATATCTGACAACTTTCTGTGGTGAAGAATTCTACAGGTTCACTACCCTTTGACAAAATCTTTCCTCATCTCAGTCCTAAATTGTCTACCCTGTATCCTGGAATGTATCCTGGTGTTCCAGAATTCCCAAAGGAAAAATCATGCTCCCTGCATCTAATCTGTACAGCCATGTTAGAAGTTCATTCATTTCAATTAAATCCCCTTTCATTCTTCTAAACTCAATTGACTACATTCCCAGTTAAAACAATCACTGACATTTCTGGGAGGTAATTAGTGCCCTCTTTTGTGAAGACAAAACTAAAATATGTTCAATTCTTGTGCCATTTATTTGTTACCTATTACAATTTTCCTGGCTTCTGAATGATGTTTGCCAAAACCACTCATGTTCAAATATTTGAGGTATTCTACCCTTTCAGGTGATCTCAGGTAATCTGGAACCTTTTAGCTGGGTTCAGGTTATGCTGACAAAAATTTAGGATTGTCAGTTGGATTTATTGTGGGTGGCCTTGCATGTACTGGAAACTACAAAAATTACACACTGGACCCTGATCTTTGCAGATAGACAGAACATATATAATATATATGTGACAGCCATCTGTTGGTTCATTTGTTTCAGGAAAATGCTCTGACCAATCAGCATCAACCTACCTAGCTTATAATTTAAACAAAGCCTAGCTTCATTTTTAAAATATACATTCGAAATGTTTGGCATCACTGACTAAGCCTCCATTTGTTACCCATTTGTTAATGCCTGTAGGGTAGTTAAAAGCCAATCAGATTGCTCTGGGACTGGTATCATATGTGGGTCAAATCAGGTAATGATGAAAAATTTCCCACCCGAAAGGGATATTGGTAAACTAGATTTTA
This sequence comes from Chiloscyllium plagiosum, assembly GCF_004010195.1. Classification (NCBI taxonomy): domain Eukaryota; kingdom Metazoa; phylum Chordata; class Chondrichthyes; order Orectolobiformes; family Hemiscylliidae; genus Chiloscyllium; species Chiloscyllium plagiosum. Next base: position 91,356,363 of record NC_057711.1, read on the forward strand.
TTTTTAGATAATAAACTGTGGTTACAAGATAACCATCAGGTGAGCTTTTTATGCTAGATTTTTTAAACATTCAAAATTTCACCATCTATCAAGGCAAGATTCAAATAATGTACCCCAGAACATTTTTCTAGATTTATAGTCCAGTAATTTATAGTCCACCAAGCCACCACTTCCGCTAGTTTGGTGTATTCACCATAACACTGCCTCTACCAATCAGATTTCACTTACCAAATAATCAATACTTTTCTCATGCAGTAGAAATGGTAGCATTCCCCTTGAATTGGTATTCCTACAAACTGTTCTTACGATTACAAAACGAAAAGCTATGTCTTTTTATCAACAATATTCAAGTATTATACCACCAAATGAAAACTGAGCATCATGAAACAAGCTTGTTGCATTAAAATTTGTTTAAGTACAGAAAAAAAAGCATGGATACAGAGGAAAAAAATTAACAGCATGTATAGATTAAAGAGCCCATTGAGCAAGTTATGCCATTCACTATGATCACAGTTGGTCTTGGGCTTGAATTTGGGTGTTTCATGAGGGTCACTGGAACACCTTTTCTTGATATAAATGACTTGGATATTGGAATAGAGAATGAAATTTCAAGAAAGCAGGTATGAAATTTTATGGGATCTTGGGCTTTGTAAGTAGAGGCATTGAGGACAAAAACAAGGAAGTTATGTTGAACTTTTCTAAAGCACAGGTTACTATCCAATTGATGTATTGCATCCAGTTCTGGTTACCACAAGTCAAAAGGATGTGAGGACACAGTCTCAGCATAAAGGGTTGATGATTAAGGCTTAAGATGAGGATAAATAAATTAAAGGATTTTGAATCTTTGGAGTTCTCTATGCCAGAGGGCAATGCATGTACCATCACAGACTATGTTAAAGACTTGGATAGGCAGATGTTTGGTCTCAGGGAATGAAGAGATATGGAATTGGGTGGAAAAAGTGAAGCTGAAGTTCAAGAACAGTGATTGTAATAGCAAAGAAGGCTCACTGAACCATATTGTTTGCATATTATGATAACAAAAGCAATAATCTCAAGAAGGGTCATACTGGACTCAATGTTAACTCTGTTTCTTTTCCCCACAGATGCTGCCAGATTTGTAGAGTTTCTTCAGCATTCCCTGTGTTGGTTTACTACTTACCTTTTTCACACCACCTTTAAAATCAGTTTCAATATTATAACATAGAATAGTACAGCATAGTACTAAGACCAAACTAACTAAAGTACCCTTCATTTTACTATTACCCATGTGTCTATGCAGGAGTCACTTAAATGTCCCTGTTATCTGACTCTACTACCACTGCTGACAGTGCATTCCATGCACCCAACACTATGTAAAGAACTGACCTCTCCCCTAAACCTTCCTCCAATCACTTTAAAATTATGTCCCCTTCTGAGAGCCATTTTTGCCCTGGGTAAAGGTCTGACTATTCACTCTATATATGCCTCTCATCATCTAGTATACCTTTATCAAGTTGCCTTTCACTCCTCTTCACTCCAGTGAGAAAAGTCCTAGCTCCCTCAACCTTTCTTCATAAGACATGCCCTCCAGTCCAGGCAGCATCCTGGTAAATCTCCTCTGCACCTTCTCTAAAGCTTCCACATCCTTTCTATAATGAGGTGACCAGAACTGAACACAATATTTCAGGAATGGTCTAACCAGGACTCTTTTGAGCTGCAACGTAACCTCACGGCTCTTAAATTCAATCCCCCTGCTAATGAAAGCCAATACACCGTATGCCTTCTTAAACCTATCAACATGGTTGGCAAGTTTAAGGTATCTATGGACATGGACCCTAAGAATCCTGCCTTTAACCATGTATTCAAATTTGACCTTCCAAAATGAATCACTTCACACTTTTCCAGATTGAACTCCATCTGCCACTATTCTATATCCAGGCAGCCAGATCTCCCTGCATCCAATGCCTTTTTACTTTCTGAATGAGCCTACAATGGGGAACCTTACCAAACGCTTTAGTAAAATCCACGTACGCCACTTCCACTGCTTACCTTCATCAATGTGTTTTATCATATCCTCAAAGAATTCAATAAGGTTTGTGAAGCATGATCTGTCCCTCACAAAGCCATGATGACGATCTCTAATCAAACTATAGTTTACCAAAATATTCATAAATCCTGTCTCTCAGAAACTTCTCAATTAATTTGCCCACCACAGACGTAAGACTGACTGGTCTATAATTCCCAGGATTATTCCTATTCCCTTTCTTGAACAACATTTGCCACCCTCCAATCTTCTGGCACTACTCCAGTAGATAATGAAGACACAAAGATCATCACTAAAGGTGTAGCAATCTCTTCACTCGCTTCCTGTGATAACCTTGAGTATGTCCATAAGGGGACTTACTTATCCTTATGTTTTTCAAAATTCTCAGAACATCAACCTGTCTGGGCAAATTTGGCATTGTCATCATAAATGACAGGGTCCCTCTTAATAATGAATACTTTGCTTCAATAATCACCTGAGGACCTCCCATACCTTCTCTGACTCCAGCCACAAGTTCCTTCCACTATCCCTGATCAGCCCTTCCCTTACTCTGGCCATCTTCTTGTTCCTGACATAAAAGAATGCCTTCGGGTTTTTCTTAACCCTACCCGGGTTAAGAGGCTGAGGCTAAGGGCTTATAGAGGTTTACAAAATTATGAGAGGCATGGATAGGGTAAATGGGCAAAGTATTTTCCATGGGATGGGGGAGTCCAGAAGAGAGGGCATAAGTTTTGGGTGAGAGGGGAAAGATATAAAAGAGACCTAAGGGGCAATTGGGTATGGAATGAGCTACTAGAGGAAGTAGCTCAGACTGGAGACTGGTACAATTGTAACATTTAAGAGGCATTTGGATGGGTATATGAATAGGAAGGGTTTGGAGGGATATGGCTGGGTGCTGGCAGGTGGGACTAGATTGGGTTGGGATATCTGGTCGGCATGGACGGCTTGGACCAAAGGGTCTGTTTCCATGCTGTACATCTCTATGACTGTATGACTGGAGGATTGCAAATGTTATGCCCTTGTTCAAGAAGGGCAGTAGAGATGACCCAGGTAATTATAGACCAGTGAACCTTACTTCTGTTGGAGGAAAGATTTTGGAAAGGATTATAAGGATTATAATCATCTCGCAAGCAACAATTTGATTTCAGATAGTCAACATGGTTTCGTCAAAGGCAGGTCGGTCTCACAAACCTCATTGAGTCTTTTGAGAAGGTGACCAAGCATGTAGATGAGGGTAGGGCAGTTGACGTGGTATACATGGACTTCAGTAAAGCCTTTGATAAGGTTTCACATGGTAGGCCATTGGAGAAAATGCAGAGGCATGGAATTGAGGGTAATTTAGCAGTTTGGATAAGAAACTGACTTTCTCAAAGAAAGCAGCGAGTGGTGGTTGATGGAAAATATTCAGTCTGGAGTCCAGTTACTAGTGATGTGGCACAAGGATCTGTTTTGGGACCACTCCTGTTTGTCATTTTTATAAATGACTTAGACGCAGGCATAGGCGGATGGATTAGTAAGTTTGCAGATGACACTAAAGTCAGTGGAGTAGTGGACAGTATGGAAGAATGTTACAGATTGCAGGGGGACTTAGATAAACTGCAGGCTTGGGCTGAGAGGTGGCAAATGGAGTTTAATGCAGCTAAATGTGAGGTGATGCACTTTGGGAAGAATAACAGGAAGGCAGAGTACTGGGTCAATGGAAAGATTTTTGGTAGTGTGGATGTGCAGAGGGATCTTGAAGTCCATGTATATAGATCCCTGAAAATTGCCACCCAGGTGGATAATGCTGTTAAGAAGGTATACAGTGTGTTAGGTTTCACTTGTAGAGGGACTGAGTTCCGGAGCCGCAATATTATGCTGCAACTATACAAAACATTAGTGCGGCCACACTTGGAATATTGTGTACAGTTCTGGTTGCCATATTTCGGGAAGGATGTGGAAGCATTGGAAAAGGTGCAGAGGAGATTTACCAGGATGTTGCCAGGTCTGGAGGGAAGGTCTTATGAGGAAAGGCTGAGAGACTTGGATCTGTTCTCATTGCAAAGAAGAAGACTAAGAGGGGATTTGATAGAGACCATACAAGCTGATCAGAGGATTAGATAGGGTAGACAGTGAGTCTTTTTCCTAGGATGGTGACATCAGCTTGTACGAGGAGGCATAAATACAAATTGAGAGGTGATAGATTTAAGACAAATGTCAGAGGCAGGTTCTTTACTCAGAGAGTGGTAAGGGCGTGGAATGCCCTACCTGTCAACATAGTTAACTCAGCCACATTTGGGATATTTAAACAATCCTTGGATGAGCACATGGATGATGATGGGATAGTGTAGGGGGACAAGCTGAGAATAGTTCACGGGTCAGCACAACATCGAGGACCAAAGGGTCTGTTCTGCGCTGTATTGTTCCATGTTCTATTTTGCATCATTGTTTACTGTGGAGGAGGATGTGGAAGACATAGAATGTGGGGAATTAGATGGAGATATCTTGAAAAACATCCATATTGCAAAGGAGGAAGTGCTGGATGTCCTGAAACACACAAAGGTGAATAAATCCCCAAGACCTGATCAGGTGTACCCTCGAACTCTAGAAAGCTAGGGAAGTGATTGCTGGGTCCCTTGCTGAGATACTTGTATCATCGATAGTCACAGGTGAGGTGCCAGAAGACTGGAGGTTGGTTAACGTGGTACCACTATTTAAAAAAGGTGGTAAGGACAAGCGAGGGAACTATAGACTAGTGAGGCTGATGTTGGTGGTGGGCAAGTTGTTGGAGGGAATCCTGAGGGACAGGATATACATGTATTTGGAAAGGCAAGAACTGATTAGGGATAGTCAACATGGCTTTGTGCATGGGAAATCATATCTCACAAACTTGATTGAGTTTTTTGTTACTTCCTCTTCAAAGAGGATTGATGAGGGCTGAGCGTTGGACGTGATCTATATGGACTTCAGTAAGGCATTTGACAAGGTTCCCCATGGGAGACTGGTAAGCAAGGTTAGATCTCACGGAATACAGAAAGAACTTGCAATTTGGATACAGAACTGACTCAAAGGTAGAAGACAGAGGGTGGTGGTAGAGGTTTGTTTTTCAGACTGGAGGCCTGTGACCAGTGGAGTTTCGCTGAGCGTTGGACGTGATCTATATGGACTTCAGTAAGGCATTTGACAAGGTTCCCCATGGGAGACTGGTAAGCAAGGTTAGATCTCATGGAATACAGGGAGAACTAGCTATTTGGATACATAACTGGCTTGAAGTTAGAAGACAGGCTTCCAGACTGGAAGAACAACCTTCTTCCACTACCCTCTGTGACCAGTAATATTACCACAAGAATTTGACACTGAGTCCACTACTTTTCATCATTTATATAAATGATTTGGATGTGAACAGAGGAAGTATAGTTAGCAAATTTGCAGATGACATCAAAATTGTAGGTGTAGTGAACGGTGAAGAAGGTTACCTCAAATTACAACAGGATCTGGATCAGATGGGCCAATGTGCTGAGGAGTGGCAGATGGAGTTTAGATAAATGTGAGGTGCTGCATTTTGGGAAAGCAAATCTTAACAGAACTTATACACTTAATGGTAAGGTCCTAGGAAGTCTTGCTAAACAGAGATCTTGGAGTGCAGGTTCATAGTTCCTTGAAAGTGGAGTTGCAGGTAGATAGGATAGTGAAGGCGGTGTTTGGTATGCTTTCCTTTATTGGTCAGAGTATCGAGTACAGGAGTTGGGAGCTCATGTTGCGGCTGTACAGAACATTGGTTAGGCTCCTTTTGGAATTTTGCATGCAATTCTAGTCTTCCTCCTATTAGAAGAATGTTGTGAAATTTGAAAGGGTCCAGAAAAGATTTAGAACATAGAAACGTACAGCACAGAACAGGTCCTTTGGCCCATGACATTGTGCCGAGGTTTAATCCTAATGTAAAATATAGTAGATTAGATCACTTACAGTGTAGAAACAGGTCCTTCAGCCCAACAAGTCCACACAGACCTACTAAAGCGCAACCCACCCATACCCCTACATTTACTCCTTCACCTAACACTACAGGCAATTTAGCATGGCCAATTCACCTGACCTGCACATTTTTGGACTGTGGGAGGAAACCGGAGCACCCGGAGGAAACCCATGCAGTCACGGGGAGAATGTGCAAACTCCACACAGTCTGTTGCCTGAGGCGGGAATTGAACCTGGGTCTCTGGTGCTGTGAGGCAGCAGTGCTAACCACTGTGCCACCTTGCCACCCTATGCACACCTCAACTCACTGCTATCCATGTGCAAGTCCAGCAGTTGCTTACATGTCCCCAATGACTCTGTTAAAGATGTTGCCAGGGTTGGAAGATTTGAGCTATAGGGGGAGTTTGAATGGGCTGGGGCTGTTTTTCCCAGGAGCGTCGGAGGCTGAGGGGTAACTGTATAGAGGTTTATAAAATCGAGGGGTATGGACAGGATAAATAGACAAAATCTTTTCCCTGGGGTGGGGGAGTCCAGAACTACAAGGCATCGGTTTAGAACGAGAAGGGAATGATATAAAAGGGACCTGCAGGTCAACGTTTTCATGCAGAGTGTGGTGTGTGTATGGAATGGGTTGTCATAGGAAGTGGTGGAGGCTGGTGGAATTGCAACATTTTAAAAGGCATTTAAATGGGTCTATGAATAGGAGGTGTTTGGAGAGATATGGGCCAGGTGCTGGCAAATGGGATTAGATTTGGTTGGGATATTTGGATCGGATGTACGAGTTGGACGATGCTGTATATCTCTATGAGTATGACTCTGACACAGGCCTTTTTAAACTATCTAATCTACCTGCATTGCCACTTCAGTGATCTGTGGACCTGCACACTCAGCCCTCACTGCACATCAATATTCCTAAGAGTTCTGCTATTCACTGTATAATTTCCACCTGTACTTGACCTTCCAAAATGCATCACCTCACTTTGGTCCAGATTAAATCCAGCTGCCATTTCTCTGCCCATGCCTCCAACCTATCCGTATCCTGCTGTATCATCTGCTAATCCTCTTCACTATCCACAACTCCACCAATCTCTGTATTGTCAGCAAACCTATATAGACCAGCTATATTTTCCTCCAAATTATTTATATAGATCATGAACAGTACAGTTACCAGCACTGATCCCTGGGGAATACCATTAGTTACAAGCTTCCACTCTGAAAAGCATTGTTCCACCATTACCCTCTGTCTCCTATGACTAAGCCAGCTCTGTATCCATCTTGCCAGCTCACCCTTGACACCATGGTGACTTTACCTTTTGTACCAATCTGCCATGAGGTATATTGTGAAAGGCATTCCTGATTTCCATGTAGACAATATCAACCACTTTTCCCTCATCAATCATCTTCTTCACCTCCTCAATCAAGTTAGTGAGGCAGGTCACCTCTCCCGCATAAAACCACCCTGCCTGAGGCTTTGAAGTTCATTTGCTTCTAAATACATATGGATCGTGTTTCTGGGAATCTTTTCAATAATTTCCCGATCACTGACATGAAACTCACTGGCCTGGAATTTCCAGGATTATCCCTATTACTCTTCTTATACAATGGGACAAAAAATGGCCCATCTCCAATCCCCTCAGAACTCACATATGGCCAAAGAGGATACAAAGATGTCTGTCAATGCTCCAGCAATTTGTTCTCTTCACTCCCTCAATATTCTGGGATAGATTCCATCAGGACCCGGGGGCTTTAAAACTTTTTAAGATGCACATTTATTTCTTTTTTAATCGCAACTTGGCTTAGAAACTCGACACTCCCTTCCCTGAGATCCATTCTCTATCGATTCCTTCTCTTTGGTGAATACTGACACAAAATATTGGTTTAGAACCTTGCCCATCTCTTCTGGCTCCATACATCGATTCCTTCCTTGAGTGGGCCTTTCTCGGGCTACACTCTTGCTTTTCATATATATATAAAAAGCCTTGGGATTCTCATTCAATCCTGTTTGCTAATGACCCCTTTTTTATCCCTTCTAACTTCTGAAATGCTCCCCCACTGAAACTTCATTCACCTAGCCAGTCTCATTTCCCAAACCAGGTCCAGTATAACCCCTTCCCTGGTTGGACTGTTTACACATTGTGTCAAGAAACCCTCCTGAATGGTCCTTACAAATTCTGCCACCTCCAAACGGACCCCACCACCAAGGATATATTTCCCTCCCCTCCTCTATCAGCTTTCCGTAGAGACCACTCCCTCCGCGACTCCCTTGTCAGATCCATACCCCCCACCAACCCAACCTCTTAGGTCAGGATCACAGTGAAACAGACTGGGATCACGGATAGTTAGGTCAGGATCACGGTGAAGCAGACTGGGATCACATTTAATTAGGTCAGGATCACAGTGAAACAGACTGGGATCACGGATAGTTAGGTCAGGATCACGGTGAAGCAGACTGGGATCACATTTAATTAGGTCAGGATCACAGTGAAACAGACTGGGATCACGGATAGTTAGGTCAGGATCACGGTGAAGCAGACTGGGATCACATTTAATTAGGTCAGGATCACAGTGAACCAGACTTGACCTCTCCGCCTCCACCCTACTCCGACCTATCACCCTCACCTTGACCTCTTTCCACCTATCACATTTCCAACGCCCCTCCTCCAAGTCCCTCCTCCCTACCTTTTATCTTCTCCTGCTGAACACTCTCTGCTCATTCCTGAAGAAGGGCATGTGCCCGAAACGTCGAATCTTCTGTTCCCTGGATGCTGCCTGACCTGCTGTGCTGTTCCAGCAATAAAGTTTCAACCTTACAAATTCTGCCCCATCCAAGCTCTGACCACTAAGTGAGTCCCAGTCAATATAGGGGAAGTTAAAATTATGCATCACAACACCTGTTTTTACATTGTTCCATAATGTCTCTACATATTCTCTCCTCTACCTCCTGCTTGGTGTTAGTAGGCCTGTGGTATTGTGATCTCACCTTTTCTGATTCCTGAGTTCTATCCATATTGCCTCGTTGCAGGAGTCCTCTGATGTATCCTCCCTCAGTGCAGCTTAACATACTCCGTTACCAGTAATGCAACTCCCCCGCCACTTTTACATCCTTTTCTATCACACTTGAAAGATCTAAGTCCTGGAACATTTAGCTGTCAGTCCACTCCCTCTTTCAGCCAAGTCTCTGTATTTGCAATAATGTCATAGTTCCAAGTACTAAACAAAACTAAGTTCATCCACCTCGCCTATTATTCTTTTCAATTTGAAACTCACATTTTTTTTAGAAAACCTCCCCATGTCTTCCCAACAGTATTTCCCTGCCTGTTCTTGTTCTTAGTCATGTTTGCCTTGGCTTCTACCTCCTCCATCAATTTCTGCATTTACTGCCCTAACCCCCCACCCCCAAGGACATCAGTCCCAGTCCTGCACAGGTGTAACCCATCCAAGTTGTTTGTACAGGTCCCACCTGCCCCAGAACTGGTCCCAATGCCCCACAAATATGCAACCCTCTCCCTCGGACCATCTTTTCAGCCATTGTTCATCCTATATATCCTGCAGTTTCTACTCTGACTAGCTTACATCACTGGTAGTAATCCTGAGATAATTACCTTTTTGAGGTTCTACAAGTCAACTATCTTCCTGGTTATCTATATTCTGCTTTTAGGACCTCATCCCTTTTACCTATGACGTTAGTACAAATGTGTACCATGACCATGTTCGTCTTCCGCTTTCAAAATGTCCTGCAACCGCTCAGACATCCAGGACCCTAGAACTAGGAAGGCAACCATCCTGGAGTCTTTTTTTGCAGCCAGAGAAATGCTTATCTATTCCCCTTATGATTGAATCCCCTATAACTATAGCATTTCTATGCCTATTTCCCCCTCCCTCTGCAACAAAGCCAACCATGGTGCCACACCTTTGGCAGCTGCTGTTATCCTTTGAGAGGTCAATCCACTCAACAGTACCCAAAACGGTGTCTCTGTTTGGCAGGGGAATAGCCACAGGAGATTCCTGCACTGCCTGCTTGGCCCTCCTGCTATGTCCTGGTCACCTGCTCTCTTTCTCCCTCTGAAGTATGAGTCTGTGGTGTGACCACCTCTTTATACGTGCTATCCACGAAACTTAATGCCTCATGAATGCTCCACAGAGCCCCTAGACGCCACTCCAACTCCGAAACTTGGGCTTCCAGGAGCTGCAGCTGGAGACACTTCTTGCACACTTGCAGGTGCAGGGCACTGGAAATGTGCCCAGCTTCGCACACTGAACAAGAACAAGAACACTGCCTCACAGCACCAGGGTCCCAGGTTCGATTCCAGCCTCGGGTGACTGTGTGAAGTTTGCACATTCTCCCCATGTCTGCGTGGGTTTCCTCCAGTTTCCTCCCACAGTTCAAAGATGTGCAGGTTAGGTGAATTGGCTATGCTAAATTGTCCATAGTGTTAAGTGCGTTAGTCAGAGGGAAATGGGTCTGGGTGGGTTACTCTTCGGAGGGTCAGTGTGGACTGGTTGGCCCGAAGGGCCTGTTTCCACACTGTAGGGAATCTAATCGAATAGCAGACTACAATTTGGAGCTCTCCTCCCATTTCTTAACCCTTTAAGTGAATTAATCCATACAATATTAAATACATTTAATACTGATTTGAAGCTCTCTGTTCTGATAAGTAGCAATTTCTTTAAAGTAACCTGTGATTCACCAACAGTTTCCAGAAACTGTTTAGGCTCGCACTCCATTACCCAATGGAACTCTTGCCGCTGACCGTCTTCTTATGATGTTTCGTCTCCTCTGACCCTTATCTCTCCTTTCCTTTTTTTGGTTGGAGGAGGAAGGAGGGATGGAAACCACTATAGTAATGTAATGTTTGGGGCTAACCATTCCTTAACAGCAAGTTCTTCCATGAACTCTTCGCACCCGCGCTGACTGCTCTATCCACTCCCAGAATGCAAATGAGTGATGTCTCAGCACCCTTTGGTTGGATGAGCAGTTATTATGGTGATAATAATAATAATATCACCAATTATTATTATTATTGGTGATTGAATCTGCATATTGATTGAACTATAAAAGCATCCAGGGAACAGGAGAATCGACGTTTCGGGCATAAGCCCTTCTTCAGGAATGAGGAAAGTTTGTCTAGCAGGCTAAGATAAAAGGTAGGGAGGAGGGACTTGGGGGAGGGGCATCGGAAATGTGATAGGTGGAAAGAGGTCAAGGTGAGGGTGATAGGTCAGACTGGGGTGGGGGCGGAGAGGTCGGGAAGAAGATCTCAGGTTAGGATTTCCATCTCAGGCGACCGAATCAACACGGACATCTACTACAAACCGACCGACTCCCACAGCTACCTGGACTACACCTCCTCCCATCCTGCCCCCTGTAAAAACGCCATCCCATTCTCCCAACTCCTTCGTCTCCGCCGCATCTGCTCCCAGGAGGACCAGTACAAAATACGTACAACACAGATGGCCTCCTTCCTCAAGGACCGCAATTTCCCCCCCGACATGGTCGACGGTGCCCTCCACCGCATCTCCTCCACTTCCCGCTCCTCCGCCCTTGAGCCCCGCCCCTCCAACCGCCACCAGGACAGAACCCCACTGGCCCTCACCTACCACCCCACCAACCTCCATGTACAGCGCATCATCCGCCGTCACTTCCGCCACCTCCAAACAGACCCAGCACCAAGGATATATTTCCCTCCCCTCCCCTATCAGCTTTCCGTAGAGACCACTCCCTCCGCGACTCCCTTGTCAGATCCACACCCCCCACCGACCCAACCTCCACTCCCGGCACCTTCCCTTGCAACCGCAGGAGGTGCAACACTTGCGCCCACACCTCCCCCCTCACTTCTCTCCAAGGCCCCAAGGGAAACTTCCATATCCGCCACAGATTCACCTGCACCTCCACCCACATCATCTACTGCATCCGCTGCAGCCGGTGTGGCCTCCTCTATATTGGGGAGACAGGCCGCCTACTTGCGGAGCGATTCAGAGAGCACCCCTGGGCCACCCGGACGAACCAACCAAACCAACCTGTGGCACAGCATTTCAACTCCCCCTCCCACTCCACCGAGGATATGCAGGTCATTGGACTCATCCACCGCCAAACCACAACAACCCGACGGTCGGAGGAGGAGCATCTTATCTTCCGACTGGGAACCCTCCAACCGCAGGGGATGAACTTGGACTTCACCAGTTTCTTCATCCCCCCTCCCCCCACCTTGTCTCAGCCGGATCCCTCCAGCCCGGCACCCCCTTCCTGACCTGCAG
>NC_057711.1:91368717-91397017 GCF_004010195.1 Chiloscyllium plagiosum
GACCTCTCCGCCCCCACCCCCGTCTGGCCTATCACCCTCACCTTGACCTCTTTCCACCTATCACATTTCCGACGCCCCTCCCCCAAGTCCCTCCTCCCTACCTTTTATCTTAGCCTGCTAGACAAACTTTCCTCATTCCTGAAGAAGGGCTTATGCCCGAAACATCGATTCTCCTGTTCCCTGGATGCTGCCTGACCTGCTGCGCTTTTCCAGCAACACCTTTTCAGCTCTGATCTCCAGCATCTGCAGACCTCACTTTCTCCTTATTGATTGAACTAACCAAACTGGTAGCAACGCGATGGAGGAGAATTTCCTTGAATGTATGAGAGATGGTTTCCTTAGCCAATGCATCTTGGAACCAACTAGAGAGCAGGCTATCCTAGACCGGGTATTGTGTAATGAGAGAGAATTAATTAGCAAGGCTGTGGTGTGAGATCCTTTCAGGAAGAGTGACCATATGATAGAATTCTCATCCATTAAGATGGAGAGTGACATAGTTAAATACAAGACTATGGTCATAAACTGAAAGAAAGTTAACTTTGGTATGAAACATGCATCGACTAGGAAAAGCTGGCCAAGGTGTTGATGGTGGATAGGCAATGGCAGACATTTAAAGAACACATAGATGAAATTCAACAATGGTACATCCCTACTGGCATAAGAGTAAAATAGGGAAGGTGGCTCAAACATGGTTAACAAAGGGATAGTGTTAAAGCCAAAGACGAGGCATATAAATAAGGCAGAGAAAGCAGCAATCCCGAGGACTTGGGGAAATTAAAAAATTTAGCAGCGGATTTAATTCAGAAGGGGAAAATAGAATGTGGGAGTAAGCTTGCAAAAAACATAAAAACTGACTGCAAAAGCTTCCATAGATATGTGAACACAAAAAGACTGGTGAAGGCAAATGCAGGTCCCTTGCAGTTAGAATCATGTGAATTCATTGAGATGGCAGAGCAATTGAATAAATACTTTGGATCTGCCTTCACCAAGGAGGACACAGAGATTGCACGATCTACTATGAGAATACTGAATGGTGCCGGCTCAAAGGCCTGAATGATCTACTCTTGCACCAATTTTCTATGCTTCAATGCAAGATTTAGGAAACTAAAATCAGACAGAGCCTGTGAGGAATACAAAGTAAGTAGGAAAGAACTGCCAGGGAGTTAAAAAAGCAAGGGCGGGCCATGATAAGACCTTGTCAAGTAGGCTTAAAGGGAATTCCAAGGCATTCTATATCATTACAAACAAGAGGATAACTCGAGAGAAGGTAGGGCCAACCCAGAATAAAGGAGAGAATATGTGCCGGAGGCAGAGGATGTGGGCCAGATCCTAAAGGAGTACTTTGCATCCGCATTCACCCAGGAACATTTCTGGTTGGAGGTCTGTGACGAGTAGGACTTCTGCTCTTTGCATCCAAGACATTATATAGATCACAAACTTAGATGGATGGGTTAGTAAGTTTGCAGATGACATGAAGATTGGTGGAGTTGTAGATATTGTAAAAGTTGCCAAGAATACAATCGAATATACAACAGTTGGAGATATGGCCAGAGAAATGGCAGGTGGAGTTTAATTCAGGCTAGTGTGAGGTGCTGCACATTGGGAGATCAAATGTTCAGGAAAAGTTTGCTGTTCAGAGTTCTGCTATTAACTATATTAATGTACAGAGGGATCTTGGGGTTCAAGTCCACAGCTCTCTCAAAATGGCAATACAAGTAATTAGGCGGTAAAGACGACATATGGCATTCTTACCTTGATTGGGGCACAGAGCACAAGAGTCAGGGTGTCATGAGTGGGATGCTTTTTGGGGGGGCGGTTTGGTTTGGACTTAATTGGCTGTTTGGCTTACTTCCACACTGGAGAGATTCTATGATTCTAATTTGGGTTAGCACCCCTAGGCGAATTCAAAAAATATTGCAATCAGAATTATAAATGTGCCAAATCCAACCTTTCAGACTGACCATTCTTATTAGTATTACATTGATTTAGCTTCATTTTACCCAATGACAAAATAACCTCCCTTAATACCTCCTTGGAGGAGATATTTGAGGAATATGTTTTGTGATAAATCAAAATAACTTCAATATCCATTTCTAAATGTACTAATATCTAAATTTTAATTACACTTAGAACATACATTTGTTGAGTACATACTCCTCTATTTCCAGCAAGACCTTTCTGTTTAAATTCAACGAAAGATATGTGAAATGTTATGGATTCCCCAACACAGTGACTTATCAAGACATTTACAAATTAAATAGATGTCGATATAGATATATGACCAAAACTTTGAAAAATATTCAATTCCACAATCATGAGCCGATAAGAACCGACACTTAGAAAACTGCCTTAGAAACTGACTACAAATAGAAGCTATCAATAATTGTGCGACGTGATCCAATTGAAATTTCACTCAGCCATTTCATATTCAAATTGCAAAAGTATCGTACATGACACTGAATATATATCAACTATTTTCTCATTCAGGTTCTCTGCATTTAAAATTTGGTAACAAGATTATCTAATTCTTTGACACTGAGGGATGGATTCCCTAAACAGATCATCAGCTCCCGGTTTATGCCTGTTTCCAAGACCAATGTCTGGGAAGATTTTCAATTTGAATAGATCACTGAACAAAATTAGATAATGTGTGCTATGTTAGCTCCCTCCAGCCACTAAAGGTAACAAGTCTTTTTTTCACTCCCTCTCAGGTTTTACATTGCCATGAAGAGCATAAGACATGGAGGATGACAAAATCTTCAGTCATACACCACATGAAGTATGACAAAAAGCATTTAGCTCGCTTTTTAGTACAGCAGGGGTTTCTGAATTATCAAGATAGCAGACCTCCAAATGTCCTTTTGGGTGCCATTTTTACAATCTTGCATTAACAAAATATCCAGTTTTGTATATTTCTATTAACTTCCTATGGTCTTTCTACTAACCTGTCAGTGGCAGTAGTAATACAGAAACTTAGAATATTGATATGCAAATGATACAACATTATCAAGTAAGTTATTGTTTTTAAATAATGCTACCAAATTATCATTAACATGTTTTTCAAAGGCAATGCTAACAAGTGATACAATTCTGCCCTTTTTAATTTGAAAAGAACTTTGTTACATGTTCAGAATTTAGGGTTCATTCCAGTTTAAGAGGACCAAAATGCTTAAATCTGTAGTCAAACATTACATTTTCACAAAGCTAAAACAATGGCAATTTGGTGACAAGGTAGGGTTCAAGTTTCTGAAATTAATCTTATATGCAGCACCACCTTTCAAATAATTATGTCCCATGACATTTTAGCATAAACTTATTTTCAACAAAATAAATTTGAAATAAGGGATGAATTCAAAATAAAATGTAAAATGTGCACTCTTACAAAAACACTGACATTTCTTGGACAATTGTGGAGAATACAGACATAGGCTACAATATTGGGTTTATCATTGGCATGTTTAAATTAAAAGATTTTAATGTAAAAGAATCACATAGTAAATGTTCAAGGTAGAAAAACAGAACAATGTCTTGTATTTTTCTTAAAAGCATGATGCTCAAAATCGTACATATTATGGCTCTTATCGGTATATCTTGAAGTCATTTCTGAACAGATGGAAATAGCATAAATCAGCTTTTATATTTTGTGTTCCATCCAATTGAAGCCTTCTTTCAATGTCTTATTATCACTCCCCCGTGTATCGGGGCAGTCGCTTTTCTCTGAAAGCATTAAGTCCTTCAATCCTGTCTTTTGTTGGAATGACCTGAAAGTTAAAACAAGAAGTTGAGATGCTGAATTCAGGCTCATTGAATTGCTAGACAAGGGAAAACAGCCTGCTGAGGCAATTACTGGAGAAGTTTATATACTACTAATCAGAGTTTATTTTCTAACTTACAAACACAACAATAATGCTTACAGCCTAGCATAACATTAATGTAAAGTAATAATTCTTGTGAGAAAAGCTGAAAGTCATTTCTATACACAGTTAGTAGAAACTGTTTCATCCTTTTTCTGAATTTTCATCTAAAATCCTGAGTCTGTTTTCTTATCATCTTTTAGTACTTTACACTAAATAATGGGCAAGAACAATTCCATAATGTGATCATACCAGATGCAATTTCCTGCTGTAGGTGAACTTCTAGGAAAGAATGCATCAGAAACACTATAAAGCCATTGCTTCAAAAGTAAAATGAATATGATCAAACCTACAAACTGGTCTGATTATATGCTGCTGTTCACATTTTACACTTGCCTTGTCAGCAAGCTGAAAATATGACATCAATATATGTTTAATCAATGATGGCTAATCGTATTACTCAAATCTGAAGTAATTGAAATTGTATTTTTCTAATTGTTCATTTCCAAGAATAATAAGTCATTGTTGTTGAATGTTAAGTACAGGCATGTGGTATAAATGGTTATCAAAAATAGCATCCAAGGACGCACAGGCTAGGTGGACTGGTCATAGCAAATACACATTTACAGGGATAGAGTAGAGGGAGTGGGTTTGGGTTCGGGGGACTCGATCGGCTGAATGCTGTTCTTTTGTGCTGCAGATGTAGTGTTGAGTTTCAATGAAGTTAAAAATCACACAACGCTAGGTTATAGTTCAACAGGTTTATTCTATCCAACTAGCTTTCAAAGTGCTGCTACATATCAGGTTGTTGCGAAGCAGAATTATACGAATCAGAATTTATAGCAACAGGATTGCAATGTCATAGAATGCAATATTAAACAAATTTAACTTAAGTCTTTCATCTTTTAGAATGATTGTATTAGTTTCAGTTCCTTCATATCTAAATCCCAGAGCTTTAAAGTTACATTCTCAAGATATGATTTGGAGATGCCGGTGTTGGACTGGGGTGTACAAAGTTAAAAATCACACAACACCAGGTTATAGTCCAACAGGTTTAATTGGAAACACTAGCTTTTGGAGTGTTGCTCCTTCATCAGGTGGTTCTCAACAATTCTCAAGATAGCTTTTCAAAATAGGTGCTATCTCAGCTCAGATAATGCATTGAGGGTGTGAAGTTAAAGTCTGTGTCCCAATGTTATATCAGACTGATTCTATTTCTAAAGTGGGATATGCAGAATTTTACATGGAATTATGTAGTTTTCATCATAATAAAATGTAATTCTGCATGTACAAATTCACCCCACAAATGTGTGTGTGCAGGGAAGATCAAGTGAGTGTAGTGGGTTATAATCTGTGAGAGGGTGCGAGTGTGAAAGGTGTATGTGTGAGCGTATGGGAGAGAGCTTTCAGGTTAGCCAGGAAAGACCTAAAGAGAGCTAAGAAGAGCCAGGAAAGGACATGAGAAGTCTTCAGCAGGTAGGATCAAGGAAAACCCTAAAGTTTTCTATAGATACATCAGAAATAAAAGAATGACTGGAGTTAGATTAGGGTCAATCAAGGATAGTAATAGGAGGTTGTGCGTGGAATCTGAGGAGATAGGGGAAGGGCTAAATGAATATTTTTCTTCAGTATTCACACTGGAAAAAGACAATGTTGTTGAGGAGGCTATTAGACTAGACAGAATTGAGGTTCACAAGGAGGAGGTGTTGGCAATTTGCAAAGTGTGAAAATAGATAAGACCCCTAGGATTTATACTAAGATTCTCTGGGAAGCCAGGCAGGAGATTGCAGAGCATTTGGCTTTGATCTTTGTCATCACTGTCTATAGGAATAGTGCCAGAAGACTGGAGGATAGCAAATGTCCCCTTGTTCAAGAAGGGGAGCAGAGACAACCCTGGGAATTATAGACCAGTGAGCCTTACTTCAGTGGTGGGTAAAGTGTTGGAAAAGGTTATAAGAGATAGGATTTATAATAATCTAGAAAGGAGTAAGTTAATTAGGGATAATCAACACGGTTTTGTGAAGGGTAGGTCATGTCTCACCAACCTTACAGTCCTTTGAGATGATGACCAAACAGGGGATGAGGGTAAAGTGGTTTTGATGTGATGGAAATGGATTTCAGTAGGGCGCTTGTTAAGGTTCCCTATGGTAGACTATTGCACAAAACACGGAGCATTGGATTGAGGGTGATTTAGCACTTTGGATCAGAAATTAGCTAGCTGAAAGATAGAGGATGGTGGTTGATGGGAAATGTTCATTCTGGAATTCAGTTACCAGTGGTGTACTGCAAGGATCTGTTTTGGGGCCACTGCTATGGTCACTTTTTATAAATGATCTAGATGAGGGCATAGAAGGATGGGTTAGTAAATTTGTAGATGAAACTAAGGTCAGTGGAGTTGTGGATAGTGGCAAAGGATGTTGCAAGTTACAGAGGGACATGCGTAAGCTGCAGAGCGGTGCTGAGCAGTGGCAAATTAAGTTTAATGTAAAAAAGTGTAAGGTGGCTCACTTTGGAAAGAACAATAAAGAGTACTGGGCTAATGGTAAGATTCTTGGTAATATAGATCAGCAAAGAGATCTGAGTCCATCTACATACATTTAATGGTGATATCCACTCTGACACGTCTTGCAGCGTCTGCCATGACAGGATTATATGGTGTTGTCCTGAAGGCCAGGCAGTTTGCTGTGAAGAATGATCTGTTTGAGATTTGGCGGTTGTTTGAAGACGTGAAATGGAGGTGTAGGGAAGATCTTGGTGAGGTGCTCATCCTCATTGATAATGTGGTGCAGCCTGCGAAGAACATAGTTTATTGGCTACCGGAAATTACTGGACAACGAAGGGTACCCTATTGGTTGCAGCTCATGTCTGTCTCCTGAGGAGTTCATTACGGTTTCTCACTGTGGCACGTCGGAATTTGCGGTTGACGAGTTGAGCATCGTACCCTGTTCTTTTGAGGGCATCCTTGAGTACTTCCAAGTGTACATCACGTTCCTCCTCATCTGAACAGCTCCTGAGTATGTGTAGGACTTGTCCGTAGGGAATGGTTGTTTTAATATGTTTCGGGTAGAAGCTAAAGAAGTGTAGCATCGTGAGCTTATCTGTGGATTTGTGGTAGAGTGAGGTGCTGAGGTGCCCATCCTTGAAGGAGATGCATGTATCCAAAAATGAGATAGATACTAAACAGGAAGGGTCACCGGACCTGAAATATTAACTCTAATTTTTCTTCTCACATGCTGCCAGATCTGCTGAGCTTTTCCAGCAACTTCTGTTTTTGGTCCTGATTTACAGCATCCACAATTCTTTCAGTTTTTATATGATGTATCAAGCCTGATTATGTTAGTATGTAATAACAGCAATTCTTTGTGACTGTAATGTGATACAGAACTCACAATGTCTTCAATACCATTAAAATTATACAGGCCAATTTTCAGTCAGGCTAGCTTGTAAGGAAAGTCAAGAAGCATCGGCTCCAAAATCTTTGGACAAACTTCATTAAATTGATTTGTTAACTAAGCTTACACTACAACAGTCAGTACACTCACTATATTGGGAATTTCTATAATATATTACTACTTTCTCACTGTTTTGATTTTTTAAATTTAACATCAGCATGGATGAGTTGGACTGAAAGGTTTGTTTCCATGCTGTACATTATGGACCAAGTCAATCATCAGTCATTTCAGCTACTAATCTTGCCATTTTAACTCTCTGATCTTCCACATGAATTCTCACAACTTTAGGAAGTGAATTTTCGAACTCCTCCAAAATAATCACCTAAGAGAGACATATGTTTACTCTATTCTTAATGCCCTTATCCAATTATCAAAATTATTTTGTTTGATCCCTTCAAACTCAATGTATGTTTTATCAGGGTCCTTCCTTAGATTCCTGAAACATTGTCTGGAGGCTTCTGGCACAAATTTATATGCATTTAAGATGGCTTTCTTTACTTCTTTCATATGCCCCAGATACTTTCTCTGCTAGTGATGCAAATACCTCACTAGCTCTACCTACCAGCTTTGTTTGGATCAACAAAACTCACATGGCCATGCTCAGTTCATTTGTTTAAGCCACTTTCGTAAATGAGATGAAAAAGGCTTCTACATCTTTCTCAGCAAATTTAGGCAATGCATGAATATATTTAAACAGATCCCCACCAGGCCTTTGGCTATGATGGGTTGACTTATCCCCTCACTAAGCTTACCTTGCCTTCACCTCCATCCTTTTAAACCAACTTTCCTGTCTAAGTGCCAATTTCTGAAGTTCAAACTCTCTCTCTTCCTCCCTTTCCTCTATCCCTCTCCTTTTCTTTTTGCTCTGCTTTTAATTGTGATTCAAACGGTTTCATTCCTTTTTCTCTTTTTCTGTTTCTTTTGCCTCTAATTCAAGCTGTTTCATTTTCAACTGAATTTTAGCCATTTCCAAAGACTCTGTTGGCATTTCTAGCAAATTTAAATGCTGAACTATTATTTCTTTTTTTATGGATGAAGATAACTTCAGTAGCTTTGCCTTGTTTACCTTTTGTAAAGCCCCCAACATCCCTTCTTCCACCCCCAGAAACCTCTTGGTGACGGAAAGAGCCATTATTACACCAAGCACTGCTTAAACCAATTGAATTCAACACCCAGAACAAAAGACACTAACACCTACCACTCACTGCCTGTGAGTCTAACAACTCTAATCCCAAATTGGACCTATAAAATAAATCCCGCCAAGAGCCCCCAATCTCTTATGGATCAGGCCAGTCCCCCTCAAAACATTTTTTTAAGAAGGTAGCTCTAACTATTTACTTTTTGTAAAGGCAGATATAAAGTGGATATTCCAGGAGTCATGCAGCTGGTCAAACCATTCAGCTTTAAAGCAAATAGAATATAGAATAACCTATTTGAAAAGGCAACCAACACAATATCGCAACTTTACGAAGCTGTTTCAATCCCTGCAACATCCCATAAAAACACCCCTTGGCAAAAGATAAATTCAAACACAGATTCTTACAGGCAGGAGAAATTTCAGAGAGAAATGATATGAAGATGCTGGTGTTGGACTGGAGGGACAAAGTTAAAAATCACACAATGCCAGGTTATGGTCCAAAAGGTTTATTTACTTGTTGGACTATAACTTGGTGTTGAGATTTTTAACTTCAGATAGAAAGTTCACACAAGACCTCTGTTGAAGCATGGAACCTTTTTTCACTGTAGCTACTTCTCTGCTACTAGTAGATTCTGACTGCCTGCTAAAAACTAAACCAAACTAGAAGCAACCTAAACTGAGAGAACTGGCCACTCTCCTTTCATTGTACAACTGTGTTTAAAGAAAACCTAAAGGCCTCCTCTGATTTGCTGACTTGGGCAGTATCTGTTAGTCATTTCTAGACATGTTGGAATTTTTGCCCTTACAACCTCTCTTGGAGGGGGAAAAAAACCAAGGACAACATAACCTTGTAAAAGGGGCAGCATCATCACAAACACAGAGACAACAATAATAAAGTTTTTACTTCACTGATTGTTATCATGCGCATATTATTTTGAAACATAACTTATACTTCGGTTGCATGTACTTAAAAGTTCTGGTGACAAGGGATTGAAAGTGTATTAATGATCAAGGATGATATATAGCTCTGCCAGGTACAAATTTCTGAGAATGTAACACACCCAAAAAATTGTGCCTGATGAATGGGGGTTAGGTTTTTCATAAGACTGTTCTGTTAAGGGTTTAACTTCTTTTTGGGGGGGTCTCTAGGGATGTCCCTAGATTCCAGTGGAAATTCAACCTGACTCACTTGTAGTGCTTTAGAGGATTCTGATGAATATACTGCCATCAATGTATAAATATGAGAAGCTTCTATGATTTTCACAAGGTTGGTAGGTTGGTATTCAGACAATGCAGGAACCTTTTGTATTCTTGTTGAACTGGAACAAGGAACCATATTGCAGAGCTCAAAGAGCTTTTCAATAAACACTGATCGCCAATTCTATGGACCTCAGCTAAGATAACATCAATTCCTGAAATTTTGCAATGACATAGGAATATCGGACAATGTTGCAGGTGTGGCCAGATGCCCAGGCCTGAAACGAGAATGGGCAACCTTTGAGCAGCCAGGCCCAAAACTATCAGGTCAGGTCAAGCATAAAACATCTGCATAGGACAAAGGTGGGCAAGGCAAGCCCAGACCTGTCCTGGAAAGCAAGACTGGTTTGTGCATATTGGAGTACAATGAGCAGATTCACTAGAGCCTGGACTCCTGCTGTGACCATGTATGGAGGATGGGGCATTCCTTTGACACCATTGGATGATGGACACCATGAGCAGCCCCAGCATCCAGCATCTTCCTTATGTAGTATCAGATATGCCATTGGACACCCTGACTTGACCTAGAAGATCAATTGGCTGAGGGCCAGAGAACATTCTGGAGGATTGCAGTGGGGAGGAATAAGAACAGACAGTAACCTCGCTAGTAACAACCGACCTGGCCTAACAGCAGAGGTCTGGCGAAAGAGAAGACAAACACATGAGGCCAACCTTCAAGTTCATCAGAGCCAACTACAAAGCCTGGCAAATTTCAACGACAGATATAATACTTGTCTGGTAGCCAATGGTACTTTAGATAAGGATTACGACAGAGTAATTAAATGTAAGAATTGGTCTTTTGCGATTTTAGTGCATTTTGTGAATAAAATTGCATTGAATTCCAAATCAACTCTGACCCCTTTGTTCCTCTCAAATGTAGTACCTGAGTGAAACGAGTTTACGAAGAAACTGGTTGAAGTTGTCCAATGCATGCAGAAAATTAGCATCCCTGGAGGGGCTGTGATAAGAAATGGCCAATGGTTACACTGATGTTGAACCTCACCAGCCTTGTATTCCTGATTATCCAGACTCAGGCTACCCCATATAACAGCCCAGATTCAAGGGGGTGAATTACCAGCACATGATTCATTGATTAAAGTCCCACTCTGCTGTCGAGGAAGGGATAATATGCACTTTCAAAGGTAGAACAGAGAAAAGTAACAAGGTGCGACAAAGAGAAGAAAGCATGTTGGTACGCTGCGAACTACAAGAGATAGATACACCCTCAACACTCAGTCCAACTGCCACTCTGCAAAGAACCCCAAATCCCAGACAATCGTGGAGCCCCTTCCAGTCCTGATGAACCCTCTTAACCACCAGTTGCTAAGATATGCAAAGGGTCACAAATATTTTCTACACCATCCCATTCATGGTGGAGCAACTGATAGAGACAGCCCAAAGAATTCCTGCCTTCGAATCCACCTCGAACTCAGATATATTCTTTAAAAACTACTGACAGAATTTTGGACGGATTGATAATTTTCTCAGGGTCAATCTGTTATTAACGTGTTGGAGTCATAGAGATGCACAACACAGAAAAGGCTCTTTGCTCCAACTCGTCAATGCCGACCAGAAATCCTAACCTAATCAAGTCCCATTTGCCACCACTTGACCCATATTGCTCTAAACCCTTCCTATTTGTATACCCATCCAGATGCCTTTTAAATGTTGTATTTGTACCGGCCTTCACCACTTCCTCTGGCAGCTCATTCTATACATGCACTACCATCTGCGTAAAAAAGTTGCCCCCTAGGTCCCTTTTAAAATTTTCACCCCTCACCCTAAACCTATGCCCTCTAGTTCTGGACTCCCCCACCCCAGGGAAAAGATTTATTCTATCCATGCCTCACATGATCTTATAAACCTCTATAAGTCACCCTCAGCCTCCGACACTCCATGAAAAACAGCCCCAGCCTATTCAGCCTCTCCCTACAGATCAAATACTCCAACACTGACAATATCCTTGTAAATCTTTTCTGAACTCTTTCACATTTCACAACATCCTTCCAATTAAAAGGGAGGCCAGAATTGCAAGCACTCTTCCAATTGGCCTAACCAATGTCCTGTAACAGCTGCAACGTGACCTCCCAACTCCTAGACTCAATGCTCTGACCAATAAAGGAAAGCATACCAAACACCCTCTTCATTATCCTATCTACCTGCGACTTCACTTTCAAGGAACAATGAACCTACACTCCTTGTTCAGCAATACTCCCCAGGACCTTATCATTAAGTGAATAAGTCCTGCCCTGATTTGCCTCTCCAAAATGCAGCACCTCACACTGATCTAAATTAAACTCCATCTGCTACTCCTTAACCCATTGGCCCATCTGAGGTCATCTTCTTCGCTGCGCACAACACTAGGAATGCAAAGTACTGGGCTAATAGTAAGATTCTTAGTAGTGTAGATGAGCAGAGAGATCTCGGTGTCCAGGTACACAGATCCTTGAAAGTTGCCACCCAGGTTGACAGGGTTGTTAAGAAGGCATACAGTGTTTTAGCTTTTATTAATAGAGGGATCAAGTTCCGGAACCACGAGGTTATGCTACAGCTGTACAAAACTCTGGTGCGGCCGCACTTGGAGTATTGTGTACAATTCTGGTCACCACATTATAAGAAGGATGTGAGAGCTTTGGAAAGGGTGCAGAGGTGATTTACTAGGATGTTGCCTGGTATGGAGGGGAGGTCTTACGAGGAAAGGCTGAGGGACTTGAGGCTGTTTTCGTTAGAGAGAAGAAGGTTGAGAGGTGACTTAACAGAGACATATAAGATAATCAGAGGGTTAGATAGGGTGGACAGGGAGAGCCTTTTTCCAAGTATAGTGACGGCGAGCACGAGGGGGCATAGTCTTAAATTGAGGGGTGATAGATATAGGACAGATGTCAGAGGTAGTTTCTTTACTCAGAGAGTAGTAAGGGTATGGAATGCTTTGCCTGCCATGGTAGTAGATTCGCCAACTTTAAGTGCATTTAAGTCGTCATTGGACAAACATATGGATGTACATGGAATAGTGTAGGTTAGACGGGCTTCAGATTGGTATGGCTGGTCGGCGCAACATCGAGGGCCGAAGGGCCTGTACGGTGCTGTAATGTTCTATGTTCTATAAGTGCCAGCGAAAGAAAGGGGAATACCTGACTGCATTCTCCAGGCAATTATGGACACAGTTCAATGCTACCTTTTGGACAGCTGAACACAACATAGCTCACTGTGCAGAATAGGCCAATTTGACCAGGCCCCTAGTCTCACATGCTACCAAAGAGAATAAGGAGGCCTGGGATAAATTTGACCCTGCCAATGATACACGCACAGAGATGGATGATCTGGAGAATAGTCTGCATGTGAGAAAAGGAGATGAAGGGGTTAAAACGATCCGAGTCCACCAAGTCTGGAAAGATGAACTTGGTCAGCGTAAATTCCAACTCTGGTCTGATATGAAGTAGGAGACAAATAGAGAGGGCTTTTACAGAGGTATCCCATCCCATACATCCTTGCAGGAAAAGGTCAGGACCAACTACCTCAAGGAGGTTCTACAAGTGAAGCCGGAAAGGCCATTATTCCAGGGAGTACAAGGCACCCCTTCCACAAGCAAATGAGAGATACTCCACTATTTCTGTAAAAACACAAGACAAGCAGTGATAACCCCAGTACAGGATGCTGAGTCCCTCCCAATTTATAACCCCAGTCAGACACATGGCCTGTGACAAGATGTCAGGCCTCACCAAAACAGATAAGTGGCACCAGATGGGATAATATAGAGCAACCCTTATTAGAGGGTAAGATTGGAGACCGCCACATTGAGTTCCTATGGGACATTGGGTGTTATCATACAACCCTGAATCTATCCTGAGACAGATCGGTCCCAGTGCCATGCAAAAAAGATTATCCTAAGCAAATTCATGGGGCACTTACAGGAGGAATCAAACTGCTACATTTAGACTCATGCTGGGCAACACACTTGCTTTCACCTAGCCATATTAGTCAACCTCCACCCAGAGACAGAACAAATCCTGGACTTGGATTTCATGCGATGATGCATACTGCTGTGTCTGGCAGATGCATGATATGAATGAGGCCCAATAGAAGTTTCCATGACGAGATATCTAGACAGGATTTGCAACCTAGGAGAATTGAGATTTAAGTCCACGGAAATGACCACTGACCCAGAGGCACGAGGTACTCTCATGAAGCCTTCGCAGACTGCTGTAGAATGGCTAGCAGGTAGTTATAGATGATCCTGACCCAAAACCTCAGAAGCAACATGGGTTCCCTAAGCAAGGTGAGGGTGGATGTTGCCAAGGTCATAAACAGGTCTCACAATCAGGATCCTGCACCCAGTAATCTCCAACAACCATTCCCTAATCTGGCCAGTTAGGAAACCAGACAGGTCCTGGAAGCTGACAATTGACCACCGGGAGCTTAATGAAAAAGCATCCATAACAGCACCAATAGTAGGGAATAGCCCTAAAACCCTGATGAAACAAGTCCCCCATGCCTAATATTTCCCTCTGCTGGACATTCTAGGGTTAATGATAGACATGGAATTGTTTGCCACAAGGCTTCCACAATTCTCCTCCTATCTCTCACTAATGACTAGCCAAGGCTTTCATGTAGTGAGTACCTGATTCACTACTCGGATGACCTCCTCCTCCAGACAGATACTAAATCAGAGAACTTCCAACTACGAATCTCATTAGGATTAAAGGTAAACCATAAGAAAACCCAGATTATGAAGCCATAGGACTCTTATCTGGGCACAGTTTTGACCCGGAGTAACAGGATAAAAAAGAAGCGCATTGAGTCTATAGTACACTTGCCTGTATTAGTTGTGCTCTTTTCTAGATTTAGTGGGGTATTATAGAGTCATAGAGATGTATAGCACGGAAACAGACCCTTCGGTCCAACTCGTCCCTGCCGACCAGATATCCCAACCCAATCTAGTCCCACCCACTAGCACCTGGCCCATATCCCTCTAAACCCTTCCTATTCATATACCCATCCAGATGCCTTTTAAATGTTGCAATTCTACTAGCGTCCACCACTTCCTCTGGCAGCTCATGTCAGCCTCTGAGTGAAAAAGTTGCCCCTAGGTCTCTTTTATATCTTTCCCCTCTCACCCAAAACCTATGCCCTCTAGTTCTGGACTCCCCCACTCCGGGGACAAGACTTTGTCTATTTATCATATCCATGCCCCTCATAATTTTGTAAACCTTTATAAACCTCAGCCTCCGACGATCCAGGAAAAACAGCCCTAACCCATTCAACCTCTCCCTATAGCTCAAATTCTCCAACTCTGCAACATCCTTGTAAATCTTTTCTGAACCCTTTCAAGTTTCACAACATCTTTCCGATAAGAAGGAGACCAGAATTGCACACAATATTCCAACAGTGGCCTAACCAATGTCCTGTACAGCCACAACATGACCTCCCAACTCCTGTACTCAATACTCTGACCAATAAAGGAAAGCATACCAAATGCCTTCTTCACTATCCTATCTACCTGCAACTCCACTTTCAAGGAGCTATGTACGTGCACTCCAAGATCTCTTAGTTCAGCAACACTCTCTTGGACCTTACCATTAAGTGTATAGGTCATGCTATGATTTTCTTTCCGAAAATCCAGCACCTCACATTTATCTAAATTAAACTCCATCTGCCACTTCCCAGTCCATTGGCCAATCTGATCAAAATCCCATTGTAATCTGAGGTAACTTTCTTCGCTGTCGACTTTACCTCCAATTTTGGTGTCATCAGCAATCTTACTAACTATATCTCTAATGCTCACATGGGCTTCAGTTGTCCAAGATCGCAACTAACAGTCACTCTCTTCAGAGTCATCTAGGGATCTGCGATAAATATTGACTTCCCCACCATCGCCCACATGGAACAAATAATTTTTTTTAAAAATGGTACTTTTTTTTCTGCAGGTCTAAAAAAAATGTATTTCCTAGTCCAGACAACAGGCAGAATATTGTCCTCACTGGTACAATATAAGCAATGGCACAAAAGGAGGGAAAGTACAATGAAAGTGGAAAATAAATCATGACAGTATTAAAACTTTCACATTTCATGCCAGAACCACACAGATGGTTTTGCCACCAAAGCCTCCCCAGCTTCCAAACATGGAAATACCCCATGGGAATAGACCAAGGAGCATACCCAAGCTGCCTTGGAATTAAATCAGGCCCTGGCAAAGGCTCCTGCACAATAGGCACACAAATCACATTCACGTGAGAAGTGGCTGCAACTGATACTAGCATAACAGCCACACTCTTATAGGTGCACCACAGGAGGTTTAGACTAGTGGTTTGCGCCTTCTGATTCTTGTCCCTAGTTGAGCAGGGTTTCTCAGTGCATGAGAAACACTTGCTGGCAATTTTCTGGGTGATATAGCTCTTTGCCTATGTAAAAGGATTAAACCCCCCCCAATCACACTGAACATACTTCATACAACTACTGCTGGACAGCTGAATTAAAGATATTACGGTTAGACAAAACTGCATTGTGTGCAAGACCCTGATGCGACATTATGATAAAATATATCAACTGCCCCCCTTCTTAGCTGACAACTTGAGCTACACAGGGGAACCTCATAAGTGTCAGACAGTGACAATGAATGATCCCAAGAGACCATTTATGGCAAAACAAAATGGAACAGAGCCCACGGGAATCGGGAAAGGTGATAGATAGCCTTTCAAAATTTTTCTGGATAGGTCCCCTATGCTGGAAGGTGAGAACAGGAAAATGGGATGCGGAATACGAATGGAGAATCACCAAGATTAACTCCCTGATGGAACTGGCATAAAAGCTGATAAAGTGTGATGCTGGAAAAAGCACCTGCAGGTCAGGCAGCATCTGAGGAGCAAGAGAGTCGATGTTTCAGGCATAGCCCTTCATCAGTCCTGAAGCCTGATTTCTCCAGCATCTGCAGTCCTGATTATCTCCTCCTGAAAAAAGATGGCGTCACTGGGGCAGGCAAGTAGGACTAATAGCAACAGCCACGCAAGCCCAGAGGGAGAAGTGTGGGGCAGACACTTATCACTCTCCCCACCCGCTTCACTGGAGAAATGAGTGAGCTGTTCTGCCGGAACAGGATCCACCTTAATCATGCTGAGATGGGGATCCTGGGCTGCCCATGGAGGAGGCCAAGGCTCCCAGTGACTCTGGCATGGCAGGGCACAGCCCCAAAAACTGGCTGTTCAGCTGTGAGCACCAGTGCCTGGAGGAGGAAGAGAGGCAGGAGCCTGGGCCTGAGAGCAGCCCTGGAGGAAGAGAGGCTGAGGTCCAGAGACAGTGGCTTTGGCCGTGTTCACAGAACTCAGCCACTGCCATTGTCCAGCTCTACAAAGGTACTGGGACCAGGGGGGAAGAGAGAGACAGAAAGACATCTGGGGTGTTGGGGGTGTGAGGTTGGGGTCAGGGGGCAGCAGGTGAGGAGATGGGGAGGGGTTGGTTTAGAGGGGAGGAGAGTGGGGAAGAGAAGTGTGAGGACTCAGGATGATGCAAGCTATGTGGGAGAATGGATCAGGAGAGGAGTTGGGATTATAAAAGATAGAAGAGTTGAGTTAGGCAAGAGAGAGGTGACCATGTGAGAGGAGGAGGTGGGCAGAGAGTGGGCTAAGAGAGATGTGAATAAGGAGGGCTAGGAGAGACCTTGCCCAATCCCCAGGGTGGGCTGCTTCCTGGCAAGGAGAAGGAAAACTCTGGTTTCAAGCCTCTGCTGTCAGACCTACACTTTTTTTTTTAGATTAGATTAGATTAGATTACTTACAGCGTGAAAACAGGCCCTTCGGCCCAATAAGTCCACACCGACCCGCCGAAGCGCAACCCACCCAGACCCATTCCCCTACATTTACTCATGCACCTAACACTACGGGCATCCGGAGGAAACCCACGCAGACACAGGGAGAATGTGCAAACTCCACACAGTCAGTCGCCTGAGGCGGGAATTGAACCCGGGTCTCTGTGATTGTGGGAAAAGATGGATAAGGACATATGGCATTACACTGATAGTTTTATAATCTGCACTCAAGAATGCCAAAAAGGCATAGTGGGACACACCTGACCTGTAAAAGGCTCCTGGACAAATACACAGATGGATCATATATGCCCCCGTACCACCCTGTAAGGAGGGGCACAAATATATCTTGGTCATTGTTGACATATTTAGCAAATGGGTGGAGGCTTTCTCTACTCAAACCAACTTAACACAGCAGGTTTTCATGAGGTGGGGCCTCCTTCGCAGCATAGAGACAGAACACCCAGGTGACTCAAGATGTGATCTATTTGCTTGGCATTGACCAAAGGTTCCACATCGCATACTATCCCCAGACTAGTGGGATAGTGAAAAAAAAATGAATTGCTTCTTTAAAGGGATGCTTAGAAAGATCGTCCAGAAGAATAACACCACCTGGAACATAGTTCTACCCTTTGAGCTAATGTTGATGAGAAATACAGTATGAGCTTTACAAGATTCACTCCCCATGTCCTGATGACTGGATGACACAACACAGGGATCGAACCTCTACTGGCATGGATTCATCTAACCAGAGCTCTCAGCCACAAAAATAAAGTCAAAGCAGTGCTGGTCAGCATCTAGTGGCTGGATCAGTGGTGCTGGAAGAGCACAGCAATTCAGGCAGCATCCGAGGACAGGCGGCTGTCAGGATGGGTCAGAAAAAAAGAGATGAAGTAAAGCCTCTCCTTCAACAGTGAAGTAAACACCACTTAGTATGAAACAGGGAAATATGCTTTTCTCCAGGTCTATCAACAGGAATATTCCTATCCCCCAGATATTTGGGACTTCACTCACTGGGGGACAAGGTGAGCCCTCAGGTTACAAGTTGCTGGCAGACTCTGGGAAGACCGGAAGCTACCACATAAACCAGATAAAGGAGAACAAAGAAGAGAACAGCACAGCATCAGACCCTTGGGCCCATCAAGACTATGCTAACATGTGACGCTTTTCTAAACTAAATATCTTTTGCTTCTATGCGGTGAATCCCTCTATTCCTTGCCCACCCATGTATTTGTTGAGAGACCTTTTAAGCACTGTTATTCTACCACCTCCTCTGGCAGTACATTCTAGGCACTTGGCACACTCGGTGTAAAAAAAGACTTGCCTCTCAAATCTCTTTAACTTTCCCCCTTTTACTTTAAACTTGTGTCCCCCAGTAATTTACATTTCTATTCTGGGAAAATGATTCCAAACTGTCCATTCTATCCATGTTTCTCAACTTTGGAAACTTTTATCAGGTTACACCTCAGCCTCCAACTTTCAAGTGGAAACAAAATTTGTTTCCTATAACTAAATTTACTCAATCTTTCCTCATTGCTAATACACTCCAAACCAGGTGACATCCTGATAAACCTTTTCTGTACTCTCTGCAAAGCTTTTACATCTTACTGACGACCAAAACTGCATGCAATATTCCAAATGTGGCCTGACAAATGTTGAGTACAATTTTAATACTCTGTGTCCTGACCAATGAAAGCAAGCATGCCATATGGCTTCTTGACCACCTCATCTACTTGTGTTGCCATTATGGAACTGTGAACTTGCATGCCTAGATCCCTCTGTATGTTAA
The DNA here is from genome assembly GCF_004010195.1 of Chiloscyllium plagiosum. NCBI lineage: Eukaryota > Metazoa > Chordata > Chondrichthyes > Orectolobiformes > Hemiscylliidae > Chiloscyllium > Chiloscyllium plagiosum. The sequence continues at coordinate 91,388,003 of NC_057711.1, forward strand.
TGCTTCTAAGGGTTCTGCTATTTACTGTATAGTTCCCTCCCGTATTAGACCTTTGAAAATAATCCATACAAACGTGATGTGGTGTAATTCAATTTGCTATTTCTCCAGACAAGTCTCCAGCCTATCTACATCCTGCTTTATTCTCTGGCATACCTTCTACCTGCAGTTACCCCAATCTTCGTGTCATCTGCAAACTTACAAATATTGTCCTCCAAATCATTCATAGATATAAAATAACAAAAAATCAAATAACAGGAGTCCCAGCATTGATCCCTGTGGACACCAACAGTCACAGATTTCCAGTCAGAAAAACATCCTTCAACACTACTCTCTATCTTCTGTGACCAAGCCAGTTCTGTGTAACCTTACCAGTTCACCATGAGATTTCATGTGACTTCACCTTCCATTGTGAGTCTTCCATGAGGGATCTTGTCAAAGGCATTCCTAAAGTCTTTCATCAATCATTTTTGTCACTTCCTAAAAAAAACTCAAGTAGTTTATCAGACACACCTCTCCCGGCACAAACTCATGTAGCCTACAGGTCCAGATTTAACCAAAAATGTGAGTAAATCTTTTCCCTAAGAATCTTCTCCAATAATTTCCTTACCACTGATATAAGGCTCACCAGCAAGTAATTTCCTGGATTATCCCTGTTGCCCTTCCTAAACAAAGGAAAAACATTAGCTATTCTCCAGTCCTCTGGGACTTCTCTTGCAACAAAAGAGGGTACAAAGATTTTGTACAAAGCCCAGTCAATTTGCTCCCTCAATATTCAGGGACAGATCCCATCAGGTCCTGGGAACTTATTTACCTTAATTCTTTACAAAACACCCATTGCCAGCTCCTTTTTTACATCAACATGCCCTAGAATATCAGCATACCCCTCTCTAGATTCACCATCCACCATGTTCTCCTCCTTCATGAATACCAATGCAAACTATTTGTCAAGGATCTCACCCACATTCTCTGGCTCCAAGCATAAATTCCCACCTTTGTCCTTGGGTGGACGTAATCTTTTTCCAGGGACATTCTTGCTACTTATATACATTTAAAAAGCCTTGGGATTTTCCATAATCATGTTTTGCAAAGACATTTCACGGCCCCTTTCAGCCCTCCTAACTTCAAATTTAAGTTCTCTTCTGCTTTCTTTATATTCTTCGAGGGCTTTGTCTGTCCTCAGTTTCCTAAACCTTACATGTGCCTCCTTTATTTTTGACTCAGCTCACAATTTCTGTTGTCATCCAAAGTTCCCAAATCTTGCTATCCTTATCCTTCATTTTCACAGGAACATACTGGTCCTGAATTGTAATCTACCGACGTTTAAAAGATTCCCACATAACAATCATGGATTTACCCTCAAACAGTCACCCCCAATCTACATTTCCAATTCCTGCTTAATGTTGTGGTAGTTAGCCTTTTCCCTGTTTAGTACTTTCACCCGAAGACTTTTCATACCCTCATCCATAAGTAACTTAAAACTTACAGAATTATGGTCACTGTTCCAGAAATGCTCCCGCAATGAAACTTCGATCACCTACTGGGCTCATTCCCCAAAAAGAGATCTAGTATGATGTTTCAACAAACTCTCCTAGACTCACCTAACAAATTCCAAGCCCCTGACATGAAAAGAGTCCCAGTCAATATAGGGGAAATTACAATCACCCACATCAACCCTACTGTTTATTTTGTATAATTTTCCACAATCAGTCCACATATCTATTACCCTATCTTCTGCAGGATCTTGGGAGCCTCTAGACAACCCCAAACTAATTGCACCCTTCCTATTCCTTACCTATTTATCCTTACTGGATGAACTGTCCAGGGCGACCTGCATTAGTGCAGCTGTAATATTCTCCTTAATCAGTAACACAACTCCCCCCACCTCTTTTATATCCCTCTCTATTTCACCTGAAACACCTAACTCCCGGAAAGTCAAGCTGCCCATCTTGTCCCGCTTCAAACTCTCTGTAACAGCTCCAACATCATGATTATATATACTAATCCAAACTCTAAATTCTTCTGCCTGACCTGTCATACTACTTGCATTAAAACTAATAAGCTTTAGACCACTACTCTCACTGTGTTCAGTATGAGGGAAGGCTGAGGGACTTGGGTCTGTTCTCATTGGAAAGAAGAAGGCTAAGAAGGGATTTGATAGAGACATACAAGATGATCAGAGGATTATATAGAGTAGACAGTGAAAGTCTTTTTCCTAGGATGATGACGTTAGCTTGTACGAGGGGGCATAACTACAAATTGAGGGGTAATAGATTTAAGACAGATGTCAGAGGCAGGTTCAAAGTTTGTGCGAAGATTTGTGCGACAACCGGAAGCGGCAGGGACAGACCACTATAAACACCGGAGGAAACATCAAAGAAGCGCTTTGCAGGAGGCTCCCAAGCACTGATGTCGCCTAGCCAGAGGATGAAACGTTTGCAACAAAAACTTCCAGCTCGGCGAACAGAACCACAGCAAGAGGCAGGTTCTTTACTCAGAGAGTGGTAAGGGCATGGAATGCCCTACCTGCCAATGTAGTTAACTCAGCCACATTAGGGAGATTCAAACAATCCTTGGATAAGCAAATGGGTGATGATGGGATAGTGCAGGGGGACAAGCTGAGAGTAGTTCACAGGTCAGCTCAACATCGAGTGCCAAAGGGCCTGTTCTGCGCTGTATTGTTCTATGTTCTAATCTCTCCCTGTCTATTCTTCCTCTTAGGAGAAAGTGAGGACTGCAGATGCTGGAGACCAGAGTTGAAAAGTGTGGTGCTGGAAAAACACAGCAGGCCAGGCAGCATCTGAGGAGCAGGAGAATCGACGTTTTGGGCATAAGTCCTTCTTCAATTCAGGTCCTGCTTTCCAACTTACTCCATAAGTCACCTTGTAAGGCCGTGCTACCCTTTGTTGCCTGTGTCATTAGCACCAATATCTACCATGACCTCTGGCTGCTCACCCTCCCTTTTGAGAATGTCTTGCATCTAGTCAGAGACATCCTTGACCCTGGCACCAAGGAGACAACACACCATCCTGGAGTGTTAGTTGTGGCTGCAGAAATGTTGATCTGTACCCCTGATTATAGAGACTCCTATTATTAATCCTATTCTGCACTCTGACCCTCACTGCTGTATGACAGAGTCAGCTGTCATGCCACCACTCCGGCTGCTGCTGTTGCCATTTCCTGACAGGCAATCCCCTCCAAATAATTCAAAACTGTATACTTTTTCGAGAGGGGGATAGCCACAGGAGATTCCTGCACTGTCTTTCTGCCCCTTCTAGCAGTTACCCATCTATCTGACTGAATCTTGGTTGAAAGCAAATGACTCCCAAAACATAAAGCACTATTTTCACATGTCCCTGGAAAGAGTAGAGACACCAATTCTAAGCCCTGGACACTGACAGCTAATTCTATCCCTATGGTTGAGGAATTGGTTGCCATGAGCCAATCTGTAGCCCACAGAAAAGGAAACAAATAGTGATCCAGCCGCATATTAAGGAACTTAAATGGCACCGCAACCCACGGAGGCATCAGATCCTAGCAACCAGAGCCCGCCCAAATAGAGTTAGCATCAGAACCATGCAGGTTCCACTACCCCCAATGGTTCTGTTTTAGGAATCAACAGCTGACCTGACCAACACATTCCAGACACTATTTTCACAATCTAACAATACTCTATAAAGCTGGTCCATGAATTTTGGGCTACATTCAGGCCAAGATTTGTAACCAAAAAAAGAAAAAAAATCAATGACTGGTTTTGAAAGAGAATTAGAGAAGCAACGGCATCTAGGAGCATATAGGAGATGCCATCTTGATCTTTTTCCCTGGAATGTATGCACACGCAAGTGGCATCATTGTGATCACCTCTGTGTCCCTGCTGATCATCAATGACCCTTTGGAAATGCTTGGCTACCCAGGATACATATGGTATGAGTCACTTAATGCAGGGGATTGTTGCCAGGCTGAGCTAGGGTTCTAGCCACAGGCTTGGAGAATGTGTTGAAATGGGGAAAAAAAATGCCAGGGAAACTCATCAATGGAGGGTTCATAGAATACAGGATAAAAAGCAGACCCAAGCCACCCACCAGTGCACCTCTTCCAGTTTGTCCTGAAACCATTCCAGGATCCCAGAGTGCATTAGTATTAAAAAACACATGTAAAATCCTGTACAATATCATACACAAAATTGGTACCAATGGTGATAGGTACATTGGGAATAAAGCTACCACAGTGGTGCCCTATCCAACTTAAGATAATGCATCTCCATCTAATTCATACGTTACTGGAATGGAAAGTGGGGACAAACAAGGATAAGGACAGACCCAAAGCAAAAGGTTGTAGGAAAAAGGAGCTGATCAATGATCTGATGACCTGGTATGTATGGAGCACCCTCTATTTCGCAAACCTCGACAGCAAGGTTCAAACCTTAAACCAACAATTCAAACAGGATTTGGACAAAATAAATGATGACTGGGAATGGAACTTCCAGTCATGGGGGTCATTGTACTTGAAGAATACACCAAAACAAGGAAGGAAATTATCCATGGGAAAGTAGATGAAGACCACAGGCAACACAACAAAACCCTATGTAGCAATGGTGGCCAATGGTGGTTGATAGGACAGTTGAGGGTGGAGCTTAAACAGTTTAGAAAGGGAAAGGTCTCATCATGGAAAAGTGCCAACAGATAGAGCATCCGCAGGGTGAAACACCAGAACATATCAGGCTGCCAACTGCGACAACTAACCAAGGCTAGTTCAATGTCAGTGGTCAAGGGGCTTTAGGGAATGCCTTGAGCATTGTTTTGGGGATTCTGGTAATATCAGATATTAAAAGCAGGATAGAAAATTTCGTGGCACCATCTGAGAAAGGATGTGACTGTGTCAAGTTGGGACCCTAACGTATGTTATACAGAGGAAGGAAGGCTAGTAGGCAATACTTTGAGTAAATGCCAGAAGACAGACAAAACAATTGGACATCCATATGCAGTCTACCTCAAAGAATATGCTTTACGTTTCCAGATAAGCACAGCCTTAAATTGTACGATTGAAGCTGCATCCTCAGCACCGATGTTACCAGGGTAGCTTGTAGAGAGGAGGAGGAGGAGTACTGCATCACCACCTCACTTCAAGAGTACCAATACATGCACCGTAACCAACACCGCCTTTTGCAATATGCCCCACATACCAGACAGGAGAGGCCTAATCAAATTTACCAACATACACCAGAGGGAAAAGATCCTCATCAACCTAAGTGAGGACTCCAACAGACCGAGGGAATATTTCGAAACAGCTAACACTGGGATTAGCCTCCTGCTGGAGAAACTACAACAGATTCAGACTCAATTTGCCAATGCCTGTAGAACTTCCATTAAATTAGCAGAATGGGTTGGAGGAATTAAACAAGAAAGGGGGAGGGTGAGCAACCAGAAGTCATTGTGCACATTGGCACCAATGACATAGGTAGAAAGAGGGATGAGGTCCTGTAGAATGATTATAGAGAGCTAGGAAAAAAGTTAAAAACCAGGACCTCGTTGGTGGTAATCTCTGGATTATGTCCAGAGCCACATGCTAATGAGGGCAGAACAGGAGGATATGGCAGATGAATGCATGGCTAAAGATTGGTGCAGGGGGCAGGGATTTAGATTTTTAGATCATTGGTATCTTTTCTGGGGCAGAGGTGACCTGTTCAAGAGGGACAGGTTGCACTTGAACTGGAGGCGGACTAATATCTTGGCAGCCAGGTTTGCTTGTGCTACAAAGGAGCATTTAAACTAGATTGACAGGTGGGTAGGATCCTCAACAGCATGGAGGCAAGTGTGAGGCTGGAAGGAAATACAGTAATTAGAATTAGTAAGTTGAAGTAACAGGTCGGCTAGAACATGACAGGGAGCAAGGAAAGTTGGATTAAATTGCATCTATTTCAATGCAAGAGGGCTGACGGGTTATGCCAATGAACACAGGGCATGGATAGGTACATGGGACTGGTATATTACAGCCATTACAGAAAGGTAAGGGAGGGACAGGACTGACAGCATAATGTGCCAGGGTACAGGTGCTTTTGGCAGGACAGAGATGGAAAGAGGGAAGGGGGAGTTGCATTTTTGATCAAGGCGAGTATCACAGCAGTAATCAGAAATGAAATAACTGAAGGATCATCCAGTGAGGCTTTGTGGTGGAGCTAAGAAATAAGAAGTGGATGGTGACGTTATTGCAGTTGTACTATAGGCCCCCAAATAATCAATGTGATTACAGGAACTAAAATGCAGAGAGACTGGGGAGTCTTGCAGGAGAAATAGGGCTGTCATAGTAGGGGATTTTAGTTTTATGAACATAGACTGGGACTGCCAAAGTGTTAAGGGCTTAGATGGGGTTGAATTTGTTAAGCCCGTTCAGAAAAGCTTCCTCAAGCAGTAGAAAGCTGGTCCTTTTCAGGAAGGGGCAAAACTCGACCAACTCTTGGGAAATAGGGCAGGACAGGTGGCTGAGGTATCAGTGGGGGAGGATTTTCAGACCAGTGACCATAGTTCTATTCATACTAAAATAATTATGGAAATGGACAAAACTGGTCTGCAGGTTCAAGTTCTAAATTGGGCAACGCGAACTTTGATGGAATTAGACAGGAGTTTTGAGGGGTTGATTGGAGTAGTTTGTTTGCAGGCAAAGGGGAGGCCTTTAAAAATGAGATAGCTAGGGTTCAAGGTCTATATGTTCCTGAGGGTGAAAGGAAATGTTGACAGGAATAGGGAACCTTGGATGACAAGAAATATTGAGGCTTTGACCAGAAAAAAAGAGGTGTAGTTCAAGTAAAGGCAGCTGGGATCAAGGAAATCCTTAAGGATATATAGGAGATACAGGAGTTTACTGAAGAAGAAAATCAGGAGGGCAAAAAGGGGGCACGAGATAGCCTTGGCTGAGAAAATTAGAGTGAATTCAAAGAGATTCTTTAAGTATATTAAAAGGAATAACTAGAGAGAGAGAATAGGACGTCTCAAGGACCAAGTCGACATGTTATGTGTAGAACCGCAGGAGATGGGCGAGGTCCTCAATGAATATTTCTGATCTGCGTTTACTGTGGAGAAAGACAAGAGGACTTGGGGAAGTTAGTGGTGATATCTTGTGGACAGTTCATATCACAGTAGAGGTGGTATTGGACATATATGAGGGTGGATATATCTCTTGGTCCTGACCAGTTATATCTAAGAACACTGCAGAAATTGCAGGGACTCTGGCTGATATTTTTGCATCATCGTTTGCCATGGGTGAGGTCCTGGAAGACTGGAAGGTAGTGGATGTTGTGCCCATATTCAAGGAGGGCTGAAAAGAAAATCCTGGGAACTATAGATCAACATCTGTGGTGTGTAAGTTACTTGAGAAGATTCTGAGAGGTATGATATACATGCATTTAGAAAGACAGGTTTTGATTAGGAGTAGTCAGCATGGCTTTGTGGAAGATCATGTCTCACAAATTTGTTAAAGTTCTTAAATGAAATAATCAGGAAGGTGTAGTTTATATGGATTTTTGTAAGGCTTTTGATAAGATTCCACATGGTTGGCTGCTCTGGAAAGGGCTTTTGCCCGAATCGTCGATTTTGCTGCTCCTCGGATGCTGCCTGAACTGCTATGCTCTTCCAGCACCACTAATCCAAAATCTGGTTTCAAGCATCTGCAGTGAAGAAGGCTTTTGGCACATTGACCTTCATCCATCAGGCATTGAGTATACAAGTTATGAAGCTATGCTGCAGCTGTACAGGATATTATTGAGGCCGCACTTGGAGTATTGTATGCAGTTTTGGTCACCTTGCTATAGGAAGGATTCTATTAAACTTGAAAGAGTGCAGAAGAAACTTACAATGATGATGCCAGGACTCAAGGGTCTGAGTTATAGAAAGAGCTAGGATGATTTTCTTTGTGGAGTCTAGGAGACTGAGGAGGGAATCTTGTAGAAGAGGGTAAATGCACTCAGTCTTTTTCTCAGGGTTGGGAAATCGAGGACTAGAGGGCATCAGTTTAAGGTTAGGGGGAAAGAATAAAGGGGAACCTGAGCGGCAACGTTTTTAGAGAGTGGTATGCATATGGAATGAACTGTCAGTGGAAGTGGTTGAGGCGGGTATATTAACAACATTTAAAAGACATTTGGACAAATCCGTGGATTGGAAAGGTTTAGAAGAATATGGGTCAAGTGCAAGGAAATGGGGTTAGTGTGGATGGACATTTTGGTCGGATTGGACCCATTTGGGCCAAAGGGCCTGTCTCTATGCTGTAGGAATCTATGACTCTAAGATATCTTGGAGATTAAGGCTACCACTTGGTGGGATCATTTTTGTGTCTGTGGTATAAACATAAAAGTTCAGATCTTATCACATGTGATGGTCCTTTTCATTCTGTTCACTCTGGTTTACATAGCTGTACTCATTGTCAAGCTTGCCTGGTGAAAAAGGAACGTTTCAAACATTAGAATGCCAGATTATATTAAGCAAGAACACAGAAGGGTGCTCACAGATTCATAGGGGTAGCTACAATATAAGCTGACCATTTGCCAAACTGCACTTTCTAATGATACCTGTACTGACAATGTTAAAAATCATACAACACCAGGCTATAGTCCAACAGGTTTAATTGGAAGTACACTAGCTTTCGGAGCGTCGTTCCTTCATCAGGTGATAGTGGAGGGTTCAATCCTAACACACAGAATTTATAGCAAAAATTTACAGTGTGATGTAACTGAAATTATACATTGAAAAACTGATTGTCTGTTGAGTCTTTCATCTGTTTGAATACCCTGATAGTTTTACTTCTTTCATGTGTAAATCACAAAACCTTTTTTTTTAAAAGTTGCATTCTCAGGTTAGCTGTTAACAATGGTGATAGCTAGACAATATGTTGAAGGTGTTAGCCCACTGTGTTCTCTGTCTATACCATGATGTTCAGATCGATTCTAAGGATTCTAGGTAATCCAAGATGGAGAACGGGAAAAATTTCTGGCAGTAAGACAAGTGATGGGCTTGTTAGTGGGTGAACATT